>NW_021318585.1:1771117-1789194 GCF_001605985.2 Dendrobium catenatum
CGGTTGATTCTTTCTGAATTGAGATTATCGTCCTGGCCGATACAAGTATCATCTAGGCTGATCTGTTGACGGCTGCCTTAATGAGGATGCCCTAACTAGGGTTTCTAATTTTGGACAGATCGTCCAGGCCGATCTTACGATCATCCTGGCCGATGTTACCAAAAACAGAAATCATATAGGGAGCAAGAGAATTTCTACCAAGTTATAGCCACACCAAATACAACAGACTCAAGAAAGGAAAAAGATTACAAACTGACACAGACCTAGTCTACCCAATCTTGAGCTGGTTCCAGATTGCAGTCTGATCGTGTGGACCTGAAACGTTAGCACATAAGGCAATCATAGAGAAATAAGGAATGTTTGCTATCATCAAAATCATAAACCATAGATCCGTAACAGTTCAAATAGAAGAGCTTCAAGGGAGCTCAATAATTGTAAGTTACCAACTTTATCATCTAGGATGATAATAATATCGTCCTGTACGATCAGTTCAAAACACAGAAGATCGGCCAGAACACCTCTCTGAAAATGAACTGGACGATTTAAAATTTGCTTGATCATCTCATCCGATCTCACGATCGTCTCGGATGATCAGTTCAAATCAGAGGAAAATCGTCCAGAGCATCGCCCTAAATTCAAGCTGTCTGTTCATGATCGGACAGAACATTGCCCTGAATTTATGCTGGCCGATATTTATTATCCAGGAGCAACTAAGGGTTTTTGAATATATCGTCCAGAATGATACTACGATCGTCCAGGATGATGTGATCGTTTCAATTCATCCTTAATTGCTTCCTTGATTGCCGGATTAATTTAGGCATAATTATGCAATATCGTACAGGACGATCCAAGATCGTCCTGGTCGATTTCTAAAAATATAGTATACCTAAATTAATTATGGCGGATATTTCTTTCTGTTTTGATCCTATCATCCTGGCTGATACAAGTATCGTCCAGGACGATTGGCTAATGACGGCTTCCTTAATTAAGAAATCCTGATTAGAATTTCTGTTTTGAACTCGATCGTCCAGGCCGATATAAATATCATCCGGGACGATGCGAGTAAAAACATAAATTTTAAATCTCTCAAGTGTGTGTGTGTAGGATTACTTAACATCAGTCACTTCAAATATTTACAATTGACTCAAGAAAGGGAAAAAAGAAAATTACAGACGGACTCAACCCTAATCTACCCAGTCTTGAGCTGGTTCCAATTTCCGTCCGATCTTTAAATCCTGAAAATGTCAGTAGTAAAAAGGCAGTCGAAAAGAAGTTAGAGTGTTTGCTAATCATCAAAACATAATCCATGAAACCGAATTTGCAACACAATTGAGCTCAGTATAGGAGTTGGCTCAATCCCAAGAGGTTTTGACCACTTTGGGTTAGCCTAATTCTTGACCCAAGCGGACTCAATGGTTGGACTGGTTGAGAGAGTTGTATTGGGTCAGGGGAGACCCAATGACACCTTAGTTTGGGTTCAATTTGATTAGGATTGAGAAATGGTTCAAAGGGGACCTCTCTTTGGGCACTTGGGTCAAGCCAAAAGGCTAACCCAAGTGGGCCCAAGGCTTGGGTCTTTAAGAGAGATCTCTTGGGAGCCTAAGGAGTCATCCCATGGGTTCAAATGGGGTTGAAATGGTTTTGATCAAAGGGTTTAGATGAAAGGAGGGTATATGGGTCATTTGGTCAAACTTGGTTAACTTGGTCAACCAAGTTGACCTAGGACTAAGAGTTAGATGCATTGAAATCAATTTGATCATATGAACCTAATGGATGGGGTATCAAGGTGTGGAGGGGTCATTTAGGTCAAAATGATCATTTTGACCCTTAAGGGGCCTTTAGGTCAAAACATGTTCACTTGGTCAACCAAGTTGACCCAAGGTTGGAATTGAGTTCAAGAAGTCTCAAAAATGATTTGAAAACATTTGAAGAAGATTTTAAAGATAAATGGTTAAATCAACTTAAGTTCAGGCCAAAAGTCCAAAAATCCCCCTTTAAGGGCATTTTGGTCATTTTACCTGGAGCCAATTCTGGGTCAAATTAAACCTAGAAAGATGTAGATTATTGCTTAACAAGTCAATATCAAGGTATTAGGAGTGATCAAAAGGTTTGGAGGGGGCTCCAGGGTCAAATTTCATTGGGTGAAAGGCCCAGTGGCATGGATTATAAATATTTAAAGGTTTTGCAACCTTCGAAACTGGATTAAGTTTATGGTGCTAGAATCCTCCAAACGAGTTCAAATTTGGAGGGTTGGAACTAGAGACATGTCACATTAATATGGAATTGACAGACCATGAATCAGATGCCAATTGATTGAGTTTCAAGGTGATAGAAGAATCATCCAGAAAGGGCTTCAGGACTTGAGTTCTTAACCTTGGGTTCTGGGCTTGAATTGAGTTAAGATCTGGATTGGGCATGAGGTCTAGGAACTAGGAAGATCTTAGGATGTAAAGTCCAAAGAAACCTAAGGTCCAAAGCTCAGGAAGGAGTTAAAAGTGACTTCATACAAAAATGAGGTCAACACCATCCAATAAAGATTCAAGACTCAAGATTGGATAGAATATGTTATGTTATAACAATTTTTGTAATATTCATTAATGTATTTATGATTTCTTGAGTCAACTACTATAAGGGTCTAAGATTGCTTGGTGGCCATCCACACACACAGTCAGTGGGAGTGAGATTGAGTTAAAATCAGAAGTTAAAGTTTTGAACTAATTATACTAGACGATCAGCTCATTGAACAAATTATACTGGATGATTCCAGGATGATTCATTATGATATTAGAAAATAGTCCCCAATAATAATTTAGGCAAGGATTTAAGATTCATATTTCATTCTAATCATCCTGGATGATCTAGATCATCTTGGACAATCAATACTAATCATGCCTAAATTATTCATGTGATTAGGAGACTATTTATGGCTAAATTGTTCAATCAGATCATCATGGATGATCTATATATCATACTGGATGATATTTGCCAATATTTTTTATTTTCCTAAATCTTCCAAGATGAAATACCATAATTTTTTTTCTAATCGTCAAGGACGATCGAAATATCATCTTGTATGATCTATATAAATTTGAACATATCATCCATGACTATCTTGATATAGTCTAAGACAATCAGGTCAGATTCTTCATATCGTACTGGATGATCCTACGATCATCTAGGATAATATTTGGCACCAAAATTGAGTTTTTAGGATTTTTTAAAGCCCTATTTTTAAGCACATCGTACAAGATGATTATGTGATCATCCTAGATGATCTTTGCCTCTAAAATTGATTTTTAGGGTTTTTTAAAGCCCTATATTTAAGCTTTATCAAGGCATTTGGTAAGTGTCCTTGGCAACCATTGTGTCTTCATTCTTTTTGAGAAAACTTGAATAGAGAACTTGAAAGGGAGAGAGAAAAGGGTGGAGTTTGAGAGAGGGAGAAGTTCCTTGAAGGGGATTTCAAGGGAGTGTGGAGGGGGTTTCATACAGTTTCTCCAGCAAGCTTGTACGTTAGTACCATCGGATTCAAGGTTCTTCTTGAGAGAAGTTTGGGAAGAAAAAGCTATCTTTAGTGTCAAAGGTCCCGGCTACTCTACGGCATCGGGGAAGATGAAAGTGATTTTATATGGACTTCTCTGCCTAGCTATGGGGGCAAAAGGGGAGTTATTAAAGGTTCAGTTCAATACTCTGAGGGTGCCTCCGAGGAGTGGACATAGGTCAAGTTGGACCTAACCACTATAAGTCTGGTGTGTTCTTTCTGATTATTTTCCACACTTTATTTTTATTATGATTAAGTGCTTGGGTGAAATCTATGATTAATCTTTTATTATTAATTTAATTTGTTTTTGCTACAAGATATAAAAAGTTTTTCTTTTAATTAAAGAAGTTTTTAAGTATCCAATTCACCCCCCTCTAGGTTAGCCTCGATATTAGTTTATAAGGGATTAACAATATTAATGAATTTTCATATAATTTTTATTCTTTTTGTATGACATGCATTTTGACATAATACATGTATATTGATGAGCACAATTTATAAATCTATATGTTATAGAAATTGCATATTATATTTATAAAATGTATGTATAAATGATGTGATATGTATAAGAACATATAAAATAAATGAAATGATATGCTATTATGCTATATATATTCTTGCAATTATATGATTGTATGCATGTTACTTTAGCACATGGATTAATGTTGTAAATATTAGTTACTTTCAGGGCTTTGTGCTTATTATGTAATTTTTACATATTTTTAAGTATGGGTAAGAAAATTAAGGTATGACTTACGCTACTGACATTTATCTTTTTTCTTTTACATAATGTAGATATTCTATTGTAGTCACAATGAATTCATAAGGATGAACTATATTATTTTATATCGTGGCTATTGTACATATATCATTTTGGGTTGCATATATTAAATCATGTGAACTCTGGTTAATGCTTAAAAAATGTTCAATTTTCTTTTACTTAGACTATAAGGTGTAACATTAAAAAGAAGCATAAAATTAAGTTACGTGTTGCATAGAAGAGGATACTTAGGTGGATGAGTGGCTTTAAATTTAGAGATAGATTGTGAAATGAGCATATAAATGAAAATGCTAGAGTAGCTCCAATAATAGATAAGATTAAAGCACCTTAGATGGTTTGGTCACATAAAAGATTGGCCTTCTAATGACCATGTTAGGAGAGTAGATGTATTATATTTGGCCTATATTAAGGAAGGTAGAGGTAGAACTAAAAAGTTTTAGTTAAAAAGTATTCGAAATAAATTTTTATTAGATTTAAATGAGAATTTGACTCTTAACTGTGGACCTCCAAAAGGACACCTTCGCTACAAAGTGCAAAGAGTATACGGCTATAACACCTCAAGGGATAAAGATGATTGAAAGCCTTCACGCCTTTTACAAGTGAGCCAATCAAAGGGAAAATTAGATCATACATACGATTAACCATTGAGGATAGCGGCTCTCGCCAGCACACCTCGATGGGTGGTAATATGCATGACCTGATCAGTGTTATGGGGTTTCCCCCACTCGATACATTAATTGGAGGAGAAGAAAATATGGTTAATTAAATTTATTTATTGTGGAATTCTATTTCCCATGGGTGCAAACCCCCGTGGTTAATTAAATTTCAGGCTGGAGCTCGAGAATACTCTCGATTAAGGATTTAATACTATTCTTTCCAAAAGGAGAATTAGCACAAAAGGGAGACTAAGAAACCTTACTCAAATGGAAATATATGATTCAAATGACTTAGTTAACATGCACAGTTCATACTGCATCCAAAGGGATTAAGGCACTGAAGATATTGGAGGAGAAGAAAACAACGCACCCAAAGTATGTAGAGGGAAAAAATGGAGGTAGCATCATCCATGTAATGTAGATAGACAATATTTATAGTTCCTAAAGAAAAGAAACTTACCCATCATTTAGGCATACTACGAGATACCCAATGTAGTAGCCCTAAACCCTAGATGTAAGGTGGGTTTAGTATTCCATCTAACACAAACACCTGTGTCATAGCTTATGCACCTGGACTTATATATTGCTTGAAAAGGAAAGTCAGCTAACCACCTAAACGTGTAAAATCCATCATGTACAATCTTTATGAAAGATGGGTAAGTAGGCAGAGTGTTTTGGAAGTAAGGCTAACATCTAGAGAATTTTTTAATTTTCCTTGGACTTATATAGGGTGAATGCTCCTAGAGCTAATGCAATTAAAAATTTCATTTAATTGGTTTCTAATGCAATGCAAGCTAGTTGAAAAAAGTATGCTTAGAATTAAAAAAAGGGCTTATAGAAAATAATTTTTAGAGAAAGACTAGACTTTCTCAGGTCTAGCACCTCATCCTCATAGTCCAGATTATCTAAACTCTACTCGTAGACGGGGAAGTGTCTTATAGAAGGAGAGATAAAAAATGCAATAATATGTATGCGACTCCAAACCATTCCATCTATTCCCTAGGTCGTTAAGTTTCTAAGTTTTTTAATTATTAAATTTTTGAATGATTATGAGTAGAAAAGGTTTTTATCCTAGAGAGCCTAGCAAAAATCAGGCCAAGCACATACATGAAAGAAACTTAGAAAAGTATGCAATTTCTACTTCACAATCAATGTAAACATATCAATATAAATCCATAGAGTAAAGAAGAAAAAATGTCCATGGCAGGTGCCATATAAGTATAACCTAGGGTCTGCAGAAAGTAATTGTGGCCAAGCTCCACTGACAACAACCTGGATTCTAATCCTACTAAATGATGCAAGTCTTAAAAAGCAAGTAATTTCATCTTCAAGTGGATCATCCTCCTCTGGATTTTTTTATTTTGGATCTTCCTCCTTTGAATCGTTCTCCTTTGGATCATCTTCTTAAGATTCATCCTCCATAATAGTATCCCAATGACTAAGAAATTTCCTATGAAGGGCCTTTCTTTTTCTCTTTGGGTACTTGGTGTTTGAAATGAATTACTTTTAAAGACTTTCACAACTCAAAATAAATTACATCAAATTACATAATGAAAAGGAAAATCTAGACTTGGGCTAGACCTGTAAGGTTATCCTAAGAAAAAAAATATCTCAAACAATTTATATAGCACAACCCAAGTAGTTAATATATGGATAGAAAATACATATTACCAATCACACTTGGCCATTCTCTTTTCAATTTAGGGAGGGGGCTTTAATAATTTTTGAAGCACCTGTAAAAAATGTCATTAGTTTTAAAGCTAAATGATTTTTGCCCCATCTTTATTAGTGTTGTATGAGGATGGCCATCTGCATAAGACTATATTAGTAACAAAAGCGTACATAGCCCATGGATAATCTATTGCATAAATCACATCATAAGTAGTGTATATAAAGTATAGCAACAAAATAAAGATCATAACAATTACAGTACAATAGAGCAAACCAAGTCAACCAATCACACGTTCCATACACAAAGCATCACAACATAGAAAGTAGAAAAAAGTAAAACACCGGCTGTAATCCTAGAGCTAGAAGTGGTGCCCTAGAAAACCTATGTGTGTTTAGTTGGCTTATCTGACTTCAGATAGGTCCAATATCAGGTAGTTAATTCAAGTTGCTTCGAGTTCAAGTTTGTTGAAGGTATGAAAGGAAACTTTAGTTAAGGTTTAAACATTAATGGATTGGGGTCCATTTTAGTTAATTTAGTTTCTGGATCAATTTTAACACATAATATAGTGGTCTTTAAATTTTAAATTTTATGAACAAATTTTAGAAGATCTGGAGTCCTCCTATCCACTTGGCAAAGGGGATCCAAAAGGTTACTATTAGAAACAAGCCAGGTTTAGGGGTTCTAACATTTTAATTAAATACCAAGTATTAAGAAGAGTAATTAGGCTTTATATTTGCTACATTTGGAGATTTATAGGCCAAGCTATGAATTTTAGAAGTTTTGGGTAATTAATGAATTATTAAAATTATTTAATAAGGGATATTTTAGGAGGTTTGATCCAAATCAACTCTAAACATCTTTGAATCACTCCCAAATGTAAAAAAATGACCTAAGAAGATATTCCCAAGTATGTGAGAAAAATTAGGAGTTTTTAATAATTTTTAATGATTTAATTTAGGCAAAATAGGTAGTTTTTAATCAAAATTAAATTAAGGTTCATATTAAAGTTCAATTAAGGGGAATTAATTATCCAAGATTAAGCACTAAATTATAAAGAGTTTTAGGTCATATGATTAGTTTTATCAGTTGAAATGGATTTGTTAGAATTTTTTGAAGTTACTAGGGCTTAATTAAGGGTTAAAATTAGGGTTAATTAATTAAGGGGTTTAAAGGCTCCTAAAATTTTCTAAAATTTTTTGGGAGTTTTAAGTTGTCACTAAGTTCAAGTTTTGAAAATTTCATGTCAATTGGTGATCTATCCTATCTCCTAAATTTTTTTAAAGTTTGCTATACGGTCCTTAATTATTGTCATTAGGGTGTCGCTGCGTTAAATATATTCAAAACCAATGTTTGGGAATAACCCTTGAGGTAACATGCAGGGAATGCATAAATAAAGTAAACACACTAATCCTAAGATCTAGGAGGGTCTAAGCTAAGTGCTCATGCTTCCTACACATGCAAAAGATAATAAAAGAAGAAATAAGCATGCTTATCGATATAAATAGTGGATGATTAGAGCTCAATCATTCACTAATTAACCCCCCATGAATGCCATTCACAAGCAAGATCCATGTTTAAAATTTCATGTATGGATCTCCTAAAATTAGGGATTTAACTATATAGGTAATTTTAAAATATTAAAAATATCCATAAATATACAAAATTTTAAAAATAATGTAATTAAATATAATTCAACTTGTAAAAGTACATAAATATAGGGGAGATCCACTCATCACTCGAGCAAGATTTCAAAATAATTTTTAAAAAAATTTTAATTTCAAAATATTAAACACATTATTATTTAAATAATATTTAACTAATGGAAATAATTAAATAATTAGGAAAATAGTAAGTAAAAATTAATTTTTAGGATCTAAAAAAAATTTTAAGTACAAATACATATTCATTTGAAAAATATAAGGAATAATACATAATTTCCTAATTTGAAATGAATTTATAATTATATGATTTTAAATAAAATATTATTTTTAAAATAGTAATTATTAATTTTAACAAATAATAGTTGAATATTAATTATACTAAATAATTATTGTAAAGGGTTCACGCAGTTTCATTAATTTGCATTAGCGCGGAACAAATGCCATCCGATCCAGCGCAGTTCGAAACAGATGACTGTGATCGTATTGGACAAGAGCTCATTCGATGGAGTGAGAGGCGACATTCAGACCGACCGTAGAAAGATCATATCAAAGTCGTTGATCAAGAGATAAATGACTGACATCTTGTGCAGTTCAACGGAACCAAATTGAAACCCTAGAATGGCTTTTTAGTTTGTTCTCACAAATAAATCAATGGATTTTCGTGAAATTTTAAACCATAGTTTTACACATGAACAGAAATTATGGGGTGGTAAACTTTCGGCCTAATAAGCACCTTTCAATTTGCTTATTAGCTCTATGTATTCTAGCCAGGGTTTGAATTTTACCTCAATCCAATGAATGGATTCAGGAGATCTTTGTATAGTTTAGCTTATACACTATCCTCGTACAATTCTCTAGTTGGGATCAAGCCTTGAAACACCTTGGATCTTCATGTAGGAAGCTTGGAAGATTTAGAGTCTCGAATCGCTAGAAACTCGCTACCGACGGCTTTGAATGATTGGGTTTGGCTTGAGGAAGGTATAGGGATTATAGGAGAGCTCTCACACGAAATATTTCAAGTTGAGAGCACCTAGGAAGAGAGTAATTGCAAAAGTCCTCTAACATGAATCCTAAAGTCACTATTTAAAGGCCAAGGTATTCAATGGATGGCCTAGATCATCTCTAAGATTAATTAGGAGGTGATTGAGCTCAAATAGGAAGATATTTGAGTGGGAGAGATGATTTGGAAAAGAGCAATAGTTTAAATACCATTAATTTGACCTAAATAGGTCAATATTGACAAAGGGAGACTTGAGTTGACTAAGTCAACGGTTAACCTGATCAACTCAATCAATTAAGTCCAAGGGGGTGGGGGTTTGAGCCTAGGATGTGTTTGAATGAGTTAGATTTGATTTAAGCTCAATGGGGTAAATTGGGTCAACCTGGGTTATCACGATCAACCAGGTTGACCCAGGGCACATATTTGGGCCCAATGGGTTGGGTCTGACTCATTAAGTCCAGTGGAGGTGAGAATAGAGCCTGAAAAGGTCTGAATTTGATTTGAAATCAAAAGAAAGGGAATTGGATCAATTTAGGTCATCTTAGGGCATGGGTCTGGACTCAATAGACTTAGTTTGACCCATTGAACACAAGGGAGGTGGTCTTGGGGTCTGGCTTGGTCAATTTTACCAGGTCAAGCCCTTTGACCCAAAGTTTATAGTAAATTCAAGGTCAATAAATGGATCCCCAATAGGGACGGCAAACAAACTAGTGAACCGAGTGTGTTGGTGTTAACCGAATGTGATAAGCAAAGGAAAGTAAATAACAAAAGCAAAAGAACACCAAAAGGCTGAAGAAAGTAAGAGGGATCCCCTCCTTGCCTTACCATGTAGCTAGGATAGAGTTTGGGAGAAAAAAAGGGAAAGGGGGTGCCTCACATCCACATGACCATATCAAAATAGTGAATATGGATAGACTCAATGTTCACCTGACCATTTCAAAATAGTAAAACAAAGAGTGAAAGCAGTAAAGTAAAGTTCATAAGTAGAAGATCACTAAAAGGTAAACAGGTAAGGGGGATCTTCTCCTTGCCTTACCCTATAGTAAGAGCATAGTAGAGGAGAGAATAAAGAGAAAAGCAATAAAGGATCACCAAAAGGTGAAAAAGTAAGGGGATTCTCTCCTTGCCTTACCCTATAGAAAGGGCAGAGCTGAGGAGAGAACAAAGAGCAAGGCAGTAATAGATCACCAAAAGTGAAAAAGTAGGGGGATTCTCTTCTTGCCTTACCCTATAGTAAGGGCAGAGCTGAGGAGAGAATAAAGCGCAAAGTAGTAAAGGATCAGCAAAAGGTGAAAAAGTAGGAGGATTCTCTCCTTTCCTTATCCTATAGTAAGGGAATAGCTGAGGAGAGAATAAAGAGCAAAGAAGTAAAGTAAATCAACTATCTGCCTAACCATATTGTAATTGCAAGGTAGAGGGTAAAAGGGTCCCGCATTCACCTGACCATATTAAAATAGTGAATGGGAAGCCTAAGTAACAAGTAAACTAACTATCTGCCTGACCTTATCAAAATAATAAGATAGAAGGTAAAAGGGGTGGTGGGGAATGCCTCTCACGGGCTCTGTCGGGCTCTCTTAACTCGGTAATATTCTATATCTTCCTTACCAGATTGACTCAAAAAATAAAGAGGGGATCAATACTCATTGGATCATTTAAAACTAGTGAATAAAGAGCCAGGATCTGATACCTTCTTGATCACAATAAGGCAATCAGAAATAAAAAGAGTGGTGAGGAGTGACTTCTAGGGACTCTGTCTGGTTCTCTCAACTGGGTAATATTTTACATCTGCCTTATCAAATTGGCTCAGCAAATGAAGAGGGGTTCAATACTCACTAGATTATTTCAAACCACTGAAAATAGAGTCAGGGTTTGATGCCTGCTTAATCATAACAAGATAATCAGAAAGAAAAAGTGTGGTGAGAATTGCCTCTTAGGGACTCTATTGGGCTCTCTAAACTAGGTAATATTCTACATCTGCCTTACCATATTGGCTCAATAAATAAAGAGGGGCTCAATACTCACTGTATCATTTCAAATTAGTGAATAAAGAGTCAGGGTCTGATGTCTATTTGATCACAACATGATAATAAAAAAGAAAAATAGTGGTAAGGAATGCCTCCCAAGAATTCTATTGGATTCTCTCAACCAGGTAATATTCTACATCAACCTTACCAGATCGACTCAACAAATAAAGAGGAGCTCAATACTCACTGGATAATTTCAAACCAATAAATAAAGGGTCAGGGTTTGATGCTTTCTTGATCACAATAGGACAATCAGAAAGAAAAAGGTGGTGAGGAATGCCTCATAGGGATTCTATCGGGCTCTCTCAACTGGGTAACATTCTACATCAGCCTTACTAGATTGGCTCAAAAAATGAAGAGGGGCTTAATACTCATTTGATCATTTCAAATAAGTGAGTAAAGAGTCAAGGTCTTATGCTTGCTTGATCATAATAGGGTAATCAGAAAGAAAAAGGTGGTAAGGAATGCCTCCCAAGGACTCTGTTAGGCTCTCTCAACCAAGTAATGTTCTACATCTAACTTACCAAATCGACTCACCAAATGAAGAAGGGATCAATACTCACTTGATTATTTTGAATGAGTGAATAATGAGTTAGGATCTGATGTCTGTTTGATCATAATAGGGCAATTATAAAGAAAAAGAAGGTGAGGAATGCCTTATAGGGACTTCGTCGGGTTCTCTCAACCGAGTAATATTCTATATCTACCTTACCAGATCAACTTAGCAAATGAAGATGGGCTCTATACTCACTTATTCATTTTGAATTGGTGAATAAAGAGTCAAGGTGATGGGGGTGTGCCTCCTAGGGACTTTGTACGACACTCCCTCAAGTAAGTAAGTAACTGACTACTAGCCTGATTATATTGAAATAGTAGGATAGAAGGAAAAAGTCACCTTAACACCAACCTGACACAGATTCGAGTAGGGATGAGAGGGAGAAAGTAAAGTTAAATGGAAGAATTCTTAGGAAAACGTTGTTTAAGAATTCCCAAGCTGAATTTCAGTGCCACATGGTAGAGGATAAATTGTCATGGCCACGAGTATCCAAATGCCGATGGAATTCCTTAGGAAACTTTATTATCATATTAAAATAATAAAAAAAGAGAAAATTGAGCTCTTAGAGAGTAAAGCCTGATTCCACCTATGATAAAGGAAACCAGTTTTACTCAACTAAGAGCTTCTTTTTTATTATCATATATATTTTTTATTCTTTTATATATTCACAATCAATAACTGGAACACAAAGAGATAGAGATAGGATTGGCTTTGGTAATACATGACATGTTCGTCACATAAACAAAACTGGGGGGAGAGAGATAATGTAGGATTTTGCAAAGAATTAAAATATTTTCTTTGATAACATAGGCCACATCTATCACTTAAATGAAATTAGGAAGCACAAACATAACAAAAATTAATTCATGAATGAAATTTATATATGGATAGTGGATCAATATTACCACTCCGAACTAACGTGGGTTGGTATGGATCTAGCATCACATCCCATAAAGAAGTTTGAGTAAATAGTTTTGATATCACAGACCACATTCAACTATTGTGAATGAACTGGGAGGCATAATTATAATAAAATTAATAAAAGAAAAAATAACAGAGGGATAGTGGATTAACATCACCACACATGACTAATATAGGTGGGCATGAACCTAGTATCTCTTCTCAAAAATAGATTTGAATTATTAGTTTTGATATTCCAGACCACATTCAACTCATATGAACTAATTGGGGAGTATAAATATCATCCAAGACTGTTAGAAGAAAGAAATTCATATAGGGATAGCGGATCAACATCACCACACGTAATTACCCTAGGTGGGCATGGACCCAATATCCCATCATAAAAATGGATTTGAATTATTAGTTTTGATATCCCAAACCACACTAATGGGTGCCAATTAAAACTGATAAGAACAAACTATCGTATCATGATCGATAGTAAAAAGAGATTCACATAGGGATATTAGATTAACATCACCACACCTCACTAATGCAGGTAGGCATGGATCCAATATCACCTATTAAAAAATTTAAATTATTAGTTTTGATATCCCAGACCATGATTGGGGTGATAAGCAAAACTGGGGTAGAATAATTATCGTATCACAATTAATAGAAGAAAGAAATTTGCATATGGATATTGGATCAACATCACCACACCTGATTAACCTAGGTGGGTGTGGACCCAATATCACCTCTTGAAAATGAATTTTAATTATTAGTTTTGATATCCTAGAATACGCTTAAGGGTGATAAGAAAAACTGGGGTAGAATAACTCCTCGCAAGGGAAGACAAATCAAAGCTTTTATGCGATGGAACTAATGTGGTTGGTGTACACAAACATAAGCACAAGTATCCCTATGTCATATTAGAGTATCACCTTTAAAGATAGCCTTATACTCTTCATAATGAACATCATATGGTGGAGGAAAAATCTTTGTGGCCACACAGACTGCCAAAAATAAGAAGGACCCTTTCAGAGGGTACAAATATAAAGGGATATTTATAGGAGATAAGGAGGCACCAAGGTCTGTTCAACAATCTCAGGGTGAGAGAGCCAAGTGAACATAGGAACCTGATAGAAAAAAGGCAAGAAGGGAAATCATGAGAAAAAGGAGTAATATAGATAAGGGATGGAATGACCTAGTATGCCTAAAAGAAATGAACCATAATTAGGTGAAACCCTAGCTAAATAAGACACTTAACTATAAAAAGATCCTAACTAAGTGGGACAGATTTAATCTAAGAAGTACCAATCTTAGAGTACACACATGAAAGAATAATACATGATTCAAAGATGGAGAGAGAAACATATCCCACTGTGGTTTCCATAAATCTATGGACCTCCAAAAGGGCACCATCACAACAGAGTACATAGGTTATATGACTTCACCAACCTGAGGGATGGAGATGATCGAAGGCCTCTGTGCTCTTCATAAGCAGGCCAATGGAAGGGGTTATTAGATCCTAGATATGATCAACCATTGATGATAATAAATATCGCTAGCGCACCCCGATGGGTGATAATATGCATGACCTGATCAGTGTCACAAGGTTTTCCCCACCCGATACATTAGCTCAAGTGGAGTTTATTTATCATGAAATTTTATTTCTAACAGGTGCAAGCCCCCGTGGTTAATTACATCTCAGGCTGGAGCCAAACAATACTCTCGATTAAGGATCTTATATTATTCCTCCCAAAAGGAGAATTGGCACAAAAGAGAGACTAAGAAATCCTACTCAAAAGAAAAGAAATGATTTAAATAGCTTAATCAATATGTATGGTTCACACTGACATTCGGAGGGACTAAGGCACTGGAGATATTGGAGGAGAAGAAAATAATGCACTCAAAGCATATAGAGGGGAAAGATGAAGGTGGCGTCATCCATGTAATATGGATAGACAAGATTTATAGTCTCTAAAGAAAAAGAACTTACTCGCCATTTAGGCATACTATGAGACACCCAATGTAGTAGCCTTGAACATTAGATCTAAGGTGGGTTTAGTGTTCTATCAAACACTAACACATGTGTCCTAACTAATGCACATGGGCTTATATCCTGCCTGAAAATGAAAGCCAGCTAATCACCTGAATGCATAAAATCCAAGCTGTCCAGTCTTTATGAAAGATGGACAGGTAGGCTGAGTGTTTTGAAAGTAAGGATGACAAATAGAGAATTTCCTAATTGGCCTTGGACTTATGTAGGGTGAATGCTCCTAGAGCTAATGCAATTAAAATTTTCATTTAATTGGTTTCTAATATAATGCATGCTAGTTCAAAAGGTCTCCAAATCAAGTATGCTTAGAATTAAAAAAAAAGGCTTATATAAAATAATTTTTAGAAAAATAATAGACTTCCCCATATTTTGCACCTCATTCTCATAGGCCAAATTTTATAAACTCTAACTGCAGGCAGGGAAGTGTCTTATAGAATGAGAGAGAAAATGCAATCATATGCATGTAACCCTAAATGATTCCGGCTATTCCCTAGGTCATTAAGGTTCTAAGTTATTTAATTCTTAAAATTTTGAATTATTACGAGTAGAATTTTTTTTATCCTAGAGAGCCTAGCAAAAATCAAGCCAAGCATATACATGAAAGAAACCTAGAAAAGCATGCAAGTTCTACTATGCAATCAATATAAATACATCAATATAAATCCATAGAGTAAAGTAAAAAAGAAAAATTCATGGTAAGTGTTGTATATGTATAACCTAGGGTTTATAGAAAGTAATCGTGGTCAGGCCCCACCAACATTAACCTAGATCTAGTCCTATTGAATGACACAAGTCTTAAAAGTAAGGCATTTTATCTTCAAGTCTTCATCTTCAAGTGGATTTTCCTCCTCTAGATCATCCTCCTCTAGATCATCCTCCTTTTGACAATCCTCATTTAGATCATCTTTATAGGATTCATCCTCCATAATAGTACCTAAATGACTAAGAAATTCCCTATAAATGGCATTTCTTTTTCTCTTTAGGTGCTTGGTTTTTGAAATGTCTTACTTTTAAAGACTTTCATCACTCAAAATGAATTACATCAAATTACATCATGAAAAACAAAATTTAGACTCAAATTTGACATTTAGGGTTATCCTAAGAAAAAAAATCCCAATCAATTTATATAGCACAACCCAAGTAGTTAATATATGGAAAGAAAATACACATTACAAATCACACTTGGTCATGCTCTTTTTAATTTAGGGAGTGGGCTTTAGTAATTTCTGAAGCACCTACATAAAATGCTATTAGTTTTAAAGCATAATGTCATTTCCCCCGTCTTTATTAGTACTGCATGAGTATGACCATATGCATAAGACTATATTAGTAGCAAAAGCACCCCTAGCTCATGGGTAATATATATCACAAATCACATCATAAGCAGTGCATAGAAAGTATAACAACAAAATAAAGATCATAATAATCATAGCATAATAGAGTAAACCATGTCAACCAATCATATGTGACAAACACAAAGCACCATAACACAGAAAGTAGAAAAAAGTTAAACAACGACCCTAATTCTCGAACTAGAAGTTGTGCCCTAGCAAACCTATATATGTGGCTTAAGATAGGTCTTATGTCGGGTAGTTAATTCAAGTTGCCTAGAGTTCAGGTTTATTGAAAGTATGAAAATAAAACTTTAGTTAGGTTTAAACTTTAATGGATTGGGATCTATTTTAGTTAATTTAGTTTGTGGATCAATTTTAGCACTTAGGGTAGTGATCTTTAAAGTTTAAATTGAATTAGCAAATTTTAGAAGGTCTAGGGTCTTCATATCCACTAGGCAAAAGTGGTTCAAAAGGGCATTATTAGAAACATGCTAGGTTTAGGGGTTCTAATATTTTAATTAAATAATAGGCCTTAAGGGGAGTAGTTAGGCTTTGAGTTTGCTGGATTTGGAGTTTTCTAGGCGAAGCTATGAATTTTAGAAGTTTTGGGCAATTAACAAATTATTAAAATTGCTTAATAAGGGGTATTTTAGGGATTTTATTCAAATTAACTCCAAACCTCTTGGAATCACCCCTAAAGGTCAAAATGACCTAAGATGATATTCCCAAGTCTTTAGGAAAATTTGAAATTTTTAATAAGTTTTAATGATTTAATTTAGGCAAAAAGGTATTTTTCAATCAAAATTAAATTAAGGTTCAACTTAAATTCCAATTAAGTGGCCTTAATTATCTAAAATAAATTACTAAATTCTAAAGAGTTTGAGATCTTACTAGTAATTTTATGAGTTGAAATGGATTTGTTAGAATTTTTTGAAGTTTTTGGGGCTTAATTAAGGGTTAAAATTAGGATTTGTTAATTAATGGATTTAATGGCTCCTAAAAATTCCTAAAAATTTTTGGGAGGTTTAGGATGTCACTAAGTTCAAAATTTTAAAGTTTCATATCAATTTGGAATCTATCCTAGCTCTTAGAGTTTTTTTAAGTTTGTTAGACGGGCCTTTAATTATTATCCTTAGGGTGTCGTAGGTTAAATAGGTTTAAAACCGAAGTTTGGGACTAACCCTTGAGGTAACATGCTGGAAATGCATAAATAAAGTAAACACACCAATCCTAAGATCTAGGAGGGCCTAGGCTAAGTCCTCATGCATCCTATACATGCAAAAGACAATAAAATAAAAAATAAGTTTGCTTATCGATGCAATTAGTGGACGATTAAAGACTAATCATTCACTAATTGACTCCCCATGACTGCCAATAATAAGCATGATCAATGTTTAAAGTTTTATGCATGGATCTCCCAAAATTAGGGATTTAATTATATAGGTAATTTTAAGATATTTAAAATACCCATAAATATATAAAATTTTAAAAATAATATAATTAAATGTAATTCAATTGATAAGAGTACATAAATATATGGGAGATCCACTGGTCATGCAAGTGAGGTTTCAAAATAATTTAAAAATAATTTTTAATTTTAAAAAAATTTAACAAATTATTATTTAAACAATAGTTAAATAATGAAAAAATTAAATAATAAAAAAATATTAAATAAAAATTTATATTCAGCATCTTAAAAAAAAATTAAATGAAAATATTTTTTTTTTTGAGAAAAAGAAGGAATAATACATAATTTTCTGATTTGAAATGAATTTATTAAGAATTTATGAAGTTTTAGGGTAATTAAAAAGGTTTTGAAATAATTTAAAAAATAATTATTAATTAAACTAACTATTAAATTATTCTAAATTAATTTTGAAAGTTACTAAAATT
>NW_021318585.1:1789312-1864083 GCF_001605985.2 Dendrobium catenatum
ATTATTTATAATTATTTATTAATTAAACATAAAAAATAATTAATGATTAATATAATTTAACATATAACTAGTATTTTAACATAATATTAATTTTAAAATAAAAGGAAATAATTTTCTTGAAATTTTGATATATTATTTATATATTTTTAATTTAAAAAAATAATTTGTCATAATTATTTAAACAAAATTTGTTTTAAAACAATACAAAATCATTTAAAATTAATTTTAATTTAAAAAATGCTAGTCAGGCGATGTGACAGCTTTCAATTCAATCCCAAAATCATGGCATTGATTATTGGCGGTGCCGCATTAAATGCCAATGATTGCGCTGCCGACAATCATTAGCCTTTAATGTGTGGGGTCGGCACGATTTCATTAATCCGTGTCAGCGCGGATCAAAAGCCGTTCGATCTAGCGTGGTTTTAAATGGATGGTTGTGATCGTATTGGACGAGAGCTCATTCGACAGAGTGAGAGGCGGTGTTTGGACCAACCAAAAAAAAGAACATATCAAAGTTGTTGATCAGGAGATCAACAGCTGAGATCTTGTATAGTTCAATGGAACCGAATTGAAACCCTATAATAGTTTTTTGGTTTGTTCTCGCAAACTAATTAATGGATTTTCATAAAATTTTAAACATAAGTTCTACACATGAATAAAAATCATGGGGTGGTAAACTCTCGGCCTAATAAGCACCTTTCAAAATGCTAATTAGCTTTATGTGTTCTAGCTAGGGTTTTAATTTTATCTCAATCCAATGAATGGATTCAGGAGATCTTTGATTGGTTGAGCTTGTAGACTGTACTCGTACCATTCTCTAGTTGGGTTGAAGCCTTGAAATGCCTTGGATTGTCGTGTAGGAAGCTTGGAAGCTTTGGAGTCTCAGATTACTGAAAACTCACCGCCACCAGCTTTGGACGATTGGGGTTGGCTTGAGGAAGGCATAGGGATTCTAGGAGAGCTCTCACACAAAATTTTTTGGGTTGAGAGCGGCTAGGAAGAGAGTAATTGCAAAAGACCTCTAACATAAACCCTAAAGTGTCTATTTAAAGGCCAAGGCATTTTATAGATCATCTCTAGGGTTTATTAAGAGGTGATTGAGCTAAAAAAGGATAGGATTTGAGTGGAGAGAGGATTTGGAAAGGATTTAATAGTTTAAATGCCATTAATTTGACCTGAATATGTTCAAATTGACTTAGGGACTTCGGTTGACTAAGTCAAGGGTTAACCTAGTCAACTCAGTCAATTAGGTCGAAGGGGGTGGGGGTTTGAGCCTACGATGGGTTTGAATTGAGTTGGATTTTATTTAGGCTCAATGGGGTGAATTAGGTCAACCTGAGTTGACCTGGTCAACTAGGTTGACCCAAGGCACAAGTTTGGGCCCAATGGGTTGGGTCTGATCCATTGAATCTAGTGGAAGTGAGAATTGATCCTGAGAAGGTATGAATTTTAATTTGAAATCAAAAGAAATGGAATTAGGTAAATTTGGGTCAACTCAGGCCCTGAGTCTGGGCTCAACAGACTTGGTTTGACCCATTGAACACAAGGGAGGTAATCTTGGGGTCTACCTTGGTCAATTTGACCAGCTCAAACCCTTTGACCCAAAGTTTCTAGTAAATTCAAGGTCAACATTAACATAACACAATAGAGAAAAAAGATTTATATAGTTAACCCCATATATTATTATAAAAGCTTGATGTTGTTTTTGTTGGCCACATATATGCATGGTCTACACACACACACACACAGATATATATATATATATATATATATATATATATTATATATATATATATATATTATATATTGGTCAAAAAATATAAATTATATGTTGCAAAAATATCCATCATCTTATATATGATTTTCATATTCATATATACACAAAATGTTTGTTAAAAATATATAATTGATTAAGTAAAATAATGAATTTGAACTAATTGTTCACATTTATATTATACACATATATTATATATATATTTTAGCATAAAAACAACATAATATGATTTTATAAATAGATGAAAGGCAATAATTTGAAATTTTCATAATTCATATTAATTATTTAGTATATTTGTGGAAAAAAGAATAAATGAAAAGTTGAAATATACAAAATTACCAATATATGATTTTTTGGAAAAAATATAAGCCTATCTATTATTTTAAGTCTCTAAACTATTCCTTCACAAGGGAGAAGGGTTAGATGGGGTTGGTTGAGCTGGTGACGTCGTATGAAGACCAACAACTACTTGGGTGATGTGGGGGTAACAGTGGAAATGAGTCAAGTCGAGTTTGAGTCACCCTTGATTAATATATGAATAATATGGCATAATGAGCTTGATTTGTTAATTGAGTTCGACTCAAGTACAAGTTTAGGCCCGCTAACTAGCCAGCTCGTTTGTTATGAAAGAGAGAAAATAATTATAATTAATGCAACTTGTATATCAAGAGAGAGAAAATGATTATTCATTTGCAATTATTGTAATAAAATGAAAAGAGTAATGAAAAATTAAAATAATAATAATAAAAATCATTTAATATAAAAATGAGATAGATATTTTTTAAATATTATATGCTAATATATTTTAATTACATTTTATATTAATATTTTTTAAACAAGTTGGCTATCAATCTAACGAGTCGAGTCTGTGCTGGCTCAAGTTTGGCTCGTTAGCTCATTGAACTTGAATCACAAATCATTTTTTAGTAAAACCTGAGCCGGCTCATGAAGTGGCTTGACTCACTTACAGCTCTAATGGAATTCATGTGTTCATATATGAGGATTCTTTAAAATCAAAGGAAAAGTGGAAGAGAGTCGAGATCTTTAAGAGGGACTGAAGAAGAAAAAATGTGGCCAACTTTATCAGAAGTGGCTGGCCTAGAGAAGAGAGTCGAGGGAGAGAAGGCTGCTACTTGGGCTTGCTTGAGTGAGGGAAGATTGGATGGATGCCTCTTTTTTTTGGGTTACTTGACAAACACTAGAGAGAGAGAGAGAGAGAGAGAGAGAGAGAGAGAGAGAGAGGAAGGCCTCATATTTCATAGATCAATAAAGAGAGCGACATAATAAGTTGGAGATTTTTAGGAGAGAAAAGGGAGAGAAGGTCATTGAGATCTTATTTTTGAGAGAGAGAGAGAGAGGGCAGCATGCTGGGTGGGTTCATTTTAGAAAAAAATTATTACGCGTAGAGTTCAGACATAGCTCAACATTTGGATTTAGCTTAGCAAAATAAAAATTTTGATATGTGTTGAGAATAAAAAATGAGAAATAGGTAATGAAGATGGAGACTAATTTAGAGGATGCTAGAACTTTTGATGCTAGTTGAGAAAGAAAAATGAGAAATATGTGATAAAGATGGAGATTGGTTTGGAAGACATTGCATTCTTTGAAGAGATGATATGCTTACAGGACGCATAGGCTGAAAGATGGTATGTAAACGTCCAGGAAGACTTGAAGAGTACAAGACTGTGACAACCAAGGAGAGTTTATAGGAAAGTGCAAAGATTGCAAGGTTGGATGAAATGGAAGTCACTTTGGTTGAAGATGTCATAGATTTTAACTTATCATAAATTTTAAAAACTCAAGGGTTTATATTATTATTATTTTCTATTTCTAATGCTATCTGCACTTATACACAGGGTGTATATAAGGGAAATTTTTTGGAATGTAATTTTCTCCGTATACACACCTTCTGTATTGTTGTAAAAAAAACTTAGATATACTGTGCTTAAGGGTTTCTATTATGTTTTTCCTACTTTTATTATTTTATGCACTTATACATAAGGTGTGCATAAGGGAATTTATATATTATAGTTTTCTCCTTGTACACATCATGTGCATTATATGTTAAATGCTTAGATATGCCGTGCTAAAGGGTTTATGTTGTATGTTTTCTATTTAATGCTCTTTGTACTTGTATACAGGGTGTGTATAAGGTATTTTTTTTAATATGGTTTGCTCCTTTTTCACACCATGTGTATTGCATGCTAAACACATAGATACATAGTGCTTAAGGGTTTATGTTGTATTTTTCATATTTTTAATGGTCTTTACACTTGTATATAGGGTGTGTATAAGAGGAATGATTTTGGAATAGGGTTTGGTCGTTATACACACCATTTGTATTGCATGTTAAGAGCATAGATATACTGTACTAAAGGGTTTCTATTGTATTTTTCCCATTTTAATGCTATACGTACTTGTATATAGGGTGTGTAAAAGAGGAATGATTTTGGAATATGGTTTGGTCATTATACACACCATGTGTATTGCATGTTAAGAGCATAGATATACTGTACTAAAGGGTTTCTATTATATTTTTCCTATTTTAATGCTCTATGTTCTTGTATATAGGGTGTGTATAAGGGGGATTTATAGACATCATATGTATAAGTTGTCCACATGGTATGTATAAGCTTGTACATTTTTTGTACAACTTTTATACACTTATATATAAGTAGAATTTATATACACCCTATATACAAGTTATATGCAGGATGTATAGAAGGGTAATTTATACACTCCATGTGTACATGCATTTACACGCCCTATGTTGAAGTTGTATACAGTGTGTGTACATGCATGTACACATGCTATGTATAATAGAAATTTATAGAAAATGTTTAGATTGTAATAGCCTATATTTTGATACATTCAAATAATCTTTTTTAAGAATCCTCATCTTTGTTTCTTTTTTATTTTAGTTATTCTTTTGTACTCAAGAATGAAAGGATATATTTTGATTATATGATTTTTGAGTATTATATATGATTTAGTTTTTTGGTCAATGAATATAGATGTGTATTGATATTTTAAATTATAAAATTTATTTTTAATGTTTATTAATAATATATGAAATTACATAGCTCTAGTTTTTGTATAATAAAAGATAAAAGAAAATAATTCTTCAAATTTAGATTTTTTTGGCATTACAATAAGTTTCATAACATAGTTGTTGAAATAATTAAATTATTACTAGAGATATAAAAAATTGATTGTAAGTCGGGTAGATTGGGTAGATTTAACTTAATTATTTTATATTCATAATTAATTATATAATAACTCAATTATGTGAAATAAATTTATTTGAAAAATAAATAATTTTTGAAGTTGAGCGCTTTGGGGCTGATCTAGTGAGCTCCGCTGTGCTAGGCCATGAATTATATATATATATATATATATATATATATATGATCATTATAGACATTGATGCATATTATTCTCTTTTATCATGTATTATGTGGTTTTATATATTTTTAAAATTGAATTACGTGAATCAGTAGCTTAGACTTCTTACAACTCTCAATCAATCTGTAACTACTTATGACTCCCAATTAGTAAATCATGTGGATCAGTAAGGTATCATGTGGACTTATTATATCATATATCTGATATCATTTTGTATTTTATTTAAAATGTAATAAAATCATATCAAATTATTCAATATGATTAAATTTATAATATATCCAAACTTATATAGTGAACGCATATAAAATTAGGAGATAATGCTTTTTTTACAGTAGATTTCAAAATCATTAAAAATAGAAGTAAAAGCTTAATCACTTATAATGAATAAAATAAATTCTGTAACAAGAATGACTAATAAATATGATCAAAATGATTTCTCTCTCTTCTCTCTACTTCCCCTCTTTCAATTTCTTCTTTTCCAGGCAATCAAGTGGGGGAGTTGGTAGGGTGAGGCAAAGATATTTATGAATATATATAAATACTTTTTATGGCCTAACATCACTATATCAGCACCAAAGTGCTCTACTTCAAAATTTTCATATTTTTCAGAGAAATTTATTTCAGATATTTGAGTTGTTATAGATTACATGTGTAAATTATTTAGTTGTTCATCAATTGAAATGGATATGCCAGAGCAACATGCACCAAATGAATAATACAGAGTAAGTACAACACAATCAAACACTAATATGCAACTATCTAATATTTTAGCACAAGTAAGGGGTGATACTCAGAGTAAGCCATTAGGGGGTAAGGAAGAAGAGGGGGATATGGTATTTCATAAGCTAAAACTTCTACTTTTCAAAAGAGTTGTAGGACCCCAAGCTATAAAAGATTGGTTACTAAGGATAGAAAAATCTTCAATAATTTATAACGTTTTGAGAATAGGAAAGTATCATTGGCTGTGTTTTACTTTAAAGGAGAGACTGAGAGATGGTGTATTGATGGTGTATTCGATATTAGAGAGAAAAATTCCAAGGAAAGATCGATGCTGAGATCACATGAGATGAAAATTCACTATAGTATTCAGGATGTTGTTAGCACCTCTGTCAGCTTAATAACAATATGTCAAGATTTATTAAACTAGAGCAAGGATAAAAGATTGTGATACAGTATGAATCTACATTTACTACACATACTAGATATGCTCCCCATTTGATCCTTATTGCTCAGGAAAAGTGCTAAAAATTTAAAACAAATTTATGAATTTTTTGAGTTGGTAGAGCACTAAGATTGATAGAGATAGATTTGGTAGTATTGACATCTAGGCATGATGAGAGCTCCAGGTACAATGTCAATAAGAGGAGGAAAAGATATGAAGTAAGAAGGGACAGAGATAGTGATGGTACTAATAAAAATATATACAATAATTCGAGGAGATCATGATTGATAAAATCTACTAGAAGCTACAGTGCATGTATTCATTATGGAAAGAGGCATGGAGGTCAGTGCTATAATTTAATATGCATGGTAATGTTTTTGATGCGGACAGCAAATGCACCATGCCATAGATTATCTACATAAAAGGAAGATTTGATTTAAGAGCAAGACAATCTAGGCAGACTAAAAGATAAAGGACTGTAGGAATAAGATTATATAGTGAAAGATCAACTAATATAGCTGATGACATAGTTATTGGTGGTGATTAGAGGGTGAGTTTATTTCACCATGATTGACAACACTAATAGCACCTACTCTAGAGATGCCACGAGAGCACAACTTATGGTATTTGAAAGATCGACAATAACTTGAGAGTTTTGCCATTAAGAAGTTTATTTTAAATGATTGCATGAAATAATATTTCATAAATAATTCAATGATATGTGATGGAATGAATTGAATGATTGCATAATTTTTTGATGAGCTTTGATCTTACATATTTGGTTTATATTAATTTTATACATGAATCCTTAAGGAAAAAGTTAGGGGCGACATTTTTCTTAAGGTGGGTACATTGTAATAGCATGTATTTTGACACAGTCAAATAACTTTTTTCAGGATTCCTCGTGTTCTATTTCTTTTTATTTTAGTTATTTTTTATACTTATGAATGAAAGAGTATGTTATGATTATATTATTTCTGAGTATTATATGATTTATTTTTTGGTGAATGAATATATATGTATATTGATGTTTTAAATTATAAAATTTATTTTTTATGTTTATTAGTTAAAGATGGAACTAGATGGCTCTGATTATTGTATAGTAAAAGATTAAAAAAAAAAAGAATTCTTTTAAATTATCTTATAGGGCATAAAATAGATACAGCGTTCTCAAGAGTTTTTGTTGTGTTTTTTCCTATTTTAAATGCTTTCTACTATGGGCATTAAAAATTTGTACCCCAACCTCACATCTTTCAAAATACTTTTAACGATGTTCTGGGTGGAAATTTCAATAAGAAAATTAAGTTTTAGAGAAAGCTCTACCTAGTGATTTCATTTTCATTTAGTGAAGACTTTATAATTTAATTCTAAGTTTCTTGTTGTTTTAAGTACTTATGGTTAATTACCCCTCTCGTTAACGAGAAAGAGCTTTCGATTAATGTTAGTTATTAAGTAGATGCAAAGTGCCTGACATATAGTAGAAGCATGCATATTTTTTTAGAATTTTAAAATATATTATTTTTATACTTAAAGCAAACCATGAGGGTGATGACGAACCTGATCAAGATCTCATGGTTCTATCATCCCAAGCCTTCATGATCTATAGTTCACTTAGTTAGAGGAGGTAGTCGACCTAACCTAACAGAAGGATCCTTGTTAACATTTAAGAAATGAAGCTCCCCGTGTAACATTTTTAGACTTTATATTTATTTGTTTAGTATATTTCTTCGGAGCACAAGTGGGGTTTTATGTAGTCAAATTTGAGTCAGTCTGCATAGCATTCTCAGATCTTAAATTATGGAATTTAATACACTAGTCGAAGCACATGTGGGATTTTAAAATTCTTATTAAATTAATGTACAAGCTTCTTGAAGTAGTTACTCACTTCTCAAGGTGGTAGTATTCTTCTAGGGATAGTCGCTTGCTTCCCAAGTCTATTTTAGGCATCTTAGAGTAGTCGGCAACATGCTCGATGCTTCTTATTTAAATTTAGAAAGTTATAGTTTAATGCAAGAGGACCATTTTAAAATATTTAAATATATATTTTGCACAAGTGATTGTCATTAGAAAGTATGCAAGATTTGATTTAAAATTCAAGAAACACCTTATGTCCGTTTGTATGAATGTTGCGGATCCGGTAAAGATTTACATATTTTCAGTATAATAATGCCCTTATCAAAGAAACAACACATATTTTGAGGCAATTGTACTTTTGAGGGAATTATACACTTTTTTGAGCATTAACAGACTTATCTAGGTGACTGCACATGTATACTACACACTAATTGATGAGACCACACAATTTTGAGGTGATGGTAGTAATATATTTAGAAAAATCATTGCATACATTTCAAAGTTGTAATATGCATCTCGAGGTGGGTGTATGCTTTTTAGAGTATTAGCATGTTTATCGAGGTAATAATACACTTTGATGTAGCATGCATAGTGGATGACTCACATTTTTTTGTGCTTATAAATTTCAAAATAGTGGCATAATTTTTAAGGAAATATATACTTTGGTATGCTCATGCATTACTTGAGGCAGTTGTACTTACTATTTTTTTGGAGTTAAGTGCACATGTTATAAATCATTGTTTAAGTAATCCATCTATAAGAATTTTCTAAGCAACTTCAACAAAATTATAACCCATTCCAAGCATTTCATAAACTTCTCTTTTACTTAGTCAAATCTGACTAGTAAACACTTATCATCATTCAGGCCCTTTAACCTCAGCATTTTACTCTTCTTATCAATAACCTCCAAAATCATTAATGCAACAGATTCCATCCAAATTGTCAGTGAAATCTTACTTTCCAATTTTCCAGAAGTCAATGGGGCAAGCACATTCTCCAATTAAGATATTGTTATTATTATTATTATTGTTGTTATACATATTTAATAATTTATTTTTTTTAATTTCATTTTTTTATTTTTGTTTATTTGTTCGGGTGTTGAGCTGCTCGGGTAGAGGAAGTTGGGCTTGAGCTTGCGGAGTGATGGCTGAGTTCTTGTCTGCATTGTAAAAAGCAATACTGGAAGGGAAGTGAGGCTTGGTTATGTTAACAGATGGAAACGAATATTCAATCAAAAATTCAGTAAGGAATCCAACAAAATATTTATGACGAGCCTCATACTATCATTTGTTTTCCTTATTCATCCAATGCGTCCAAGGGTTCCAAGTTTTTTATAGATAAAGCATTTAAATTATGTCAGAAAGATTTAATTGATATATAATTAGTATTATTTCAAAATTTAAGAAATATTTACTTAGTAATTTTATGTATATATTTTGATAATAATATTCATCTCTTTTTCTTGTTTACATATTATTAATTTTAATATAAAAAATTATCTTAATTTATTTTTTTATGATTTTTTTCCTCATTGTGCCTCCAATTTATGTGATGATAACGCATACACATTTTTGCATTTTTTACACGTGCAAGGACTTAGATAATATTACAATCATTTCCTATTATTTTTAATATTATGTATGCAATGGTTGTTGAAACTCGAGCTCACGAGTTTTATATTTTTTGCTGATAACAAACATCTTTATATTTTATAATATTTTTCATTCTATATTTGTTTGTGTGTTTACTAATGTTTCAGGAATACCATGTGAAAGTTTGTTAGGGATGTTAAGCCCTTATGAACTAGCCCAAGGCTAACAAAGAGGGGGGTGAATTGATATTTTTAAAAATATTTTATTCAAACTCAAAACACAAACCAAAGTTCACCACAATGAAAATCAAAGTGCAGAAATTAAATGCGGAAAAACAGTAGTAAAGAACATAGAGATTTATAGTGGTTCGGTCAACTCGACCTACGTCTACTCTCCGGAGGCGCCCTCTGGGTATTGTACTAAACTTAGTGACTCTCCTTTTACTCCCATAACAAGACGGAGAAGCCTTTACAAAACCTCCTTTCCACCGACACTAGTGAGGCAGAGAACCCGACTCATTTTTCTTCCTCCTAAAGTAGGCAGAGAACCTTGATTGATTGCTGAAGTAGACCTCCCTTGAACCCTCAAGGACAAGGGACAACGATCGAAGAAGATGACTTGGATCCTTGCGTGGAGCAACCTTTGTGAAATCCCTCATGGGTGATATAAGAGAGCTTATATATAAGAGCTTTGAAATAGCTCTTAATTGCAACAAATCGACATTATTGTCCAGGACGATCTGGAGATCATCCTATACGATCAGTACAATTTTAGGCTCAATCAGCCAGGAAGATCTGGGATGATTAGAAGAAATTTATTCATATCATCCAGGTTGATAGCATATCATCCTGGCCGATTAGTATAAATCATTGAATAATATCCATACAATCGCACTGAAAGGATGTCTGGATGATAGAAAAATAGCTTGATCATCCAGGCCGATCTCACGATTATCCCGGACAATTAGTTTAAATCCATGAAAATCATCCAAATCTTCGCCCTGAATAGCAGCTGGCTGATATGTGACCATCCAAGAACAACTAAAGTTTTTTGAACTGATCATCTCGACCGATCCTGCAATCGTCCAGGAAATATGATTGAGCAATCAAACCTTAATTACTTTCCTTAATTACCAGATTAATTTAGGAATAATTGTACTACATCATCCAGGATGATGTCCTAGATGATGTCCAAAAATAAATAATACCTAAATAGATATGGCGACTAATTCTTTCTAATTTGAGCATATCATCCCAGCCGATATAAATGTCATCTAGGACGATGAGCTTAATGACGGCTACCTTAACCAGGATGCCCTAATTAGGGTTTCTATTTTTAATTGATCATCCAGGATAATATTGGGATCGTCCTGGACGATGTAACCAAATATAGAGAACTCTTAATCAGACAGAAAAATTTCCCCAAGTGTGTGTGTGCAAAGTTACTTAGCATCATGAACCACATCATTTATAATAGACTCAAGAAAGTGAAAGTTTACAAACTGACTCAGACCTAGTCTATCTAATCTTGAGCTACTTCAAATTGCAATCTTAACCTTATGGACCTGAAATATTATTAGGCAAGGTAGTTGTAGTGAAACAGAAGTGTTTGCTATCATCAAAATTTTATTTCTTAAAATCAGATACGCAACTCCAAGCAACATCCAACAAAGTATCAGAGCTAAAGATTGGGTTGAATAAGGTTATGATGTAAAGGGTCTATAATTTTTTATTTATATAATTTTGATTTTTGATTTCTTGAGTAAAGTCCTATAAAGGTGTTAGCTAGCTTGGTGTCCATGCTCAGACACACTCAAGGGAGTGAGATCTATTCAAAACCAAAACTTCAAGTTTTGAACTAATCGTATTGGACGATTTTTTATCATCAAGGACAATCCTTTTTTATCTTGGAAAACAACCGCCAATGATAATTTTGGTAAGGTTTTAAGGTTTAATTTTTATTCTAATCATCCAAGATGATCTAGATTGTCATGGATGATCAATACCAATCATGCCTAAATTTATCATATAATTAGGGGACTAATTATGGTTAAAATTTTCAATCAGATTGTCCTGGACAATCTGTATATTGTATTGGATGATGTTTGCTGGCATATTTGTTTTTCCTAAGTCATCCAAGATGAAATACAATAATTTTTCTTCTAATCATTCAGGACAAACGATAATATAATCATGGACGATCTATACAAATTTGAACTGATCGTTAGGACTATCCTAATATCATTTAGGACTATCAGGTTAAATTTTGCACATCTAATGTACGATCATGCGATCATCCAGGATAGTTTTTGGCATCGAAAATGAGTTTTAGGGTTTTCTGAAGCCCTCTTTTTAAGCACATCGTACATGACGATCCTGAGATTGTCCTGAATGATATTTGTCGCCAAGATTGATTTTTAGGGTTTTTTCAAACCCTCTTAATTAAGCATTGTCAAGGCACTTGGTAAGTGTCTTCAGTAGTCATTTAAGCTTTGTTCTTATGGAGAAAACTTGATGAGAACATGAAAGGGAGAGAGGAAAGGGTGGATCGGAGTTTGAGAGAAGGAGAAGGTCCTTGGAAGGGGTTTCAAGGGAGTGTGGAGGGGGTTTCACATAGTTTATCTGACAAGCTTGCACTTTAGTACCATCAAATTCAATGTTCATCTTGAGGGAAGTTTTGAGAAGAAGAAGATCTCTTTGGTGTTAAAGGACCTTGCTACTCCGCCGCACCGGGGAAGGTGGACGTGATTTTGTAAGGGCCTCTCCATCTAGCTGTGGGGTCTAAAGGAGAGTCACTAAAGTTTTAGTGCAATACTCTAAGGGTTCCTCTGAGAAGTGGATGTGGGTCAAGTTGGACCGAACACTATAAATCTAGTGTGTTCTTTCATTTATTATTTCCGCACTTATCACTTGGGTTAAATCTATAATTAATCTTTTTATTATTGATTTATTTTATTTCTGCTGCAAGATATAAAAAGATATTTCTTTTAGTTAAAGAAGTTTTAAAAATTCAATTCACCTCCCTCTTAGTTAGCCTCTGTTGGTGGAATTTTGAAAAACAAGTTTTGAAAAATGTTAGTTTTCTTTTGGAAAATTTTAAAATTGATTTTGAATTTCAATCTTGGGACCAAACATCCCATTAGGAGGGTAATAACACTTCGTGAAGTGGAGATAGACCTCCAGAGTGGGGTTTAAATCTAAGATTATAAATCCTACCTCGAATATCATAACTAGATTCAAGATAGAACCATATATGACTTTGGAAGTTCAAAATGGAGTTCGATCTGATTTCTAGCTATGGTATTCTAAGTTGACCATCGTTGATATCATGCCCAGAGCTTTATAAACAAATGATGTATCTCCCCAAAGGGAGAAGATACCACTATTTGGTAGTTATTCGGGCATGACGATAACGATCTTCGTTGATTAAATTTGTTTCTAAAGAATACTAATTTAAGTTTTGTATATTTATTTTGGAAAGCTGGAAACAATATTTAGATTTTAATTCTGGAGTTGAACAGACCATTGGTGATGATATACTGCCTCGAAAGGTGAAGATAAAATCTCCCAATGTGTTCAGATCCATAATTATAAATCTTTTCTTATCTATCGTAGCTTGATTTAAAGGGGAACCACATATGCCCCGAAAGTGTTAAAATGAAGTTTAGCCAAAAATCAACCCACGATACTTAGGAGAAGAAGAACATTAATTTCATTTTTTTAATTGATGTTAACACATGATAAATCCCTTTTGGAGAAAGAGGATATCATGTGTTAACAACCATATAATTATGACAATAACGATCTTACATTTCCCAAAAGAAATATTAAATGAGTTTTGAAAATCAATGCATTTGTGGTTCTAAATCTCCTACGAGCGCAAGCCCCCGTAATTAATTACATCGTAGGAAGATAAAATCCCCTACGAAAACTCTCGATTAAAATAGTGGCATAATTTTATTAGATTTTCTAGGAGTGATACGAAAAAAAGGTGAATTTTAGAATCTCAAAAGGGAATGGGTCAAGATTGAGCAGTTATTAATAGAGTCAAGGAAAAAGAAGTAGGGACACTTTGAGATTCTAGAACCTTCCGGAAGTGTCCCAACTTAATATAAATGTTGGGCTTTAAATTTTGGATTGAAAAAATATTTAATTAAAGTTGATCGTTTTATTAGAAATTTGAGATTATATTCCTAGAGGTTGGGATCTTATAATCAAAGATCTGCCCCAAATCCTAAATCTAAATTTGGACACTAGACCATAGTTGTCTGAACCTAACTAATGCAGTGCAAGATCTGGACTTACCCTGGCCTGGCTTGGGGAGCCAGCTAACCACCTAGTCAATTTAAAATAGATGAATCCAGTCTTTATATGAAAGAGTGGTACGGACATTTTTTAAAAAGTTTTGGAGAGCTGAAGCCGACATCTAGAGGTTTTCCTAATTGGCCCCTTTGACTTATATTGGGTGCAAAGTGCTAAACACTAATATAATTAAAACTTTGACACTTTTGATTTGTTTATAATGCAATATATGTTAGTCAACAACTTCAAATCAGGTATGCTTGAAAGTTAAAAATAGGCTTAAAAAATAATTTTTTAGAAGACTGGGCTTCCCCAGGTCCGGCACTTCATTCTAATAAGTCAGATTATCCGGACTCTACCCGTAAGTGGGGAAGGGTCTAAAACAAGGAAATAAGAAGTGCGAGAATATGTATGCAATCCCGGGTGCGATCCTCGACTAATTTCCTATATTCGTTATATTTCTATATTATTTAACTCCCTAAATTTTAAACTTTAAAATTATGTGTATAAAACTTTCACACCCTCATGAGTCTCACGTATCCAGGTGAAAATAAAAGTGGCACACAAACGCCAAAATACGAAAAATAGGCAATCCTAAAGGCAATCATATCAACACATCAAATATAAATAAATTAATTAATAAATGTCTATGGGCAAATTACCTTGCTTATTACAAATCAGAGTCTATAGAAAGTAAAGTGGCTCGGCACCACTGACAACAACCCAGATTCTAAACCTAGTGGAGACGTAAGTGGTTTTGAGTGGGATACTCTTATCTTCAGTTCTTCAATCTTGTTCTAGTTCGGGCTCCTTTTCTTCGTGCTCCTTGGATCCTTCGTAGTAGGCTACCCAAATGGATAAGAGGGCACTTCCTTTGAGGGGAAGGCTACTCTTTCCTCTTTATGTAGGGCAGAAGTGATCCAAATTTGGATCTCCAAATAGAAAAAGGACTACTCCCCTAAGGGGTGTCCTTTTATCTTTGGAATCCAACCTTTGGATCTATGTATTCCAACTCAAAACTCTACTTTCACAACACTTAACATTTACTCAAATTATATTTATATGAAAATAAAAAAATCTAGACTCTCCTGTAGGGTTATCCTAAGTAGTTGATAAATCAAAAATATTCCCAAGCAGTTATATATGTGCCAAAAAATAAATAAACACACTGGCCACGCTCTTTTTATTATTTTGGGGGCTTAGTAGTTGAAGTACTTATGCAAGCATAATTATAATTGATTTTTTTTTATTTGGCCCCCCCTTTTTTTATTGCCCTGCATGAGCGTGGCCACCTGTAGGAAACTCAGTTAACATCTAGATCATTTCTATCGTAGGGGTAATCCAGTCGCCAAACACATCAATCATTCATAGAGTGCAGTAAAAAGTAAGCAGATATAGCAAGGCAATTTCATCCACAACATACAGTAAAATCATAAAAAATTTGGCACACAACAGAAAGGTAAACATCAGCCTAACCTAGATCTAGAATTGGTTGTCCTAGCAAACCATCTAGAGTGTGTGTAAAAGGGTTGTATGGCTTGGGTAGATCCTAAGTTGGGTAATTAGTTAGAGTTATCTAGTATTTGAGTTTGTTAAGGCTTAAGGGAGTTTTATGTTAGAGTTTAAATTGTATTGTATTAAGGATTGATTTAAATGTTTCTTAATTATTAAGTGATCGCTACCTTTGTTTCATGCTAAGGCCGTGAAGTTTATTTCAACTTCCTTGGGGCTAAGTTAATAGTCTTGTAGGCCTGGGTTACCAAGTAGCAATCAGGGTTGATTAAGTTAATTCAGTTGATTGAAATTAAGGGTAAATTTATCTTAAATAATTTAATTAGTTGCTAATTTTAAAGGATTGGTTGAGCATTTTATTAATCAAATTATAAAATTCTGGAATTTAAAGAATTAATGGATTTTAGGAAAGATCTAAGTGTGTTAATTAAGGGGTTAAAAATTAATTTTTAAAATTAGAGTGAATTCTATATGTTTCAGATTTTTAATAAATACTAGACTTTAATACAAGTTGTTAGACTATTAGCACGCTCAATTCAGAGTTTTCTATGAAAAGTTGTGATTTTTAAGAGTTTTGACTTGATTTTGACCTATATTTGACCTATCTGTTAACTTTTTGACTTTGATCAGATTTTGGAGGTTTGAGATTTTTAGAAAATACTAGATTTTATTTAGAGTCATTAGCCATTGAGTTGGGTTAATTTGAAATTTTCTATAATTAGTTATGAATTTTGGAAATTTATATATTTAATGAATTTTTTAAATTGTTTTAATTAGAGAGCCCTTTTTGATGATTTAAACCCAAACAAATCCTAAACTCCTTGAAATCACTTCCAAAGATAAAAAATGATCTAAAGAGGGATCAACAAGTGTTTAATCAATTTTTGGGATTTTTAATTATTTTTAATTGATTAAACATCAATTTTAACTTAAAATTAGATTAAAGTTGATTTTAATATTAAATTAGAGGGGTTTTAATTTTTGTTGATTAAGGGTCCAGTTAAGGTCAGTTAGAGGTATTTTGGATAATTTTTAGAATTAATCTTGATTTATTAGAATTTTATTAAGGCTAGAAGGTCAATTAAAGGGACTAACCTTAAGTGAGTTAATTAGGAGGCCTAATGATCTCTAAAAATCAGTGAAGTAATTTCTAGGGAGAGGTGATGTTGCTAAGTTTATTTGTCCAAAATCTCAAGTCATGGGAACATGCATCTTAATGATCACAAATTTCTAAGTTTTCTATATAAGTCCTTAATTTTTATCCTTGAGAATGTCACTAAGTTTATGTGGGATTGAATCAAGTTTACTAACCCTTACACATCACATATGCAAGTACAAAAATATAACACTCATGCCCTTAAATCTAGGAGTTTCTAAACTAAATGGTGTGTGTAATCCTACACATGCAAGAACTAAAAGAAACACAATATATAATTATATTGAATACTAAGTTAGTGAACAAAATACATTTGTTCCTTAACTATCCCCCATTATTTTTATCTAAGTACACTCAATCATATTTAATATTTCATAAGACCTCTCAATGTTGAAATTTGTATATATGTAATTTCAAAAATAGGTTTTAAAATATTTAGTTAGGTTTATAAAACCCATATATAAGGGTATATATTTCAAAATAATACAATTCTAAAATACTAATGAAATTTGAGAGTTTAACTTAAGAGGTCTATGGATTCAAAAGATATTCCCTTTTAATGATTTGGAGATAGCTGGCCAAAAGAGAATAGTTTAATTTAGTAGCAAGTAAATATCAAAAGTATAAATAATTTTAAGGTTTAAGATTTAAGATAATTAAATATATTAAAAAAAGTTTAAAATAACTTAATGGTTGAAGTAATTTTTTTTAATTTTTTAAAACAAACTTAATTAACTCTTAACTATCTTCTAGAATTTTTTTATAGTTTAGAGATAATCATTTAAAATTAAATGCATTCAATATTCAAATATTTAATTAAAATAAATTTAAGATATATCACAAATAAAAGTTTATTTTTTAAAATCAAAGTGCTTTTAAAATGACTATTATTTGTCCAAAAAAGGATTTAGAATTATTAATATTATTGTTGTTGTTATTTTAGTCAATTAAATATCAATTAACCTTTTAAATGATTACATAATTCTACACTAATTAATTTCTATTGAATTACAAAAATATAATTTCAAAATAAGAAATTTATTTAATTATACATCTGAAAGTATTTAATTAAGTTTTAAAATAAATTTGGATATTAGCTTATACATTTTAATTAACTTAATTAATATTTTAATTTAAAATACATTGAATATAGGATTAATAATAGTTTAAAATGTATTTATCTAATATTTTGGATTAATCATAATTTTAAATTGAAATATTAATGATCCTGAAAATATAAAAATAATTTTTTACTAATTTTAAATTGGCATTTAATTTATTATAATTTATTAAACTAAAAAATACCTTTAAAATAAATTTAAAATCAATTTAAATAAATAACTAAAGAACCTGACGGTGTTAGATCTAATGGAGGACACGCAGCTGCATCGGGAGCGTCGGATTCATCTCACGATTACGGGGATGCGACGTGGCACGATCTCGACCGTGGATTCTAAATTGCATTAACGGCCGAGCATTGATGGCCAATTATTGCATTGCGAAAATCATTGCCGGACGCGGCACCACAATGGTGTGGTTCACTTATCCGAGTCAGCAGGGTCTCGTAGCCGCTGGATCTTCCGTGATTTAATCCGACAGTAGGGATTAAATCTTGCAGTTTGGTCTCGATCGAGCGAGATCGAACGATGAAAATCCATCTCCGTTGTTTAGAACGGAGGGCCCAGAGCAAATCGAATGGAGATCTCATCATACTACGGGTTACAAGGCTAGAGCAAAATGCGGTGTGACGAGATCTTAGTCATTGATCATAAAATCAACGGCCAAAATTTCGTACACTTGAGATAGGTTATGAAGACGCCCTAGGAAGTATTTTTTTGTTTGTTCTCTCGATCAGATGGACCAAAAAGCATTAAATTTTAAGCACAACTTAGAAACATGAACAGAAACAATGGGGCACATTTATTTTGCCTAAAACATGCTTGGTGCGAAACTAAATAAACCTAACTATTGTAAGCTAGATCTAAGGTTTTAAGGAGATTATACCATTGGATCTTCAAAGTCTTTATGCGGTTGAGCTTATAAATTATCCACATATAAATCTCTAGCAAGAATTCACACCCGAAAATGCCTGGATCGACTGCTACAAGGCTGGGACGGACTAGGTGGTTAGTTCACCGAAAAACACACTGCCAAAGACGTGCAACCACTTGGGTTTGGTAGTGAGAAGGTAGAGGAGGAAATGGAGAGTTGAAATGAATAGAGAGCTCGATCTGGGAGGTAGGAGGAAGTGAGAGAAGGTGAGGTGATCAATGATGATCAAAAATAGGGTTTTGCCCTATTCAAATGGCCTGGATCAATTTGGACGGCCCTGATGCATCAAAGGCCTCGCCTAGATGCCCAACACGTGTCCTAGGCCGTTGGAAGGCTTGCCCCAAAGGCTGGAGTGGCCTTTCTCCCATTGGGTGGACTTGGGATGAGTTGGGGGGACCATTGCCATTTAAGGCTAAACCAAGTGTTGAGTTGGGTTGGAAAAGCTCTAAGTGAGCTTTAGGGTGTAAATAGGTCATCCTACAGCAGCCTAAGTTAGGAAGAAGTGTCTTAGCATGTGATAGCACCCTTTGGAGAGATTTATGGCTTCGAGTTGACTGTGTTGATTAGTCAATGGGTCAAGGGAGGCTAAGGTGGCATGGGGGGAATAAGAGCAGCAAATGGGAGGGGCCCCAAGCCTAAGGCCAATGCATTTGAGGTCAAAAGAGGGAGTTGAACATTTCAAATAAAGGTTTGAAGGCCTTGTTGACTGAGTTTGACCAGTCAACAAGGTCAAAGTTGATGATGTGGCATTTGGGGGAGGTCATTTCAATGAAAATGACTATTTTGACCCTTAAGTGGCCTTTAGGTCAAACCAGGTTGACTTGGTCAACCAAGTTGACCCAAGGTTTAGAATTGGGTCCAATAAGTCTCAAATATTGTTTGAAAATGGTTGGAGGAGGTTTCAAAGGTTGGTGAGTCAAATCAAGTTAAATTTAGGCCAAAAGTCCAAAAATCCCCTTTAAGGTCATTTTGTCCTTGGGTCAGTTCTAGGTCAAATTGAATCCATAAAAGTGTAGATTAATGCTTAAAAAATCAATATCAAGGTATTGGGAGTGATCAGAGGGTTTGGAGGGGGCTCCAATGGTAAAATTCCATTGGGTGGTAGGTCCAGTAACATGAATTGTAAATATTTGAAGGTTTTGTAATCTTTGGAACTGGATTTAGTTTATCGGGTTAGAGTTTTCCAAATGAGCTCAAATTTGGAGGGTTGGCACTAGAGACATATCACATCAATATGGAATTGACAGACCCTAAACAGATGCCAATTGACTAAGTTTCAAGGTGATGAAAGAATCACCTAGAAAGGGTTTCAGGACTTGAGTCCTTAACCTTGGATTTAGGGTTTGGATTGGGTTGAGATCTAGATTGATCCTGAGGTCTGGAAACTAGGAGGATCCTAAGATCTAGAGCTTGGAAGGAACCTAGAGTGTAGGAAATCCTAGGGTCTAGAGTTCAGGGTAAAAGGTGGCCTCATATAAAAATGAGGTCAACAGCCTTGGGACTAGTTCATAAGGGCTTAACATCCCTGATGAACTTTCAATGGTGAAGTTTATTTTGCAAACGAATGACATTCGATCAACATTAAGCAACATTTCATCTGTAATCTGTCAATTTTAATGGCCTTCATTTGATTTATTTATGAGCTGTCTCTACCTAGTTAAATTTGATATTTTGAACATATCGACTCAACACATTTAACAATAGGATGTCATTTGGGTAGTTTTCGCTAGCATCACTCTCACTAATAATTAGTTTTTAAATTGTTGCTCAATCGAGTAGCATACAAACATCTCTTTTTTGGTAAATTTAGTATCCTAAATGCATTAATGTGGTCTACTTTGTAATCAGACAAAGTTTGAATAATTTCATCATGATCAAGACACTTCAATATTTATTCTGAATGGTGTCTTGTCTATCGATAATAATCAATCATTATATCCTTTGCTTGCATTGACCATAACACAAATATAGAGGTTAGCATTTGTACACAGAGTGTGTACAGGGTGAAAAGGAATCCCTTCCTAGTTAAATATGATCTTTTGAACACATCGACTCAACCCATTTAACAATCAAATGTCATTTGGGTAGTTTTCGCTTACGTTGCACTCACTAATAATTAGTTTTTAAATTGTTACTCAATCGAGTCATGTACAAACTTCTTTTTGGTAAATTTGATATCATGAATGCATTAATGTGATCCACTTTGTAATCAGACAAAGTTTGAATAATTTAATCACGATTGAGACACTTCTATCTTTATTCTGAATGGTGTTTTGTCTACTGACAATAATCAATCATCGTCTCCTTTGCTTGCATTGACCATGTCACATATATAGAGGTTAACACTTGTAGACAAAGTGTGTATAGGGTGGGGGGTCATAATGTTAGTTTTAATGTTTGTAAAAAATATCACAATTACTAGCCAAATTCCAGAAAGATAGGATGAAAGAGCTCTGTCTGTTAAAATTTGATTTCATGAAGGGTTTTGATTTAAATTTCTAATAAAAATTTTGAAAAGCAAATACTAGAACGGGGTGTTTAGCTAAGATTATGTATATAGTGGATCAAGATGGAAATTAGAAAGTTTAAAAATTTATAGAAAGCCACAATCATAAATTGTCTTGGCCAGAAGACTAGCATATACTTAGATCATGTAGGAATATTAGTGATGAGAAAGCATCAGTTCTTAAATAAATGACAAAAGTTGGTGTAAAAACTGTTGATGCATTTGTCTACCTTGTCAATAAAGTTATAGGTATTATGAATATTGGATTCTTTAAGTGGGATGTATACAACTATGTTTAGAAAAAAAAGAGTAAATGTTAAATATGGGGAAACTAATTCATTAATTCAATTATTTAAAGATGGACAAGTTGATGATAATATATTCTAATAGGATATAGAAATTGATGATTTTGTTAAATTATTGATTTTTTTAGGTTGATAGTATGGGTAGGATATGCTTTAGAGATATGGTAATTTATTATACGAGTTATAGGCTTAATAAATATAATTTAGTATGTATAACATTTATCAGAGTTAATAATCATTGACAAAATATTCTTCATAGAGTGGCTTTTTTATGATAGAAAATAATTGAATTATTTACATTGCCGTTTATAATATTTATACAAATAATGAGGGATAAAAATCTAGCAACAATATTTATTGATCATGTCCAAATAATGGCTAGGGCCATAAAGTTGCATTACCTCACGCACATCATAGACTATGTTAGTGGCACATCACTAAAATGGTTCCATTGAAAGTTTGGTGCTTCAATAGCAGTAACAAAGTTAGAGGATCCTTTTATAATCTTTTGAGCAAGTGTTACACTAAGGAGGAGTTTGAAAAAATATAGGCTGAGATAATAATAGAAGGGAGCCTCCATAGTAATGGTTGGTTGGAGGAGCATAATAGGATAAGGGATAAGTGATCAATAATATTTAAGAAGGATTATTTTAGCATGGGCATTCTATCCACACACATATCAAATTTGGGAAAGAAATACATAACATATGAGATACGAAGTGGCATGATATTAAAAAAATAAAAAAGTAGCATGATATTAAAAAACATATAAGTCGATTTTTTATATTAAACTAGCACATGAGAATGAGGAGGTAGAATAATACATGCTGGTTGTAATAAAGGACATGTCTAAAAATTTAGACTTGATCATTAATGGCAAGAGAAGGAACTACAAGTTTGTAGGCAATATATAGGATGGGATTACAAAATTGAAAAACCCACCAAAGTGTTGGCCTAAAGGCATTTCTAATGCAAGGATGAAGGACCACTGGGAAAAGAAAAAACCTAAAAGTAAAGATGTAACTTACCTAATAATTGCTTTTCAATATACATTATGAGTTAATGCATATTTTGCTAAGATTAGTTTTTTTTTAACAAAGATACTTGTTGTAGAGGCAACTATAACAGAACATTATTTACCTTCAAGGCAGTTCAAAATTTTCAACATACTTGAATGCTTCAACAAAAAATTTAAACACAGATCAACAAGCAGCCAGCCAACATCTGAGTACACGAGAATGATAATGGATATCATTGTGTCAAAGCAACATCAGCTTCAAATTTAACTTTAAAGTAATAATGATAGTTAAATCAAAACGATTCATTGCAATAATTAATGGTTCATTATAGTCTTATATTGATGGTTCATTATAATAATTAATGGTTCATTATAATAATTGATGATTCATTGTAATTTTTTATTTATGGTTCATTGTAATGATTGATGGTTAAAAAAATGATTCATTATAATTTTCTATTAAGGGTACATTTTTATGTGGGCTAATATTTTTAAGCTTGTACACACTGTATATACAACTTATACACAGGGTGTGCATAAAGGGAATTTATACATACTTCATGTGTAAGTTGTGTATAGGGTGTGTACAAGCTTATACACACCCTGTATACAACTTATACACAGGGTGTGCATAAGGAAAATTTATACACACCATGTGTATAACCTGTATATTGTGTTAAAATCAATGGCATAAATCCTTTAATACATTGCATTAAAATGAAGGCTTTTAAAATTGGTTGAGCTGGTCGGTTCAACTAATTGATCCGTGAACTGGTCTTATAAAAACATTGACTATAAACCTTCAGATCAGGGGTCAAACTGTGGAACTAGTTGAACTATAGAACTGAAGCCAATTTTGAAAAATTGTGCAGTTTGTGATCGGGCAGCTTCCGATGGTGACGAGTGTGGAAACAAAAATCCATCCCAACATGGAAATAGAAATCCATCTCGAGCTAGATTTATGATTGCTTGGGTTATTCTGGGTGCAAATTCTAATCTTACTTTTGTTGTAGCTGAACGGAATGCTTGGAGGCCGAAAAATACAATTCGAGAGGAGAAATAGTGGATTCACACTATGATTGCGAAGGCAACAAAGACATGTTTCTCCTCGACTAGGTCCTCTTTGCTCTTAGGTGTATCATAATTCAAGAAACAGATCTTAGTCTACTTCTGAGGCAGGGAGTTGGATTACTTCTCTCAGCTATTTTGATGGTGGTCACTGACATGGTGGAAGGGATGCACTGTTAAGAAGGTGTGGTGGCAATGGTGGGAATGTTGGCAGTGTTATGGTTGTCGCTGCAGCTGAGGTTGATTGGAGTGGCGAAGGCATTCAATTGAATTGGACAGGTGGGGTTAGCTCTATTTTTAACAAAAAAAAATTTTACTTCATTTTAAAATCACAATTTGGTTTTTTTTCTATAAGCCTCATTTGTTATCACTATAATTAAATGTAAAAGTTAATTATAATTAAATTGTTAGATATTCATAAATATAATATAATTAAACTATGTCTAATAATTTAATTATAATATATAATTATATTCATCATTTAACTTTACTTAATTTATTTAATATGTTAATTATATTAAGAGATAATATATGACATTTAAAATAAATAATACTTGTTAGATTAATATAAAATTGTATTAGAATAATTGAGAGAAAATTGTTTAGTAAGATTTTCATATTATTATGAGTCTAAATTCTTAGAATTATGAAAATTTTAAGGTTAGATTGTAATATTATTATTTTAATTTTATAAATTTATAATAATATCATTATTTACTATGTCATCCAGTTTGACCAGGGTTCGACCTCAGTCTAACCGTAAATCTCTCCTTCCAGTTCGTTGTCCGATTCAATTTTCATAACCTTGGTTATGGAGAATAGGCTACGATGTGATACTAATGTTTCTCAAAATCAATTTGACTTCATGTCGGGTATGTCTATTGTGGAAGCTATATATTTATTGGGAGATTCGATGGAGAAGTATAGAGAGAATAAAGAGAATTTACATATGATATTTATTGATTTAGAGAAATCATATGATTAAGTTCCAAGAGAAATGTTATGGAGAGTTGTAGAAAAGAAAGGGGTTAATAATGCTTATATTCAATTCCTTAAGGATATGTATGCAGGAGATGTTACTTTTGTTCAAACACAAGGTGGTTTGACCAAGTATTTGCCTATTTCAATTGGATTACATGAAGGATCAACTTTAAGCCCATATCTTTTTGCCTTAGTCATGGATCTTCTAACTAGACATTTGCAAGAGGTTGTACCCTAGTGTATGCTTTTTGCTAATGATATACTTCTTGTTTATAAGACTAGAGAGGGAGTTGAAGGTAAACTTGAATTATGCAGTTCAACCTTAGAGTCTAAAGACTTTCATTCGAGTAGATCTAAGACTGAATATATGAAGTATAATTTTAGTAATAATAGAACTAGCAAGGGGGATTATGTCTTTGGGTGATCAAGTCATTAATAAGAGTACACGTTTTCAATATCTTGGATATATTGTTCAAAGTGATGGTGAAATAGATGAGATATTATTAGTAGAATTCAAGTTGGATGGTTAAAGTGGAGGAATGCATCGGGCTTGTTGTGTGATAAAAAATCCCCCCTCAAACTTAAGGAAAAGTTCTATAAGATAGTGGTTAGACCTGCAATGTTTTATGGTGTAGAATGTTGGCCATTAAATGAGAAGCATAATATTAAGTTAAGTGTTGCAGAGATGAGAATAATCATGGATCAGTGGCTTTACTCTTAGAGATATTATACAAAATGAGCGTATACGTGAAAAAGTTGGAGTAGCTCCAGGGAAAGATAAGATTAGTTAGAGTCGCCTTAGATGGCTTTGTCAGATAAAATGGCGGCCTTTTGATGACCAAATTAGAAAAGTAGATGTATTAGATTTAACTTATGTTAAGAAAGCTTGAGGTAACCTAAAAAGTTTTGGTTAGAAAATATTATAAATGATATTTCTTTATAGGTTTAAATGCTAAATTACCTCTTAACAAAACACAATAGAGAAAAAGAATTCATGCAACTGACCCCACAGTGAGATAAAAGCTTGATGTTATTGTATATGTATTCATGTAATCTTATTTTCTATAAATATAAATAATAAAATCGTGTAGATATCACATTACTATTTGAATTGAATATTGAGGCAATTCCTCCTTTTCCTATTAGTTCATTTTTATCCATTTGAAAATCATCTCTTCCAATGATCAAATTAAAAAAAAAATAAATAAATAAACAGAAGACGACATTTAGTCAACAAAACTCCTAACCATAAACATAAATTTGGCACATTTGCAGCTCAATGACATTACTTTCCATATCAGTTATATGTGTACTTAAGCAAATCATTTACATTAGGAAAGAGAAGAATTCAAGTGATGACAACCTTTTCATATGAGCAAACACCAAGCTACAAATATAGCACGAACATAATATATACATTTTAGGGTTTGTTTGTATCAATTAGACAGAACAGTGGCCATGCAACAAGCCTTGCTCAACTCAAAATTATAACCATCAGGCAGGCCTCCATAGAGTGATCATCTCTTGGAACATATCCAGTATCAAGTCTCTGTCCGCATGTCTGAATAAGCCATTGATTTCATCCCTGACATCATATATCTTCCCAAAATCAAATAAATACATCAGACACCCTTTCTTTAGCTTATTAAGCTGGTAAAGCCAAGCTGCTTGGAGCCTCTCAAGAACATTACTAGCGTTCAGATCCTCAAGAAGGCTCTCCTCGCAGCAATCCTTTAGTGCCGCAATATCATACTTATTAGCTGCACCAAGCAATGAGAGCCTGTGCTTCCAAAAATCTTCTTGATTTATGGAACCATAAATGTATCCTAAGAGAGCAGAGCAGGATTCCGGTGACATATCTTCAATGTTGATTGAAGAAGATTCTTTCTCTTTTAGATCGAGCAGAAACATGCTCTCAAAAACAGGGGAGCATGCCGATAGAACAGCTTTGTGGGCTTTTAGTACTCCATCGGCTGTGTTTATAGTGACATCTGAATGAATATCTTCTTCAAGCATGCGGGACAGGCAATGGAGACCACCCTTGTTTGCAGCATTCTGCATCATTTCTTTATTAGGCCAGATCGAACAGAGTTCACCTCCCTGTATTGTCAAATGTCAATGAAAAGAAAAAATAAATAGTAGCTTCTGATCTGTAGCTGACAATGAATTCAATCGTTAAATTCCAGAAAGCCTTTTGGTGATAAGGTTTGGCTGATCAAATGAAAAGGTAAATCTTATGGAAGAAGGAGAATATGATTACTAAGTTCATCAATTACCTCCATTCAAGACACATCATTATGATCGGCATTAACATCAATAGCTTTATCCTAACTAATTGGTTTTTCTTTTAGGAGTACACATTTGTCATTCGATACCATTGAGTGCTTCCTAATGTGTTAAACCTATTCGCAATTTTTTTGAATAGGTTGTATACATGTTAACTTAATTCTAGACACTTTCCTTGATAATCTTCCAGCACTATTTTCTATGCTCGTCTAACGAATGCATTTTCTATCTTCAACAATCATATTTTCATTCCTCTAATGTAATTAGTGATTCTTTAACATACTCTTTCTAATTTTGCCACACATCAAGCCTATCATTCGCATTATATGCCACTCCAACATCCATTTTAGATTAATTCCAAAAATTATCAAACAGCATGCCTTAGTTTTGCCGAGATGAAGGAAATTATTAATTAATAGATTATTGTCAAAGTAATGCAAGGAAATGATAACAAATAACTAATACAAAGCCACACACCAAAGAAATAAATGTAGTTCTTACACTTAAGGGGGAGATTTTCAATTCCAGAAACTCTACGTCAATAATGAAACGCCCATGGAAGGTCCCATCAACAGGCCAAACGAAGTCTTCACTGGTCCGAAGCAATTTCTCATGTACTGATAATGAAAAAAATAATCACGTCAACTTTGAAGGAAAGAGCAACATGCACATATGCTCCTGTTTCCAACTAGAAACAAACATTTAGAAAGCACATACAAGCTCATGTAAGGATTGAAGATAAAATAGTGCAACATAATCCATGTGTCAACAAATGCTAGCTTGTAGAAAAAAATAATCACGTCAACTTTGAAGGAAAGAGCAACATGCACATATGCTCCTGTTTCCAACTAGAAACAAACATTTAGAAAGCACATACAAGCTCATGTAAGGATTGAAGATAAAATAGTGCAACATAATCCATCAGTCAACAAATGCTAGCATGTAGATAAATTAGGAAAAATGAAGCTTTCTGAACAAAAACATGCTACTATTTTTTATTATTATTATATAATTTATGTTATGTGTTGGAAAAGATTTGAAGTGGGTCAAATCCTAAAGATTTGAAACAACTCAACTAGGAAAAATTGGAAAAGATTCGAAACAACTCAACTAAATATTTTCTAAGGAATTATAGAGTTTTGAACATAATTTAAAGTGCTTTGCCTTCCTAAGGAGGATATTTATAATAGTGTGACTGAAGGATAGTTTGGTACATTTTGTGAGGTGGATACACGTATGGGAAATACTGTCTTCAAGATTCATTATGGATAAAAATGCCACTTGGTCGAGAACATTCTAGCCCTCTAGTTGAAGTAGGATTGAGGATTTAGACACCTAAACTCTAAGATTGGTGCTAGACCATTTTACCTTTGAGTTAACGGACAAGCAAATGAAACATTTATGTTTTAAGATTAATGTGATTGGAGATTCAAATCAAGCCATTCAATTTATGTTGATGGATTTGAGATTGTTACTGGAGCTTTGAGCTGGATCGCCAAATTTCAGTTGAAGCCCCAGATTAGCATCGATTACCTTGAGTTTAATTAAATGACCACCATAGATCTTGAGGCGGTTCAACAATGTAGAATCAAAAGGACCATTGCATTGTCCTGCTACTATTACATTGTGAGTGTGGAAGTACAAATATTGAAACTCTTAAATGAGCTATAGGGATTAATCTAAAACCAAAATAATTTTAAATATGTACCAATTGCCTCACAATTTTTTAGTCTCTTGTAAGGAATACGAATATATTTCCTATGAATTGATCATGGATCATTGTGTTCTTTTTACAAATCTTGGAGAAAATTTGATTGCTAGATTGAGAATTTATGACCCAACTAATGATATTAAAGGCATTGCTCTCTCCAAGAAAAATGTAAATTCCTAGTGCTCAAGTTGCTAAGCTCTCTTTAAGCGATATGCGGTTATGCTCTCCTAAGCTAAGGCACATAAAATTTTTACTTATTTGAATTATGAGAAATACATTTGGAGATTATAATATGATAATCATCATAGTAAAATATTGCACATTAATAGGAAAAAAAAAAACATTTCAAGTTTTATTTTGTTTCAAATACCCACAAGGCCTAAAAGATTTGTTTATAGTTTAAACAATTAGATAAATAATTAAGTTTGTAATTTCCGTAATCTAAGATTTATCGAATCTTTAATATTATCTATTTAATCTTATTCATCACCTATATACTTTGTTCCTCACTAGATTTATAGTCATCCTGTCTTTTCTATTTTTGTCATTTAGTCCTTCTTAGATGAAACCTTTTGAAGTTCCTCAATATTTTATCATAATGTATTATTTAAATAATAGTCTCAAAATTGTATATTTTCATTATGTATTCTTTTAAATGATGATAATAATAAATTACATGAAAGAGGCTTGCAACTTATTGCCTAGCGCATTACATCAAGGCAATCACCCAGGCAATGCCTTAGAAATGGCATCCACTTGGGAGGAGTGTGAGGCACTACAATATCACTTTGCCCGAGAGGCTAGTTGAGCATCTGAAGCATCTTTAATAACAATTTGTCAAATTTTGATATTCTCAAACTACAACAATTCTCAGGATATTAACTTTGACATCCTCAAAAAAAATATACACTGAGATATCATAGATGGCCTTGATTTAGATCAATGAGTTGAAGATTATTCTTGGAGATGTGATCTCGGGATGATTCTCATTTGATGTTAGGTCTAGAAAGGCTTTCCTTGACATAAATTATCTCTTACAAAGTTTGTTAAAGAATAGCTTTGTTTAAGCTAGGGTGGCCTTTGTCCTTAAGGATTGCATGTGTAGAGCTACATGAGCCAAGTTTTGGCATTTAGGAGCCGTAGAGTTAATAAGTGTTGGTATCGATTCCTGCAAAAATGGATGTGTGAACCCTACATCTGATAAGCATCTTAAGTTGGCACCCACCAAAGTTGGATCTTTAGGGTTTCTCCATTATGCATTCACCTATGCTAGCACCTACAAAAAAAAAGGCATTTGGGCCCCACATTATTGCATGTACTTAATACTAGCGCCTGCCAAAGATGGGCTCCATTCTTTAACCTATACTAGCAAAGTTCATTTGCATCGAATCAATGATTTACAAATCCATCTTAAGAAAATAAAAGGGAGTGTCACTCAGCCCTCTACTCCTTACAGTTCCATTATCTTGTTTATGTGCATAGGTTCCTTAGATGCACGAGACAAAAATAGTGGGCTTTGAACACCATGAGGCTTTCTCTACGACTTGCATATTTGATGACAAGACAACAACTAGTGGATTAAGTTAAATCCCAGCCGTCCCTTGGCATTTTGATCCCACGGCTAGGATGGAGATCCGTGGGAGGCTCACCTGAATTGCGCCGATCTCCTTCCATATTTAGGTGGCTGATTTGGGAATGATTATATTAGAGCAATTATGTATGATTCTGTAATTATTTGTTTCTTTATTAAGATATCTTATATAGATCTATAAATGGGGACAGGTTTGAGCAATTAAATTAAGCCTTTTCCCTCTCCACTTATCTAAATTTAACATGATATCAAAGACTAAATAGATATAATCCATGAGTTCCACCATTGGCCTTCCTTGCCATTGTCATTCAGAGTTTAAAGAGAAGGAAGTGGAGAGGAGAAAGCGGCCTTCATTGCCAGCCTTCTCTTATTATAGTCATTACTCTTATAACCAATGCAGTCTTCATTACTTCCCTGGGCCCTACTACCATGATTAATATAGCATTTATCATTATTATTTGCCGCAAAAAAATGTCTAAAACTAGTTCCTCCCAAAGCTCTATGGAGGACTGATGCGGACATCAGATCCCGAACTATCTTTCAGAAATATGGTCGACGATTAACGGCCACGATCGCGCTGATCTACTTTCGAGTCTGCATATGTATTTGTTTTATTTATTTGCTTTATGTATTTGTTTTAGTAGGTTTTCCCATTTTGCCCTTATTTAAGGGCTTTGTCATATGTACGCCTCCTAGGGGCAATGTTGTCTTTATTTTCCTTTCATTGTAGGAGGCTATATATATGCCCCATATGTTTCTTTTGAGATTAATGAATGATTATCAAAGAAAATTCCTGCATTCTTAAGTTTTGTGAGAGCTTCAGAGCTATGGAGAAAAATCCTTAGGAAAGGGAGAACGGATCACCTACATACCTTGGAAATGTCCGGGTTCCTGGTTCATTTCTACCTTGATCTTATTATTCTCTCCCTCCCCTTCCTCCCACCGTCCGGCCGAAGCTTTGTCCCCTAAGCCGCTGCCATCTCTGAATCTCCCTCCATCCGCCGGTCTCCAAAGGGATTGCCCTTCTATAGCCATCGGCCCTCTCACCCCCACCCCTTCCTTCACCGCCGGCCAACACCACCCCTCCCCTCCTCCTCCCTCCCATTGGTCGAGAACCTCCAGGGATCAACCCACCCGTTGGCCACCTCTTTCCTAAATCCACTTCCCTCCAAAAACCCCTCTTTCCTAATTTAGACTGTCTTTAATTTGGAAAGAAGTTTGAATTCAAATTTGATCCAATTTGAATTTCAAAATCTTTCTTAATTAATATCATTAGTTTTTGGAAACTTTCTTCAATCTATCAATTAATCAAATCAGCAATTAATTGATTAATTGATCCCTAGGCCACATACATTGAACCTAGACACCTTCCTCCCCCTCTCTCTTGGCCGGCCCCATGCTCCCCTCCCTTAATTAATTCATTTCCTAACATGGTTCAAATCAAGGAATTAATTCCCTAATTCCCTCAACCTCTTCTCTCCAATCCACTTAATCCCCCTAATTACTCCCTCTAATTTCCCACCCCACCCTAACCTAAGCTGCCGCCCCCCTTTCCCCCTCCCAATCAAAATCCTTCCAAGATATTCTTTAATTTCCCTTTCCAAACCTGTCCCAGCTCCAACCGCCCCGTCCCAAGCTCTTCCCCACGTTCTCTTCTCATTCCCCTGTGATTTCTGCTGGCTGTCCATATGTTACAACAATATGGACCTTCTGTCCTGTACTCCTGAAGGTCATATGATGTGGTTCAAAGCTCCCAATACTTCATAGAAGCTGCCCAAGGTGTTCCCCAGCAGTGCAAATTGTTGTCTAGAGAAATTCTGCACCTCTTCCTGCTGTCCAGCCGCTTGGGAGATCTTCTTGTGCTGTCCTGACATTTCAGATTGCTGCCCACACCGTCAGCAAGGTTCTTGGTTGTCGTCCACTTCCTCTCCAACACCCAAACAACCACTGAAACTTCATATCTTCTGTTCCTTTGGGTAAACTCTTCCTCCAGCTCTTTTACCTTTCTAGTCTCTTTTCAATTGTGGTTTATAATCGATTCATAAAGACTCTTGCTAATCTCTCTGCTAAAGCCTAGTATATTAGAGAGTTGAGTGAGGGACATTTCTTAGTAATTAATCTTATTGTTAGCACAAGAATTTTTGATGAAAACCTTCCATGTATGCCACGTTTTCAGTAATTGACTATTTTAGGATCTTAACAACTACGCATGTGATTTGGCCTAAGCTTGTTTTATCGCCTTATTATTTTGTCTTATCGCTTAAAATCAATATAAGTTTGTTTACTATTGTTCTCTAAAATTTAAGCGTGCAAAATCCTACATCAAATATCATCTAAGCATTATAGTTTTGCATCAAGGACTCTATCGTGCACCAAGAAAGAGATCTCCAAGATATACAACCTTTTGTTGGAGAATTTTTGTTGTCCTCAAACGAATACTTTATGATCGACTACGGTATAAAAAAGATGAAGACTTTACATTTTAGGAATCTAATTTTTGTATAAGTTGATATTTTCATTAGATGGTGAGGCTTACATTCCAATAACATACATTGGAGGAATCGCCCGGAAGATGAGGACTTGAATGGTGATTGGAATCAACTATTGCCTCGGATCCTAAAACTAAGGTAAGGGTTACCAAGAGGTAGTACCTCAAATCTAACTCTAACGGAGTGCAAAAGGGCTTACAAACTATACATTACATAAGACATAGCCAGCCCGACCTCTGGATTTATTGCCATCCTGAAAAGGGCTACTAGCTAAACTCACATAATCGCTTTTAAAACCATGATTTATGGTCTCCATGTATATGAAGAGTAGGGAGGCTATTTTTTATTTAAAAAATAGGGCTTACAACTTTGCTTTGAGGTTAAGATACCTAATTATGATGGGCATACATAATAATGACTCGCAAAGAAAATAGATTTTTGTTATCTAGTCCTTAAGTAAGGGCTTTCTATATGCGACATATTTGGGCTATGCATGATCAATTTAGGTTTTGGAAAACTTGGCTCCTTAAAAGGGAGACATGTAATTATAATTTGATTTTTAAATTGCTTACATCTTAATGGGCAGAAGCTTATTTTTGTCTTAAGAGTCTACCGTATCAAAAGTTTAGGCTACCCCCAAGCAAAACAAGGAAGAAACCTAAAAAAAGAAAGCATTTTCTAGTGCACGATCAGGTAAGCAGACCAAAACATGTTTGAATGTATAAATCAAACAAACTGAATGTAAATTATAGAGTCAAAGTTATTACAACCAGATTTGATAGTTGAGCTGCCTGCCATTATATAACCTAATCAAATATTTACTTACATAATTTACTTGTGGGGGTCTTCAGACTTCAGCTTCCAGGTAGATCTTCAGGCATCGCCTTCCACATGTATATCTTTTTTGATCCACCTCTTCTTTTAGTCCAAACCCCACAAGTTTAATACAACTTCTAATTCTACCAAATACATGTAAAAATATAAAAGACTCAAAGCTGCAAAATAAAGTTAGAAAGTAATTCGGGTTGACCTGTAATGTGTCGGGTCAATTTCGGGTTAGACCCGAATCTGACCCGTAACCCGATATTGATAGCCCTAGTTGCAGCAGTATAGATACGGCGCTGCTACAACCCAAGATAGACTTGAGCGTCGTAACGCTGTGAGACGGACCTGACGGTTTTCTTTCTCGTTTTTTTAAAAGGTTGCATCCCTTGGGGTTATTATTTTACTTAGCTTTCTCTTATATTTTGAGAATGTAGATATTGAGAATGGTACATGTGAGAAGAGAGTGAGAGAGAAGAGAGATCAGTACTTATTTCTCCAAATTTTTATAGTGTATTTCTCGGTCTGGTGTGGCTCCGTGATTTTTTCCCTATTTTAGATTTTTCTACGTTAAATCCTGGTATCCTTTACTTTTCTGTTGTTTTTTCTTTCTTACTTGTTTCGTTATTATAGTGTTTACTCCTCATCATCCTCAACATTTCTCTACTCATCTAACATCTTCTTAGTTTTCAAAATGATATTAAAAAATTTTGTAAGCTAACAAATTTCTTCATCTCCTAAATTTTTCCATACCTCTATTGGAGAGGTCCAACAGTTTTTTCACATTTCATTTTCTTTAAAGCCTCTATAACTTTGTTTTACTAATACAATTGATAAAAACAAAAAATTTTATTTATATTTAGAGTGCTAAGGTCACTAAAGTCAAACGTACTTTCATAATTCTCATCCATCTATGTTGAATATTCTCTTCTAATAAAAATATGTTTTTTATATTTATCCTTAATACACTTCACTTGAGTCAAATCCTTATTTCTCTTATTTCTTTTCTTAGAAAACTTAAAAGCATACAAAATTAAATATTAATCAAGAGATTGTCTTAGAGTACTTTGGATAATATATCAAAATTGATTGATGATGAAAATAGTCTTAGGCATTAGAATAGTATAATGAACTAGAAGTTTTCAAAATGAAATATTATCCTAAGAGAATATGATTGCTAATATCATCAACAACTAACTCTATGTACGGTCTACTATTGTTCGAATGGATTATGATGGTGATTGTGTTTATAAAATAGAACATAAGTGGTTTTATATGAAAAGTGAATTAATTATACTTCATAAAATAATGACTACTGTAATTGTTGCTCGTATTCATAATAACTCAAATAAACATATTGCTAACATGATTACTTGTGGCTTTATATGACTCCTAGTTGGCGAGATAGATGTCTTGCCACTGCAAAAGAAATTCTTCAATTAATATATATGAAACCAATCCTTAATGAATCCATGACCTTAAATGACAAATCTTATAGAGTTGCAGGATCTAAACAAATTTTAAGAGGCAAGTTCTACATGTGCCAAGGGAAGTACACCCTACAAGAGCATATAGCTTATTAAAGACAGGCTTTCGAACTTAAATCTAGCGATCTCGAAGTGGGTGATGATGTTATCACTTATTTACATTAGATGCAATTATATTTTGATTTAAACTATATAATTGTATTTGCTCCCTCCTTAATATGAAGGGAAAGTAGGCTTATATAAGATTTGATAATTATTAAATAAAAGTTGCTCTTGCAAGCTTTTCCCTCTTCCTATTATCATTTCTCCCTTTTCCCTACCATGGCTCCACCTCTCCCTTTCTTAAGGCCGTGCAACCTATCACTTTTCTCCCTTCCACTCTCCACTCCCCACTTGCGCACTCGTTTTATAAGTAACTCTCTTCCTCTCTCTACAACTTTATATCCAACTCTCTATTCCCCCTACCACTATACTTCCAAACCATAAATGTATTATTCATTGTGGCAACACGCAATTGTACCTGTTCTGACCCGAACTGGTAAGGGTAACTCATTGAAATCTCTACATTTATACCTCCTGTATAAGTGAGTGAGTGTTTTTTATGCATATGGGTGTCTAAAATTATTCTAAAATGAGTCTCAGGGGTTTGTGTGCATGTATGTAAAATGTAATTTTTTTCTCTTGGGATTGCTACATCGCTAGGTTAGCAGTGCTGCGACATTGAGCTCTCCAATAATTTTTAGAAAATTAGCTAACAGTGAAGCACTGTATCCGGGAGTTGCAGTGCTATGCTCTTTAGTGGAGAGCACCACAAAGTTGTACGTTGGAGCGCCGCATCACTAGATTAATTTTTTATAAAAATATTAATTTTCACTCTCATTTTATTAAAAATTTAAACCCCCTTTTAGTCGTGCAGAGAGAGAAGGAAAGAGGGAGAACATCTACTTTGGACGACTTTGATAAATTTTCTACTGTCGGCCCAGTTATGAAAGTTGTTTGGATCGAGGTATATTACATTCTGTCAATCTCAACATTCAAAAATACAAAAATTATGGAGTTTTCTTGTTTAAATTGGAAATTTCGTATCGTAAAAATGAGGATAACTTTACATGAGCTAAACGTTTATTGTGCGGCTTTCTATATATTGTAGATAAAACAATTATGAATATTTAGATATTTTTCTAAAAAAAAAAATTGCTTAATAATTTGAAAATTGTGTTATTCTTATAAATTTAGAAACTAACTTTCATCATAAAAAATAATTTTATAGTAATTAAACTTCAAAATAATGTTCTAAACAATCCCTGATAATTTGATGAACTTCTGAAATAGTAAAATTAAACTCAATAGTTGAATCTATTGCCCACCGATAAAATGTTTTGTAATATATTTATATTATTTACTACAATACAATGATATATATGCTTGTCCGGTTGAAATGTGTGATTTTGTGAAAGTCTAATGTTGGAGAATATTATGTTATGCGGGATGCATAGAGTCATAAAGGCTTGAATTTATGAATATCTGATATGTGCTACGCATAAGGAGTCATAAGGGCTTATTTTTTGATATGTTAGCATAATGAGTTATAAAATCTTGAATTTTGATATCTGTTTTTGATAGAAGGTATAAGGAGTCCGAGAGAAATCTATTAATTTTTTTGTTCTAATATATTGAGTACTTATTTATTTACTTTTCCTGCATTATTATTTAGATTTCTGATAACTGCAAGTATTATTCTATTTAGTATAATGAATTATTACTAACTTCTTTAAAAACTCAATTGAATGTATAATAAGTGAAATATTTAGAAATTCAAATATGTGGGTGTGCCCTGCTGAGCTGTGTTGGCTCACACCTATTTTGTATTCTGTTTCAAGTTAGGCAAAGGGGAAAGAGCCAGTTGAGTAGTTGTAGTCCCAAGTTCTGATTGTTTGAATATGTATAGATATTTTCAATTTTTTGTATAGTTAAAACTTTTTATTTATTTATTTATTTATTTGTTCTATTCTGATTTATAACTATGCACTGTAGTATATAGTTGTAGCATAGACATTTTGATGATAAATGAAAAGAAAAAAAAATTATGGATAACTTTATTTTTCTGCTTACCAGAAGTTAATTAAAAGCTCTGTGGTTTATTTACTTTAAAGAAAAATCTAAAAATTCTCAAAATTTTAATTTTGGGCTTGGCCTATCAACATTCAACATGATATAACTTATCATGGGTTGTGACAACAAACAACACTTCATTCTTCCCACATTTTGTAAAGAAGAAGATTCAATTCTATTTCAATTCTCTATTAGGGTTGATCCACCAACACTCAACAGCCAAAGGAAGTCATGGAGTTTGCACCACTGCCAATCTTCCTAAAGGAGGCATAAACCTGTTAGGAATAAGGATAGGCCCATGTAGGCCAGTTCAGTCTTACCCAATCTTGGGTTCTGTTAAAACAATTTAGGCTTGTTTTAGTCCAATTTGGCCAAAGCATGTACAATCTTCATTTAACCTTCTAAAGCTCATTTGGAGTTCAATCAAGTTAATTAGAGCTCATTTAAGCATTCGTTGAACCATGTTTCAACCTAACTAGATCCTTCATTTCTCTTATTATGAACTCAACAGTTGCATATGCCCTCACGTTTTAAGCATTCCTAAAACAAATCATTTTAGATAAAGGGTCATACTACTTCAAAGCATATCAGAAGTTCAATGCTTATTTATAATACCAGCACATTCAGCAATTCTATGAAATTCAAGGAAGAAACTCCACTCATGTAGTTCCTTTATCAATATCAAATTTAGAGACAATACTTTTTCAATAGAAAGTAATATTTTAACAGTTTTCACCCTCCTAAGAAAATACAGAGCTCACTTTTACTCGGGCATCACTAAATGGATTTGTTCTTTGCATCCCTCCATATGCATAAGACTGGCAATCTACCTCATTGGAAGGCCTATAAATATCAACAATTATTGGTAGAAAACTCCTCAGATTCAATTTTTACAACTAGATAAGGTCATGGAATATGAAAAAATATTGGGGTGCATAGTTGAGAGCAAGTTGCAGTGACTAGCTACTTGAACATTTCAACAATTCACGTGGATGGGATGCATTTAATTTGCTATTCCTGCTGTTGAGTGTCTTAAATTCCCCAGAGCATGATCTACAAACAGGACAGTCATCAAGCTCACAGTTAGTCTAAGGTTCAGTCAATTACTGAGCCTTTATTCTAAGCACGTGAGATCTTATAGTTCCTGATGGTCTTATTGAGTTTATGCTCCACCCACAATAATCTGAGGAAGCACAAATGATTTTTAGTGCTCATTTGATTATTTGAAAATAAAAAAAAATTGTTTCAATAAATTGGTGCATTTATTAGATTGTCACGTGGGATGTACTTAGATATCAATAGGATTTTAAACTCTCCAACCCGTTAAAATATATAATTCATGAAATAATACCAAATATCACAACAAGAGAAGCTCAATCAAAGTCCCTACACAAAGAGTCACAAGCAGGTACTTCGTGAAATCACTCTCGGTCACTCAATCCATATGCTCTGAGTTGTTTGTTTGGCATTGCTGCTTTTAGACTCTAAAGTTCAAAACCAGCCCTTTAGGGCACATAATCTGAGTTAAATAGACTCTTCTGCTCCCAAGTAGGATTGTTAATGATCCAATCTCAAACTGATCCAACCACAGCATAAGATCGGATCAAAGTCATTTAGTCTGATTTTTAATAGAGCCAGGTTTGGTTATAGATTAGCACAATATGATCAAGATACAAGGTAGTCAGTAGACATGGTTCGGTAACTTCAATCAAGTTCAATTTGACCAAAAAAACAATCAAATCTCTATTAATTTAAGATCTTCTAAGGTGAAGTCTTACTCCAACATAAATACATCCACACAATATATATAGATTCATATCTATAAATGTATAGATGCATTTATACAATCATTTAAATCTAAATACATATAAGCATTCATACATATAGAAATATACTTTTAGATTTGACCTTAAGCAAACTCAATCCGATCCAGCCTTGGAGCAAATCAATTTTGAATTGAGTAATTCTTAGATTATTATTGGCTCGTTGACTTCAAACTGACCAAACAAAATTGATCCAAATTTTGAGCAATCATCAAGCCAAAATCATAACATTACCCCTAGGTTTCGACAAAGTTTAACACCGATGGGTTTGTTTCTAATTCTGCTATGGAAGAGATAGGATTCTAAGAGAGTGAGAGGGAGCAAGAGGACTCAAAGTGAGATAGTTTTAGGAGAGAGAGATAAAGAGATGAATCTACAAGAGAGGGAGAGAGCCTTCTAAGAGTAGAGGGAGGCTTCTAAGAGAGTGTGAAGCTTTGAAGAAAAAAAGAAAGGGGCTTCTTGTAGAGAAAGAAAGAGAGGATCCTAAGAGAGAGAAAGAGAAAATGCTTCTAAGAGAGGAGCTGCTCTACAAGGAGAGATTTTTAATAGAGAGTGATAAAGAGCAAGAGAGAGAGGCTTCTAAGGAGCTACTAAGGATAGATTTTTAATAGAGTGATAGAGAGTCTGAGAGAAGATTCTAAGAATGAGATATTTTTAATAGATAGTGATAGAGAGCATAAGAGAGAGGCTTCTAAGAAGGCCGAGACCGTGAGATACATCACCCAAGGACTCATAGTGCTGATAAAAGGCCACCCATGGTGCATGATTAATGTCGTTCAAACCACCAATGGGCACCACAATAGATACTACTCAGGATAATCAAACCACTCACATTATAAGTGGAAAAAACACCACAAGTCGCTCACCCCCCACACAAAAAAGGTATGCTTCATGCCTCATTAATATTTAATATATTACATACATTATTACATAATTATATGTATAATATATTAACATTGCATAACTATATAACATTTATACAATGGTGACATAAATTAATCATAACATATACATATACTTCTAACTAGTTATATTATAAACACATTAATACATGTATATACAATAGTGTATATAATAAACTAATAAGCACTTATACGTATATTTACAACTAAATGTCCTTCTAGCTGAGTTAGGTCTTCTTAATGGCTTGAAGCTCCATGCCAAACTGAATGAATGCCATATTTAGTTAGAAATGGACTCCCTTTTCCTTTTGACCTTGGTTTACAAATGTAATATATAATGCCCTTATGCCTTCACTTCAAGTTAAAGCAAATTACAATATGTGCACTTTCACCAACCTTACCTTCAAACACATTTACAAGGAGGCTAACCATTGCATACATAGACTACTTAATAAGATAAGATTCAACATTCTCTTCTCCATCTTTACCTAGATAATTAGTCAAAGATTTCTCTTCTCATGTATGCCAGAGGAAGGTCTCTCATAGCTCTAATAAAGCATTGAACTTACAAAGCTCATTAGAAAAAAATAATAAATAAAACTTTTTATAGAAAAAATATTTTCACATACAAAATAATTGAAAATGAAATTACGAATGTTCGGATACCTATTTTCTAATTACATAAAGCCAAATAAGCCCTTGAGGAAATTAGTAAAACTAAAGTAATAAGAACATGTGAACCAATTTATAGCTACAAAACACTCCTATGGGTGCGAACAAAAGTTCTAAAAACCACTGTTTAAAATTGCGCAATATGAGTCTCGCCTTGAGGCCTGCCTCAGCGCAATTCTAGTGAAAGACCCTTGAGGCTTACGCCTCGGACTTTTTTTATGAGGCTTACGCCATCTTGGCTGAGGCCCTCCTTGAGGCACGCCTCGCCTCGCTGGCATGAGGCGTACGCCTCACTCTATTTATGTTTTTTTTTTTTAATTTAAAACTTGCCTAAATCTTATACAAGTGTCTAAAAAAAATCATGTCTTCTTGCACCCCCAAGCCGTAGAAACTTTCTATTCCTCTAGCCCTCCACCTTCACCATAGCTACCATCGTTGTAGCCGCCACAAGGGATCACTTGAAGCCACACGCCACCACCATCTCCTCTAAAAATTTTGAAGTATTACTCTTATCTTTATGTTGATGACAAACATTTTTGAAAAATAAAGACGATTGAAATAAATGAAGAAGAACCAAATTGAGAGGTATCCATCCTACAAGATGAGGCAAGGGAGAGAACAGTTTGTTATGACAACTCAAATAAAAATTAACTTAGTAATGATAGAACAAATAATTTCTGAGTTATTGCCAAATATCTCATCTTCTTTAGCAATTAAACGTAGATGAGTAGTAAACTAAGAAAGAAAACATTTAGAGTTGAGCTTGATATTATATGATAATTTTATGCAATTCATATATTTTATATTGTTTTGCTCTTATAATATTTGGATTTAAACTTTATTTCACATAAATTATCACTTATCACTTTACATCTTATGCAATTTTTTTGTTTCATATGTATGTAAATTTATTACTTTATAGTTTAATAGAAGTTAATATGTCATTCGTTAACATATTATTTACGTATTATATAAAAAATCACTTTTAATTTTTATTTTTATTTTACACAATTTTTATATTTTGAGGCTTATGCCTCAAAAAGCATTGAGGCTTACGCCATGCCTTACAAATGAAAAACGCCTCAATACCAACAACATCAACAACATCAAGCCTTTATCCCACTATGTGGGGTCGGCTACAAGAATCCTTTTTCTTCATTGTGTCCTATTAAAGGTCAAATTCTCATTTAAATCTAATAAAGAAAGGTCATTCCTAATATTTTCTAACCAGGTCTTTTTAGGTCTGCCTCTATATTTCTTAACATAAGTCAAATCTAATATATCTACTCTCCTAACCGGGTCATTGGAAGGGCAAATTATTGGGTCAGGGTGACCGGAGGCGAAAAATAAGTTCGGACATCCAATAAAAATTTGTCGCATCACGTTGCGCTTTTTTGACTTGCGCTTTTAGTTGCCGCTTTACCCTGCGCTTTAGTTGCGCTTACCTGCGCTTTACTTGCGCTAATTTTAAAAAATATTATTTTATTAATATTCGGACCTATCTCTGCGTTCGATCACCTGACCCAATAATTCGCCCATTGGAAGGCCGCCGTTTTATGTGACCAAACCATTAAGGCGACTCTCTCTAAACTTATCTTCTACTGGAGCTACTCCAACCTTTTCACGTATATGCTACATTTCGTATCCTATCTCTAAGGTAAAGCCACTCATCCACCTGAGCATCCTCATCTCTGCCACACTTAACTTAATATTATGCTTCTCTTTTAATGGCCAACATTCAGCACCATAAAGCATTGTAGGCCTCACTACTCTTTATAGAATTTTCACTTAAGTTGAGGGGTACTTTTTTATCACACAAACAAGCCGATGCATTCCTCCACTTCAACCATCCAACTTGAATTCTGCTGATAATATCCCCATCAATTTCACATCAACTCTGAACAATAGATCCATATATCTAAAACGTGTACTCTTATTAATGACTTGATCGCCCAAAGACACATCCCCTCACTAGGTCTATTACTACTAAAATTACACTCCATATATTCCGTTTTAGATCTACTCAAGCGAAACCCTTTAGTCTCTAATGTTGACCTCCATAATTCAAGTTTACTTTCAACTCCCTCTCTAGTCTTATCAACAAGAAGAATATCATCAGCAAAAGCATACACCAAGGTACATCCTCTTGCAAATGTCTAGTGAGAACATCCATGACTAAAGCAAAAAGATACGGGCTTAAGGCTGATCCTTGATGTAACCCAATCGAAATAAGGAAAATACTTGGTCAAACCACTTGTGTTTGAACACAAGTAATGCGTCCTGCCATATATCTTTAATGATTTGAATATAAGCATTATTGACTCCTTTGTTTTCAAGAACTCTCCATAGCACTTCTCTTGGAACTTTATCATATGCTTTTTTCTAAATCAATAAATATCATATGTAGATCCTCCTTATTTTCTCTATATTTCTCTATCAAACCTCTTAATAAATGTATGGCTTCCATAGTCGACCTACCCGGCATGAATCCAAATTGATTTTGAGAAACATTAGTATCACGCCGCAACCTATGCTCCATAACTCGCTCCCATAGTTTTAAAGTATGACACATTAACTTAATTCATCTATAATTCGCACAAGCTTGTGCAACACCTTTATTCTTAAAAATAGGAATTAACACACTCATTCTCCACTCATCTGGCATCTTTTTAGTCTTCAAAATAGTATTAAAAAGTTTAGTACCTCAATACCAAATTGCGTAATTTTAAACTTTGCTAAAAACCACATATATAGCATCCCTCCACATCAAGTTATTAGGGCTTCACATAATGAAGGTTATTTTATAATTTTTATGGTTATACAAAATATTCCTCATAGTTATCAGCAATGAATAGTGAAGACAATGCCCTTACACAATAAAACTATGATCAATGATATACCTTTATAGTGGCCTTGTCAACTAGCCAAACTAAAGATTACCCACCACCGACAATATCTTTGATCAACATTTGAAAATACTATATGTGATGATGGATTGAAGATTCAATTATAAAATTTATGGAATTAATTTCAGAAGGATTCGTAGTATCAAAATGAGGTTATAAAAAAGCAATAATATCACACTATTTTCTACAGGGATCAACCCTCGCCCTCAAGATAAGTATTATGTCGCAAACAAATAAAAAAAAAGGGGGGGCAGCCTAAATAAATGTAGGACAAGAAAGAAGACTTCTTACTCAATTAATTAAAAATGTCCAATTTCATGACAGTTAATTTTATTTTTTTTTTAAAGAATTTAAAGGGCCATCTATGTGAGTTTAGAAAAAAATTATTAAATATTAACCCCTTCTTGGAAGTTCATTAATCAACACAAACAAAGAATTGTCAATGACAATAAAACATTTTAATAAATCCTTCATACTTGGATGGCAGATTTAATTTTAAAATAGGAGAACTCAGTAAGGGTGCCACCACATGTCTTTGAGGGAGTGTTTACTAATGCATTTTTCTCATTTTCCACAACATGTTATGTATTGTTTATACCTGATCACTTAAAAATGAAAATTGCTTTTGATCTCTTCCAAATTTGTGCCTACAAGGTATTGGCATTGACATGGTTAGAAAGGGTAGTAATTGTTTATTTATTTATTTTTTCTTTCATTTAAGTCTCATCTTTGCCTTTTTTCTATTAGGGGTAATTTAATAATTAGCTTCTTTTCAGACCTTTGGCCTTTCCTATAAATATCTAAGTCTTATGTGGGGAAGGAGAGTTTTTTCTTTAAGTATGTTTTCATGTTATCCTGAGAGTTAGGGTGAAATCCCTAGTTTAGGTGAGGTGAGGTGGTGAGGAAATAATAGTGAAGTCCAAAACTTTACCAAGATTGATTGCCAAGATCACCTAGCCCTACCTAGACGCCTTTCTCCTTGCTGGCAGTTTTTCCCAGTAACAGAAAGGCTTGGGACGCTGACCTTTGAGGAAGAAGTTCTCAGATTGCATGTATTCCTCATTGGCGAGGCTGAGATTCTCAAAATACCTAAAAATCCTACCTTGTTGAGATGGCAAGCCGTTCCAGTGACTTGAACAAAATATTTTGCTGTGATTCAAGATTCAGGATTGATACCAGCCATCAAAGGAGGAATTGGACATGGAAATCGTTTGCAATCAAACATTTTGTAATCCAGAGGTCATCTTTACCCGAGTTAAAAACTTGTGATTCAAGCAAGTATCAAAATTAGGTTCCCTGTTTTTCTCTTTGCTTCTCGCTTCATTTAAACTTCTTGAATAAATAACCTACTGAATCTTTCTATTTACTTGTGCAGTGTTGGGTGTTAGGTATTCGAGTCATTACTGTGATTTCAAGAAATAGAACTAGACCAAGGCAGCGATTTCTTGAAGAAATTGTAACGCAACTCTCTTGCCAAAGAAACCTCTGGTTGAGAGGCTGGTTGGGGTTCCAACCCATCCGTTCATTTCCAGCCAATGGGGGAAATAGAGGACAATCTGATTTCAGGCTGGCAGTTTTTTTTTTTTTCTCCAGCAACATACAAACTGGAATGCAGTGAATCCTCTTAGTTGTCTCTAATCTTAGGAGGTTTTGTTTTCAAACTTTTCATCTTTAAGCTAGAATTGTGGCTGCTCATAAGTATTTTTTTCCCTATTTGTGGGTACATAAAAAGACTCGTAAGGTGTCTAAGAAAGCAATCTGTGATGCAAAAATTTTAGCTTTTAATGATTTATATAATAGATTAGATTCTAAAGATGGCAAAAGATATATGTATAAGTTAGTCAAACAAAGAGATAGTAGTAAGGATTTAGTTTAAGTGAAGTGCATTAAAAATGAAGATCAAAAAGTGCTTTTTTTAGAACAGGATATTCAACAAAGGTGGATGAGATATTTGCTAAGCTTTTTAATGAAAATTGTAAGAATACAATTGACTTTAGTGACCTTGGCACTCTAAATGAAAATAGAAATTTTTATTTTTATCAACGTATTAGTAAAACTGAAGTTAGAGAGGCCTTAAGGAAAATGAAGTGTGGAAAAACTATTGAATCTGATGATATTCCAATAGAGGTGTGGAAATGTTTAGATGGATGAATTTCTTAGCTTACTAAACTTTTTAATATTATTTTGAAGATTAAAAAGATGCCAGATAAGTGGAGAATGAGTGTTAATTCCTATTTTTAAGAATAAAGGTGATTGACAAGATTGTGCGAATTATATAGGAATTAGGTTGATGTGTCATACTTTAAAATAGGTTATGATGTGATAGTAATATTTCTCATTATCAATTTGGATTCATGCTAGGAAGGTCTACTATGGTAGCTATTCATTTATTGAGAGGGTTGATGGAGAAGTTTAGAGAGAATAAGGAGGATCTACATATGATATTTATTAATTTAGAGAAAACATATGACAAAGTTCCAAGAGAAGTGCTATGGAGAGTTCTAGAAAAGAAAAAGGTTAATAATGCTTATATTCAAGTCATTAGGAATATGAATGTAGGAGTAGTTACTTGTGTTCAAACAAAAAGTGGTTTGACTAAGTATTTTCCTATTTCAGTTGGATTACATCAAGGATCAGTCTTAAGCCCTTATCTTTTTGCTTTGGTCATGGATGTTCTTACTAAAAATTTGCAAGAGGATGTACCCTGATATATGCTTTTTGCTAATGATATTATTCTTGTTGATAAGACTAGAGATGGATTTGAAGGTAAACTCGAACTATGGAGGTCAACTTTAGAGTCTAAAGGTTTTCATTTGAATAGATCTAAAGCTGAATTCATGGAGTGTAATTTTAGTAGTAATAGATCTAGTGACGGGTTTGTGATTTTGAGCGATCAAGTCATTAATTAGTGTACTCGTTTTAGATATCTTGGGTCTATTATTCAGAGTGATGGCGAAATAGATGGAGATATTATTAGTAGAATTAAGTTGGATGGTTAAAGTGGAGGAATGATTCGGGTTTGTTGTGTGATAGAAAAGTACCACTCAAATTTAAGAAAAAATTTTATAAGATGGTGGTGAGACATGCAATACTTTATGGTGCAGAATGTTGGTCATTAAAAGAGAAGCATAATATTAAGTTAAATGTTGCTGAGATAAGGATGCTCAGGTGGATGATTGGATTTACTCTTAGAGACAGGAAACGGAATGAGCACATCCGTAAAAATGTTGGAGCAGCTCCAGTGAAAGATAAGATTAGAGAGAGCCTCCTTAGATGATTTGGACATGTAAAACGGAGGCCTTCCGATGACCCTATTAGGAGAGTAGATGTATTAGATTTGACCCATGTTAAGAAAGGTAGAGATAAACCTAAAAAGAAATTTGGTTATAAAATATTAGAAATGACTTTTCTTTATTAGATTTAAATGTTTGACTCTTAACATGACACAAAGGCTATACCATTTTGAATCAGTTTCATTTGTCTGTGATGCTTCTCTTCTTATTTCAATGTTAGGCGTGCCGCGTGCAACTAGCTTTTGGATTGATTAGTGAATTATAGTTAAGATTTATGAACTCTAATATATCCCTCTCCCTCTCTAAACTTGTTCTCCTACATCACTACCATCTTCCCCATATCTAAAGCCTCCTTAGCCTCATTAAAAATTGAGCCTTTTTTCCTCACAAAACAAAACTTTTCTTGTCCACTCATTGTGACTAATACACAAAAAAAAATCATAACTTCCTTATCATACATCTAATCAAGTTAAAATCACCATCATTAGTTAGCTAATATTTATTGACTTCATATTTAGAGTTCCGATAATTTTGTACTAAAATAAATCCAGCTATCTACTACTATAAATTTTAGCAAGAAACATGTCCTAAAATCCTAAAACTAGTTGTTGTCTTTCTTAACATTCCACCAACTCTAAACCTTCAAGCACCACTCCAAAAAACCCTAGAAACCTCTTAAACACTTCATCATATGATATCAAAGGCAAAAAAAAAACAAATTCTCTTAGCCTTCCACCTAAAATAAAGAAACTTCACAATCTAAAGAGACATCTTTATCGCTACAAGGAATAACCTACCTTGGAACCGCTCTACCAAGTTTATCATCCTCAAAATTACTGTCATTTCAAAAGGGGATCTTCTACTTCATCATCAAGGCATCTTCAAATTAAGTGGTAATATTTGTCTTTTGTTTGTTGTTAAATTCTTTTATTTGGTTGGAAACAATGCTAAATAAATCTAGGATATTGGCATATTATGTTTGCAATTTTAAGATTGACTTGTTATTTCATGAAGTAGTTAACACCATATAAAAGTCAAGTCAATCCTATCTTAAAACCTACTCCACCCCTTTGATATATGAGAGTTCCATATAATGTAAGAGTGTGATCCACAAAAACTTTTCATGCAATTTTAGAACATGAAAATTAAAATTATATTTACTTTACATTTATAATAGTTTTAATATATATCTCTTTCTTTCCCCTTATAAATAAGTTAAATGCCTAAGGTGCGTGATAATTCAAAGGAGAGGTAAGATGAAGGTTAACTTATAGCGTTCTCTGGCTTTCATGGAAGCCTTACCCATTCATGAAAGGGCCTTGGCTTGTTCTCTTTTATTTAACAATCCCTTTTGTTTATTTTCACTGTCCATGACGCAGAACCTTACTAGTGTATTTAACTTGTTTCACCAGCATCATCCCCTTAACCACCGTCACCATCACGAAAACACAGAACAGTAAGTTCGTAAACTTGATAGATTCTAATAATTTTCTCCTAATTCTTAATTTATTGAAAATGAAAAAGACGATAATAATAATAATAAAAGCGTAATCGGGATAGCAAGAAAGCCAAGAAAGCCACCTGGGGAAACGTAGGGGCGACGGCCTGGGCCGGAATTGGATACCCTGAGAACAAACTTAACAAGCGGCGGCTGCTCTTTAGTGATACGCGACGGCTCCGGGTAGAGACGGATGTACAAGTACCGATTCTTCTCAACGGACAGATACCTTTGATCGAAACAATAAATTTAACAAATTCATCCAAAGAATCGAATTCAATTACTTGATCGAAATAGAGAGAATGATGGAGGGAGCAACCAGTTCCAGATGCCGAGCTTGAAAGGGTCGGAGCGGCGAGTAGAGAAGGGGCCAAAGTTCTCGATCCGCCACTGTGCTAACCGAGCGATAGTCTCCACCTTGGAATCTGAAGCGCATCCGCCGTTGCTCCCGCCGCTACTGGCCATCATTTTGAGCCTAGCTTTGCCTAACCTTTCAAAATCAGAGATTCGTCGGAGCGAAGAGAAGAGGGGCAGTACAACACAGAAAGAGAGAGAGGTCGATCAAAAGATCGAAGGAGATTAATTTGTTTTTATTTTACTTTTACTTCCTAGAAATGATTGTCCTGAAGCTCTTCTGATTTTTCTCTAAGGGCTGTTTGACAACAAGTGGGATTTAACTTTAGTGGGATTTAGTAAATCCAGTAAATTCGGATTTAGTAAATCCGAAATGTGTTAAATCTTGAAAATTGTTTGGTATGCTAAATGTTAAATCCTGTTAAATCCAGAGAAACTGTTTGGTAACATATTTCAAGATTTATAGTAGTTAGACATTTAAATGTGAAGAAGATAATTATAACTTAAAAATAAGTTATAATTAAAAACTAAAAAAATAATGTATTATAAATTTAATAATATGTTAAGTACAAATTATCCATTAATATTATTATACCATTAATTATATATTAATAATAGATATATTAAATTATATTAATTAATCAATTATATTAATATTTAATTTCTAATTATATAATTAAGTTAAATTAGATAATTAATTTATGCACTAATTATACAATTAATTATTTAATTAATTTACTTAAGTATTAATTTTTAAATTATATTAATTAAGTTAATCAATAATACAGAGGCGTCTAGGGTTTGCTTTTCATCTTCTCTTTTCATCGTTGTTGTTCGGCTCCGTTGCTTTCGCGGGAGGTGTAGAGATTGCAGGCGTCCTGTTCGACTTCGCTCCTGCGACGACTTCAACCCGGATCGAAAGTTACGGCATTTTGATCGGAAGCTACGACATTTTGATCGGAAGCAAGAACGAGAGCTCGCTGGCTGTGAAGGTAACTTTCTCCCTTTTGTGCGCTTCTTCGGATAAATCCAGCTCAGATTTACTAAATCCGACTACCCCTCGGGTTTACTAAATCCCGGATTTAAGCTATAAATCCGTAAATCTGGGATTTACTGAATCCCGGGATTTAACGCGCGCACAAAAACTGTTTGGCTAGATTTAGCCTAAATCCGACTTAAATCCCGCTGTAAATCCAATACCAAACAGCCCCTAAAATACGCATAATATTTTTTTTTGGTTGATATAATAAGAGACCAATTGACTGATTGTTCATAAAAAAATATATTTTTTAAAAATTAATTATTTAATTTTTCTTAGTTTGTATTAAAATTTATAAATGAAAGAATTTGGAATTATAAATTGTGAACTTGATATCATTGTTATTTTTTAATCACAATGGATCTAACAAATTTATCATATTTAAAATTTAAAGGTAAATAAAATCACAATCTTATGAAAAAAATTTCTCCTAAATTACCTTTTTTTTTTCTCCTTGGTACTTTTCTAATGAAGTTACTTGACAATCCAATGTTCTTTATAATTAAGACCTCATTGTTTTCTATCACTCTTTTCCTGGTAATCATTTTCCACTTGACTCCACTCTTCCTTCTCAAGATCAATAACTCCTTATTGCTCGCTTCTCATATCAAGATATTAAAGTTTTAGACTTCATTTCGAACAGCTTTCATTGTTTTCTAAAATAGCTTTTTAATACGCAAAATTATACTTCAAAATTTTTTTAACTAAAAAGCTGTTTTAGAAAACATTAAGAAAACTCTCACAAATGAAGCCTTTAGTGTTTAATATTGGAGCAGATAAAACGCTTGAACTTTATAATTTTACATCTAATTTTTAAGACTACTTAGAATATTATGAAAAATCATTTTATCAAAGCTATGATTATTTTTTCACACATATAAGCTTCTACAAATTATAAAGCTTATGACTATAACTCTTATTTCTTAACACTTTAACACTAATTCTCTCCTAATTATAAGCATATTCTCTTGTAAAACATGTTTTATAAATGATATTCCTTGATTGTTGAATAATAGGCCAAAGACTTATTATCCCTCATCTTATTCAACTAGTACAAGCTATATTCATTAAAGTTAGAAGTATTGCTACTAATATTATTTTAGCAAATGAGATTGTTAAAATTTCAATAGTACTACTTCTCCAAAATATGTTTCTACAAAAATTGGTCTTCAGAAATTATTTAGTTTTGTGAATATGCCATCACTACTCCAGAAACTAATTCATAAAGGTCTTATTAAATTGTTAAGTGGATTAGAGTTTATTCATGAACACTTAAAATAAATAATCCAGCAAATATGAACAAATACCTCTTGTTCGTGAACAAATTTATTATATTAAAAGAGTCTAACATAAAAATTAAATTATTTTTTTATAAAATAAGAATCATTTATTATAATAAAACTAAAAATAATGTGAAAGTATGAGAAGATAAAAATTTAATCGAGTTTCTTAATGAGCTTTATATCGAGTTGGTTCACAAAATTTAATTGATATTATTCATGAGCATAAACAAGCTGAACATATAGTTGTTCAAACTTATTTATTTAACACTCAAGTATTTAAAAAATGTTTCAAACTCATTTGATTTTCTAAAACAAATGATCATACAACATCAAGAATAAAGCAAAAAAGTTGGTGTTGACCTCCATAATTCAAGTTTACTTTCAACTCCCTCTATAGTCTTATCAACAAAAAGAATTTCATCAATGAAAAGCATACCATGGTACATCCTCTTGAAAATGTCTAGTCAAAAATTTTGAATAAAGCAAAAAAATATGGGCTTAAGGCTGATTCTTGATATAATCCAATCAAAATAGGAAAATACTTTGTCAAACCACCTTGTTTTTGAACACAAGCAATAGTTACTGCATACATATCTTTAAAGATTTGAATGTAAGCATTATTAACTCCTTTCTTTCAAGAACTCTCTATGGCACTTCTCTTGGAACTTTATCATATGATTTCTCTAAATCAATAAATATCATATGCAGATCATCCTTATTCTCTCTATATTCCTCCATCAAACCTCTCAATAAATGTATGGCTCCCATAGTAGACCTAGCCGACATGAATCTAAATTGATTTTGAGAAACATTAGTATAACGCCGCAACCTACGCTCCATAACTCACTCCCATAGTTTTAAAGTATGTCACATTAACATAATTTCTCTATAATTTGCACAATCTTGTGCATCACCATTATTCTTTAAAATAGGAATTAACACACTCAATCTCCTCTCATCTGGCATCTCTTTAGTCTTCAAAAAAGTATTAAATAGTTTTGTAAGCTAAGAAATTCCTTCATCTCCTAAGCATTTTCACACCTCTATTGGGATATCATCAGGTCCAACAACTTTTCCACAATTCATTTTGCTTAAAGCCTCTCTAACTTTAGTTTTACCAATACATCAATGTGGACTCCAAAAATTCGGGCCTGGCCTTCCCCGCTATTTTTTTGGGGGATTTTTAACGAAATTAAGTTTTGGGGTAAATTTTGGGAAGATAGATGAGTTTGTAAATAAGACCCTACACAGAGATTTCACCCTTATTTTGTGAGGACTTAATGATATGAGTTTTGGTTTCATATAGGCGTAAGCCCCTATAGTTAATTACCCCTTATGATAACGAGAGAGAACTTTTGATTAAGGTTAGTCATCAATCAGATACATAGAAATATGTGTTATCTGGCTTATAGTAGCAGCATGGGTTTAGGGCATTTGAAGTTTAATATTTAAAATTAGAAATTTACCATCTTGCACTTAAAATAGATGGTGGGGAATGGATGATAGACTTGATCAAGATCCCATGTTTTTGTCATCTCGAGACATTGTGGTATATGGTCTACTTAGTTAGAGGAGGTAGTCAGCATAACCTGACAAAATGATCCTTATCAGTAGCCATGGGTTACTTCGTCCAAGGGTATCTTATAGACCTGTGCTAGTGTTTATCTAAGGGAACAAATTTGAATCCACCTTAGCTAACAGAGAGCTTTTTGCCCTATTATTTATATCATATTGATTCATATATCAAGTATTTAATGCCATTGGAGAGCATATAGGTTCTAGCTATAACTATAATGTAGTGGTGTCATTTGGCGGCAAACCACCCAATTTAGAGGGCCCCAGTCATAACAGTTTACCTAAGGTGCCATTTAGCAACAAAATCATTGGTTAGAGGATACGTGTTATATTCCTACTGACAGGAGATTATTTGAGAATGAATCTTAGTGATATTCTTAACCAGACATTAGCTCTATTTAAGTTGAAGTATTTTTTAATTTGTCCCCCTTTACAAACTATTACATAGGGTGAATAAGTTTTGCTTTAAGTTATTTAATGGTTTATTTTAATTTTAAATATTTTAAATTTTTAGATTTTTTGGATTTCATGAAAATTTAGGTGAAACTTTGGATGTTTGAAATTGACCCCTCCCATTATGATTTTTATTCAACATGGTCATCATTGGGGTGTTAACAGGCTATTATATTTTATTGATTAGATCATATCAACTTTATCTACTTGTTGATAGAGGATTGGGTCCATAGGCTTTATATTTTTTGTTAATGAAATTCATTTTTCATAGACCTTGAAGGCCTTACATGAATGTATAAAATAGATATTTTGGTCAACACCTTGACTATATATCTTTTTGATAATTTGAGTCATGTCAACTCCTATCTATCTATATAGAAGGATCAGGCTCAAACTGTGGTTCATTTATTAACCCACACAGCATCCTTAGATGTTATATATAAATTCATAACACGCTCATCAGGGCCCATGAGGGTTTCTTATACATCCCCTTATATATACATGTCAATACATATTATAGTGCATGTGTGAAGATATTTTTAGAATATTTATAAATGTCTTCTATCCACTTGTATGGATGTTACATATCCGGTGGTGTGGCATTGCACTATGGTCATTTGCCTATCTCATACAGGTAGATTATTGTGCACTACTTGTTGCTTTATAAAGGTAGTTTGTTGTGAACTAACGAATCCCCTGTTATGACCCATGAGTGCTTGCATTTATTGTAATTCTTCTATATTCGCTCATAGACAGTCTATTGTATGCGGAATAAACTTCTTATAGCAACTCATATGCATTTACATTAGACGTAGTCACTTTACACTTTGCTTGTGAACAACGCATTGGGTGTCAACAGGTCTTCTATAGAAACTTGTAGGATTTCATATTTGTTGTAGTCTTGCAGTATTTTGCTTGTGAACACCACATTGAGCGTACAATGGATCTTCTACGACAACTCGTAGGAGTCTACATTTGTTATATATCTTCCATCTTTGCTTGCAGTGAATCAATGCATTTCCCAACCATTAATTGATTATTGAGTGTAAATATGTTGTAGCATTTATTATTTGCTATTGATTATCATTGTTACACATGTGTATGTTTGCTGCACATCGGTCCTCCCATTTTTGTAGGGGACTGACACATTTGCTTGCATACTACTATTAGTCCTAGGTATAGTTGCATTCACCACTACTTCATTTTTTCATGTTGACTGTGAGAACATTTATATAACCATTGCATGCTAACCACCAAGGCTTACGAGGGTTTGATGCATTTTCTTGTGCATCTTTCAATTCTTTTAGCAATTGCCGCCTGTATCTTCAAGACACTACAAGCTTCTATCAAATCCATTATTATCGATGGGTATCTACATTGCAACTCTTCTATATTTACTTGTGGACAGTATGTTGTGTACATGATGAACTTTTGTTGTAGCTCTTAGGAGGGTTCATCATAACCATTACATGTCGACCCTCATTGTTCTCTACTTACAAGATTTGATACACTTGATTGTATGCTAACATTGACTTCATAGTGGCATATATATTGCATATTTTTTTAATGTATATTGTTCATAAATATATCACATCATTCATTGTACTCACCCCTTTATATTCATAAATTGATTGGCAAGGGAAGCATTGGCATTCATTTCATGTTCTTTGTATGTTCTTCATAAATATCCTATCCATGATTAATGTGATTTGAATACCCTTATGTTATATGCTCCCTTGCTAGCATTAGCTCATAAGCATGTGCTTAGCAATTTATCATGAGTCTTTTGATTACTTATTGATCTTCATATTATTTGTTGCCTCTGAATGGGATATAGACTTCTCATCCACTATGAGTTATTTCTTATAAGCAAGCTGTTAAATCTTCAATTTGTTTTGTTAATGCTCATTTTCTTGATCAAAGTTATCATTGGGTTTCAATATTTTCACTTTGATTATATATTCATCAATTTGAAGTTTGAATCCATGCATTATTCATTTGAGTTTTATTCCATGTTGTCCAAATTACAAGTTCAAATCAAGTTTGCAAGTTCCCTGTAATTTAATGTTCAAGAATGTGTATAGTTCAATGTGATCAACTTGTATGTTTAGTTCAAGTTCACTATGGTTTATGTTTGTTAAAGTTCATTATTATTCAATGGCTTGTATGCACGGTCCTCTATTGCCTATTCTTATTCAAATCAGGTCATTGATTCACTGAAAATTTTAGCAGCCGCCCGGTGTTTCCCCCATTTAAGAGAAATTACAGGAGTCTTAGCCTACCCACAACATCAAAAAAGACGTGCACGATCGATGTCAAGGGACACCGCGACTATAGTCTTCATCCTCCATCATGCCAAGAAAGGTGTGCATTTCTCTTCAAAGCACCTGTTTGAAAAATCAGTTTTTCCCAGCGTACAAATACTTATATTTTTCCCCGCCATGCTAAGAAAATCTTGTATAAGTAATCATAATTAATTATAATTAATAATAATTAATTAAAATTAAAATAATTAAATTTAATTAATTATAATTAATTAACCATAATTAAAGATAATTAATTATAATTAAGTCTAATGAATTTTAACTAATTATTATTACTAATAATTAATATATTTAATTATCATTAATTTTATTTCATCATAATAATAATAATAATAATTATTATTATTAATTAACAATAATTAAAAATAATTAATTTTAATAAAAAAAGTAAAATTTATGTAGGATTTATACTAAATGATGTCTGATTTGCAGGATTACTAGAAGATTTGAGTCTAATTTACATTAAATCTTATTAAAACAAAGTATTTGTGCAGGATTTGAACTAGATCCGATTGGGATTCAAAAATTTATGTGGGATTTGAGCAAAATCTTGATAAACAAGCATTAGGGAACTATTAATTCTCACTGTTAGTTAAATCCTCCTTTTCCCTTTTTTTTTTGGATCAATTGATTTATTTGATTTGGCTGAAGAAGCATGCAAAAGGAAGAAAGTTACCTTCACAGCGAACTCCTGTCCTTACTTCCGATGAAGATGCCGTAATTTCTGATCCAATAAAAATAGAATGTAGTCGAAGGGGTAGAGATCTTCGACTAGGGCAGGGAAGGGTTGGTTCAGTGTGGGGTTATGGGTTGAAGAGAAGGCACGAGTACAACTTGCGACTATATGATCTGGATAAGGGGGAGTTTGGTACAGGTAATGGGTTTGGTTTGGTCTTGACTGGTGAAGAGACAGGTAGAGAGGGAGTCGGTTGAAAAGGGGAGGTCGAAACTGATCTCTGGTTCGACTGCTGAGGTTGAAAGGTAGGTATGGAGGTAGAAGCATGTTAGTTGCATAGGGGAAATGGGTTTCAATTCAAGGGTTTGGATAGGGAAGAGGAGAAAGCAGAGAGGTGCGATGGCTTATGGAGTTTGGTCTGACAAGGTAGGTCAAAAAACTTGTGGCAGTTTGAATAACCAAAGAATTTGGCTTCATTTTGCTTGTATTTTAAATACAGGAAGATCCGAGTTGAGGTAAAGTATGCATGTGGGAGATAGGACGTGTATTCGACGCTATCGTAGAGGTATGGGCACAATAGCAGACTATGGCAGGATTTCTATTGGATTTGTTATAGGCTTTAGCAGAGGTATAATTTTAAGCTCCTTTTTATTTCTTTTTATCTAATATGGAGGTCAATAAATGCCCTTTAACAAATATGGGTTGTATCTTGAATGAATCGCATTTATTGAATGCTGATTGACCTTGTGGATCTCAATATATTTATTCTAGATGTCACACTAAGGCTTTCATTTAATAAATCTCCAAGAGCCTATCTTTATGCCTTTGTAGATCTTTTAGATGCACTTACAGTCCATGATATGATCAACATGTTGGCTTTAGTTAAGTAGACACTCATAGGATAGTAATATAACACTTCACACTTAAATCCCTAGAATTTTACTTTATAGATTAACGATAGTATATAGCATTGTCACCTTGTGTTCTTCTTTTTCCACCACTATCATCTGGGTTTTTATCATTCTTGTAACTGTTCAACATCTTTATCACAATCATGTATACATGTACTATTTTTATTGTATATTGCTAATATCATTCAAGATTTATCTGAATTTTATAGATTCATCAACTGGTGAGACTTTATTGTCTCTTATACTTATTGTATCTTGCACAAATTATACTTTTTGTTGATGACATATTCAGTTTACAGAGGATCTTTCATTCTTCCCTCCTTTAGCTGTATTTTGTCTTTTAAATATTTAGTTAATGAAGGAGTAAATTCCGACAACCTAAACCCTTTAGATTTATACTAGGTCTGTGGAAAAAAGTTATTAGTCTAGAGCTTTATATGTCATAGACTTATTAATGATAGAATTCTCTTAGTTTAACCTTAGGCTTTATGTGAACTTTATGATATTTTCTTTGGTCCTTTGCTTTATGTTTTTGCAGACTTATTGAAGAAGAATTCCTTCAATCCTTCCTCGATGCTTTATGATTTGTTGAAGGATTTATAGGTTTTTGGTTTAATAGATAGTACTAAATTTAGGTAGTATCTTTGTCTTTAACTAGTTGAGGAGTGTTCTATTCGAGTCACTTGAGTTTATTAGATTATGCAAGTTGTTATTTAATAGCTCTTCATCTTCTAGTTGTTGAAATTAGGATTTCTCTACTATGATCTTTCTTGTGGTATGTTGAGTAGACATAATTGCTAGCAATCCAATCATATTTTGGTGTGTTGGATCTGATCTTTTACACCCATTTAGGCTTTAGATTGGAGCTATGGGAATGTGTTTCCCAATACTGAATCTATTAAAGTTGGTAGATTTAGAACTATCCTTTGTGGTTGAAGATTTGGAACCTATGCACATTTGGTAGTTACTCGCTATTCCTCTTTCCCACTTGAACTTTGATTCTTCGTTTAATTAGGATAATTTGGTAGACTACGATAACTTGAGCTTATCGAGTCAGATTAGCCTTCATACTTCCTATAGTCCCTATCTATTGGTTGATGAAGTGGGGGTTCTACTACTACGTCCTTTTCTTATGACGCATTGAGTAGACGAAACTGCCAACGATCCAACCATATTTAGGCTTGTTGGATTCGACATCTTATGCCCATTCAAACCTTAAGCTCAGGTTGTTGAAAGACTTTAAGCTATTTTGGTTCGACATGTTAAAGTGTGTATTCAAAAAAGTCTCTTTCTTGACTTTTAAACTTAGTACGTTGGAGAAGGTAGTGTCCCAAACTTTTAAAATATCACCTGCATATAAGGAATATTAACATTGATGAGGGATCTTGGCATACAACATAATCTCGACTCAAATAAATATTTAAAATGCCCCTGTCTCACAAGAAAATTTTAGAATAGAATAAATATAAAATTTTGAGATTTTTAATATTTATTTAGGGATCTCGGCATATAGCACGATGTTAAATAAAATATATATTTAAAATACCCCCTGTGTCACTGGGAAATTTTGGATAGGCTTTATATTTCGAGATTTTAAAATTTTATTCAGAGATTTTGGCATTCAATACGATGCCGACCTGAATAAATATTTAAAATACCCCCAACGTTATGGAGAATTTTTGTGAGATTTTTTAAAAGTAATCTTATAATACAAGAGAATTTCAAAATGATTATATATTAATAAACTTATATAAAATATATAGTATATTAAGCATAATATTTTCTTGGGAAATTTTGTGTATGATACTTCTTTAGGTGTCGACCATTAGTTAGTGGCATAGGCCTCAAATGGTTCAAATCGATTAACTAATAAGCTTCTCCTTGATACACTTTTTCGATGATAAATGGGCCTTCCTAGTTGGACACAAATTTGCCATCAATTTTTTGGTGTGGGATGATTGTTCTTCTCAGCATCAGGACCAATTCCCCTTCTTAAAATGCCCAAGGACGCACCATCATATCAAATGATTTTACCATTCTTCCTTAGTAGATTTCCAAGTTTTGTTGGGCTTGCAGTCTAATTTCATCGAGTGCGTCGCGCTCTTCCATTCTCAATCGAGCATTTTGTTCTTGAGTGAGATCTTTTTTGATGATGACCTAAAGAAATGGTAGTTCAATATCCAGTGGTAGCACTACTTCAACCTCGAACACCAGTGCGTAAGGAATGGCTTTGGTTGTTGTCTTATAAGTTATATGATACACTCACAATACTTCTATCATATTTATGTAACATTCTCTTTTATTCTTAGTGAGGATCTGTTTCAACAATTTTATCAATGTATTATTGAAGGCCTTCGCACTGGTTTTATATTGATGAATATTACCAATCAATTTTATGCTAATCATTGAACTTATAAATTTTTCTACTTTTGAAAGCCATACCATTATATGAGATTATGTGGCATGGCACACCGAATCTATAGATAATATTATGGGTAAAGAAATTGATCATGTGCTCGGACGTGACTTCTTTGAATGGAGTCGCTTTTGCCTACTTAGAATAGTAGTCTATTGCTGCTAAAATGAAGCGATGCTCGACTGATGATGGCATATCTATTAGTCAGAGTATATTCGTGCCCCAACATTTGAATGGCCAAGACACTACTATTGGGTTCAATGGATATGGGAGTTGATGTATAACATCACCATGAATTTGATACTCGTGGCACCTCTTAGCGTGGTCAATATAATCTCTCACCATTATCAGTCAATAATAACACATCCTTTTGATTTTAGCATCCATCTTGGGACCTAACTGATATGTTCCACGAAGCCCTTTTTAGAGGAATTTTTAAGATCTAGACCCTAAAGCCCTCTAGATCCTATAACCAATCCAGACTTCAGCTAATTAAATCCTCAAACTAAACTATATTATAGAGCTTTCTAAATTCAAGATCAATCCAACCTCCTATCAAACTCCAACCTTATTAAATCATATACAATCATGCAAATGATTGACAATTGAGATTGAAATCTAAGGCTAAAGGTCTGGGTCTTGAAAGCCTTTTCTAGTGATTTTTAAACATTTTCAAAATCAAGTTAAATGACCCCCGAATCATGAACTATTAATTGCACATCAATAACACATGTCTTTAGGATCTACTATCTAAATATGAGCTCAATCTAAGGCTTCTAAACATAGAAACAAGATTGAATCCATAGGATATAAAACCTTTAAATATTTATGACTTATGCCACTAGAGCTGTCCACTAGTGAAATTTGACCTTGGAGCCTTCTCCAAAGCCTCTAATCTCATCCACACCCTTAATTATGTCATGTTGAGCAGTAAACTATATTTTGATGGATCCACTTTAACCCCTAGTTGATTAGGGGTCAAAATGACCAAAATACCCCTTAAGTGTTTAAATACTCATTTCAAACCAAATAATCTCCAAATAACTTGAAACACTTTCAGTAAATTTAAAATATAAAACCAAACCTACTAGACCCAAGCCTAGGCCCTAGGTCAACCTGATTGACTAAGTTAACCTAAATTGACCAAACATGCCCTTTAGGGACTAAATAGTCAATTTGACTGAACTGACCTCTTCAGACCTTGGAAACACTCCCAACAGACTTCAAATATCATTCCACCAGCTCAATAAAGCCTCCTTACTACCACCTCAATAGTACATGTGTCTTTGGATAGGTCAAACAGTTAAACCAAGTGTTTGGAAGGGTTAAATTTGGTTAAAGCACCTTTTAAACTTAATCCTATTTATCTTAAACCATTCAAGTAGATTAGGGCCATTGTAGAATAATCTTAAAGCTATTCCTAGCCCTTGGATGAAGATCCAATGATCCATAATCTTCCCCCCATGTGCTTGTAAGGACAAATGAACATTCCACCTAGGATGTACCCCTTGTCCTTGATTCCCAGCCAACCTAATAATCCCAACACACTTAATATTCATCTAGGAGTACATCCAATCAATCAGGATCATCCAATAAGCCTAGGGTCATTTGAATAAAGAAAATTATTAAAAAATGAGCCGATCCCACTCTAGCCTTTCTTTCACTTGCCTCCAGCCCCCAGACCTGAGACTTATCTGTTACGAATCAATTTTCAGGGAGTATAATTTTGATGATAATAAACACTTCTATTTCTCTATGACTGTCTTGTCTACTAACATTTCAGATCTATAAGATCAAACTGCAATTTGAACAGCTCAAGATTGGATAGACTAGGTCTGAGTCAGTTTGTAAACTTTTCTATTTCTTGAGTCTATTATAAATGATGTAGTTTATGATGCTAAGTAACCTTGCACACACACACTTGGGGAAATTTTTTTGACTATTTTTAGAGTTTTCTATTTTTGATCACATCGTTTGGGACGATCCATAAATCGGCTTGGACGATCAGTTAAAAATAGAAACTCTAATTAGGGCATCCTGGTTAAAGCAACAATCATTAAGCTCATCATCCTGGATGATAAGCTAAAATTAGAAAGAATAAGTCGCTAGATCTATTTAGGTATTATTATTTTTGGACATCATCAAGGATATCATCCTAGATGATGCAACATAATTATGCCTAAATTAATCTGGTAATTAAGGAAGGTAATTAAGGTCTGATTGCTCGATCATTTCATCCAAGATGATCTCAGAATCGATCGGGGCAATCAATTCACAAACCTTAGTTATCTCTGGATGACCAAACATCAGCCAGCTGCTATTCAGGGTGATTTTTTAGATGATTTTTATAGATTTGAACTAATTATTTGGGTTAATTATGAGATTAGCCTGGATGATCAAGCTATTCTTCCATCATCTAGACATCCATTTAGTGCGATTGTTTGGATGATATTTAACAACTTGTACTAATCGTACAGGACGATATCCTATCGGCTCGGACGATATGAATAAAAACCTTTTGATCATCCCAAATCATCATGGCTAATTGAGCTTAATTTGCATTGATCGTACAGGACAATATTTATATCATCATGGAAGATAAAGTCGATTTGTTACAATTAAGAGCTATTCTAAAGCTCTTATATATAAGACCTCTTGTTCTACCCAAGAGATCATCTTTTGCTATTGTCTTGACCTGAGAGTGCCTATAGGAGAAAGAGAGAAAATAAGAGAGAGAGAGAGAGAGAGAGAGAGAGAGAGAGAGAGAGAGAGAGAGAGAGAGGATATTATGAGGGGGAGTTTGTGAAGGGTTTCACAAAGGTTGCTCCAAGCAAGGATCCAAGTCGTCTTCTTTGATCATCATCCCTTGTTCTTAGAGGTTTGAGAGAGGTCCACTTCAGCAATCGATTAAGGTTCTCTGCCTGCTTCAAGAGAAAGTAAAAGGAGTTATGTTCTCTACCTCACTGGTGTTGGTGGAAATGAGGTTTTATAAAGGCTTCTTCGCCTTACTGTGCGAGCAAAAGAAAAGTCACTGAATTTAGTGCAATACTTGGAGGGCGCCTATAGGGAGTGGACGTAGGTCAAATTGACCAAATTACTATAAATTTATGTGTTCTTTAATACTATTTTTTCTGCATTTAATTTCCACACGTTAATTTTTTGTGGTGAATTTTGGTTTGGTTGAGTTTGCATTTTTAATTAAAAGATTTTTTAAAATACCAATTAACCCCCCTTGTTGGTTAGCTTGGGCTAGTTCATAAGGGCTTAACATCCCTAACAAACTTTCAAGTGGTATTAGAGTGGGATTCATAAAATCAAGTTTTTAAAATTTTTTAAATTTCTATCCATGGCTAACTCGAGTAATCATAATAATATGGAAGGGTATTTTATTTCCTGACCACCTTTATTTGATAATATTTCTTTTAATTTTTGGAAAACTTGCATGTCTACTTTTTTACAATCGATTGACTATCACATGCAGATGCTTGTTAAGGATGGTTATACACCTCCTTCTCATGAAATTAATGGCATTAAACTGAACTTCTTTTTACTGAATGGACTTTTGATGAAAGAGATTTAACACAACTTAATGCAAAATGCTTGAATTATTTTTTCTGTGCTTTGAAATATGAAGACTATATGCGTGTTTCAACTTGTGCAACTAGTAAAAAAATTTGTGATAGATTATGTATTACTTATGAAGGAACCAATGATGTTAAGCAATCTAGATTGAATATGTTATTGCATGACTACGAACTTTTTCATATGAAACCTTTTGAATCAATTTCTGACATATATACTAAGTTTAGTCAAATTTTCACCTCATTGTATGCTTTAGGAAAAGAGCTAACTAATTATGAAATAGTAAATAAAATTTTGAGATGCTTGCCTTCTTCTTTTGATGCTAAAATCACTACAATTACTGAATCTAAATATTTAAATACATATTATATTGATAATTTACTTGAATCACTCATTGCTTACAAGCAAGGGGTGAATTAAAAAAATCTTGATGTCGTTGAGAAAAAGAAGGAGAAATTTGTGGAGCTGAAGGCCAACAATACGGACACTAATTCTTTCGGGTCTGAAAGCGATGATTTTACTTTAATCATGAGATAACTCAAAAGCTTTCTAAGGCAGAAGCATAAGAACAATCAAAAGTGGAATAAAGGTAAGGATAGCAAAAATTTTAAGAATTATAATGATATGATCTACTTTGAATGCAGGAAGCCAGGACACATTAAAACTGATTGTCCTAAACTTAAAGCTTACTCAAGCAAGGAGAAGGGTGAGGAGAAACCCAAGTTCAAAAAGGATAAGAAGAAGTTCCAAAAGGCATTCTGGGCAGATTCAGCATCGACTCCTCTAAAACTGAAGCTGAAGAGGAGACTACAAACTTGTTCTTGATGGCGGACGATCAACTTAGTCAGTTTGACTAAGAAGAAGTATGTGAATTATCCTATGAATAATTACTTGAAGTTTATGAACAAATTCATGCAACATATAGGAAATTTAAGAAATCACTTGCTAGTTTGAAATTGGAGTTTTTAAATTTGCTAAAAGAGCATGAAAGTTTACTTAAAGATTATTATACAATCATTAAAATTCATATGTTATTACATGATGAGTTTTATGCATTAAACAAAAAGCATATTGAATTATTTGATGCATATTATTCATTGAAGTCATCTCATGCTGAGTTATAAAAGAGTTTAAGAAATTAAAAAATATCAAAGCTTTTGAAAATAACAAACTAATATTACATGCATCACATAATTTTAAAAAGAAGCATTACTACCTGAATAGATTAGTAAATCCTTTTCCTGGTGTTAGATGTTTTTCATGTGGCATGTTAGGACATATTTCACACACTTACACTATTCACCATAGTACACATTAGGCATAGAGATCCAAATTGCATGATTCACAGAATAACATATATGAATTATATTCTTCTTTCCATAAGAAGAGACCCAAACATATTTTTGTTCCTAAATATGATGTTTGATAATTTTATAGGCTTTATCTCACAAAAGGCCTCATGAGAACATGTGGTACATGGACAGCGGATGCTCACGACACATGACTGGAGATGCTAATCAATTCATTTTGTTGGAGGCCAGAGCTGGAGGCAAGGTTACTCTTGGAGACAATACCACCAAAAAAGTAGTTGGCGTATGTATAATCGGAAACTCCAAGAACCTTTTGATTAAAAATATTTTTCTTGTAGATTAACTGAAACATAACTTGCTCAGCATCAATCAACTTTGCAATAAAGGCTTCATCATAAAATTCTTGACAAATACTTGCATTATAAGCTTAAATAATAACACTATTTTGCAGGAAAAGTGGATTAATAATGTTTACATCCTTGACTTAAATAATATTAAATGTACTACTTTATTTTGCTTAAAAACTGTTGCTGATGATTCATGGTTGTGGCACAGGAGGTTATGTCATGCCAATATGAAAAATCTTAGAAGAGTGACAAAAAACCTAGTTAGAGTTGTCCCTAAGCTTAAATTCTCTAAAGACCACCTTTATGATGTCTACCAACTAGGGAAGAAATTTCAATCCTCTTTTCACTCAATTAAGGACATTAGCACCTCTAGACCTTTAGAAGTCCTTCACATGGATTTTTTTGGATCCATTAGCACTATCAGCTTAGGGGAAAAAGTTTATGGATTTGTGATTATCAATGACTACTTGAGGTTTACTTGGATTAGATTTTTGTTACATAAGAATGAGTCTTTTAATGAGTTTAGATCCTTCTTCACTTGGATTCAAAAATATCTATATTGTGATATTTTAACCATTCATAGTGACCATGGGGGAGAGTTTAAAAATAAGAGATTTAAAGACTTCTATGAGGATAAGGGGATTAGTCACAACTTCTCAGCTCCTAGGACCCCTTAGTAGAATAAGATAACTGAAAGAAAGAATCAGACCTTAGTTGAAGCTGCTAGATCCAGACTTGCTGAGTATTCACTTCCTAAATTCTTTTAGGCTGAAGCAGTAAACACAACTTATTATGTATTGAATAGGGTGAATATTATAGCCAAACTTGATAAGATACCCTATGAGATCCTTAAGTGTAGGACACCCAACCTTTCCCACCTCCATGTCTTTAGTTGTAAGGTTTTCATTCTTAATAATGGGAAGTCACACTTAGAAACATTTAACCCAAAATCTGATGAAGGAGTGTTCTTAGGATATTCAAGTGTTGGGAAATCCTTTAGGGTGTTTAATAAGAGGACTTTGGTGGTGGAGGAGACTGCTCATATAGTGTTTGATGAATCTGATCCTAAGAAGTTTAGAGTTGAGGATGAAGATGAAATTGGAGAGATTACCACAGGAGTTAAAATTTTGGAGAAGAGGGTAGAAGCCCATAAAACTGAAGGAGTAGGTGAGACTACCCAAGGAGTAGAAAATATAAATTTGGATGAAAGGGTTGAACTTACACACACCTTACCTAGAGAATGGAGATTTTCTTTGAGTCATCCTAAAGAACTGATCATAGGAGACCCTTCTGAAGGTGTTAGGACTAGGCATGGACTTAGGAAGGAAGTGAACCACTCTGCCCTTATCTCAATGACTGAATCCACCAACATCAATCAAGCCCTTTCTAATAAGTTTTGGATCTTAGCCATGCAACAGGAATTAAACCAATTTTTTAGGAATAATATTTTGTAGCTTGTAGAAATACTAAAGGGATAAAGTATAGTTGGAACCAAATGGGTCTTTAAGAATAAAATAAATGATTATGGTGTGGTGGTTAGGAATAAGGAATTGGTGGCTAAGGGGTACAACCAAATAGAATGGATTGATTTAAGGTGACCTTTGCCCCTGTACCTAGATTGGAAGTCATTTAGAGTGCTACTAGCCTTTGCCTATTATAAAGGATTTAAGCTTTTCCAAATGGACGTTAAGAGTGCCTTTTTAAATGGGGTAATAAAAGAGGATGCATTTGTAGAGAAATCCCCAGGTTTTGAGAGTTCCCAATTTCCAAATCATGTTTTCAAATTAAAAAAGACCTTAAATGGATTAAAGCAGGAACCCAAAACTTGGTATGAGAGACTTATCATACTCTTACTAGAGAGGGAGTTTATTAAGGGGAGCACTGACCACCATTTTTCTAATGAAAATAGGAGATGAATTACTCATTGTTTAAATCTATGTCGATGATATACTTTTTGGATCTTCTAATAAAAGGCTTTGTGATGATTTTTTTTTAAATAATGAGTAGGGAATTTGAGATGAGTATGATGAGAGAATTGTCCTACTTTTTGAGTTTTAGCATAAGATAACTAGATGATAGAACCTTTCTAAATCAATTAAAGTACATAAAGGACATATTGAAGAAATATGAAATGGTTAAAATTAAGCCAATTAATACTCCCATGACCTCTAGTGTTCAGTTAGACAAGGACCCAAATTAAAATCAGTTGATCAAAAGAAGTATAGAGGGATGATTGGATCTTTACTTTACCTAACTGCTAGCCAATCTAATATAATGTTTAGTGGTTTTCTTTGTGCTAGATTTCAAGCTGATCCTAAAGAATCCCATTTGACTACAGTTAAGAGAATTCTTAGATACTTCTTAGGAACCAAAAACTTAAAAATCTAGTATCCTAGGCACAACACTTCTTTTGAGATTATTAGATATTCTGATTATAATTTTGCAGGATGTAAGGTGGATAGAAAGAGCATTTTTGGGACATACCAATTCATAGGATAGTATTTAGTCTCCTGGTCTAATAGGAAGCAAAAATATGTTGCACTTTCTACTGCTGAAGCAGAGTACATTGCTTTAGGAAGTTGTGTGGCCCAAGTCCTTTGGTTGAAGCAGTAAGTTCTGGATTTAGGATTACCTGTAGGCATAATTTTAATCCTTTGTGATAACACTAGTGCCATCTACATTTCTAAGAATCCTATCCAATATTCAAGGACCAAGCACATAGACATAAGGCATCACTTTATTAGAGACCATGTGATCAAAGGAGACATTGAGTTATACCATGTGGAAATTGAGAATCAACTGGCAGACATCTTTACTAAATCACTGGCCTTCGATACTTTCAGCACTTTAAGAACCAGATTGGATGTGTTTGACATAAATGAATGAATTTGATTTCTGATCTTTTATCTATTATTTGTGAGGGCTCTGAAAATTCCATTTAGGAGTGTGATCCCAGCCTCTCCGTGTCATCCGTCTATTTTTTCTTTTAAAGTGTTTGTGTGACGATGACGACAATAGAGAGTTTTAACGAGGTTAGGTTTCAGTGGAATTTTCAGAAGGCAGATTGGGTTTTAGGTAAGACACTACCCAGAGATTTCGCCCTCTTTTTTTGTGAGGACTTTTTAATCCGAGTTCTAGTTTCCTATAGGCGCAAGCCCCTATAGTTAATTACCCCTCCCAATAACAGGAGAGAACTTTTGATTAAGGCTAGTCGTTAAAGCTGTCACATAGGTTATGAACCTATCGTATAATAGCAATATTTTTAGGGTTTGAATCTTGATTTTATGATTTGGATTTTGCAATTTGGAATTTAGAGTTTATAACCATAAACTTAAAACTAGTGGTGGGGGGAATAAATATGAGCCCGATCAAGATCCCATGTTCTGTCATCCAGGGCTGTCATGTTTCCTGGTCTACTTAATCAGAGGAGGTAGTCGACCCAACTTGACAGAAGGTACTTTGTCGACAACCATGGGTTGCTTCATCCAAGAATACCTTGTAGACCTGGGTTAGTATTTTTCTAATGGGATATATTTGAATCCACGTTAGCTTATAGAGGGCTTGATGCCTATTGAATATACCCTATGATTCATAACTCAAGGGTTTAAAGCCTTTAGGGAACATACGAGCTTTGTCTTTGATTGTAATATAATGGTGCCATTTTGCGCAAAAATCACCCGATAAGAGGGCACATGCCACGTCCCTGTTGGCAAGAGACTATTTGAAGATGAATCGTAGTGATACACCCGACACAACATTTGCTTTTTGTGAGCTGAGGTTAATTTCAAATTTATCACCCCCGACAAATAGTTGTGGAAGGTGGATGGTTTTAGTTTCAAGTTTTTAAGTAAAAGATTTAATTTTAGAGATTTAGAATTTTGTTGGATTTTAGATTTGACCACTCAGGTTGAAATTTTCGATTAACACGGCCATCATCGGGGTGACATTAAAGTCACATATATTTTTATAAGATTATGGGAGGCATTTTGCTATTCAAGTCGTGTCGACTCCAGGCCTTTTGAGGAGAAAGGTGAAACTTGAATATTTAACCCGCGTAGCATTCTCAGATCATTGGATTTAAGATTTATATGCGATGTTGGGAGCACATGCAGGTTATAGTATTTGACCATGCACATCATTCTCGGACATTAGTGTTTATACTTTTATCACATTGACCGGAGAACATACATAGTAGATTTCATTTAAGGGATCATATTTAATACATAAAGGGCATTTTAAAATATTTAAATATGATCCATTAAAGAGAGTGATTTTGTTTAGAAAATGCCCAGGATTTTATTAAAGGGGCTACGAATGTCTTCTATCCGCTTGTACACATGTTACGGATCCAGTGGCGTGAAACCTTTCTAGATTTTAGCTATTGCATGTAGTTTGCTTTAACTCTAAGCATCACTTAGCATAACTTATAGAGGGTGTTTGCTCAATCGCCACTACTTGATCATGCTCGTATAAGAGTTATCTTTCTTGCTACAAATTCACCTATTCTTTCCCGCATGTAGACTGATTTATTCAATACAACTTCCTTGTCCTTTGACATTTTGCTTACAGTTGACACACAAGGAGTGCAACTCTTCTTCTACGGCATCTCGTAGAGATTTAAATTTGATTTATTGTGTATCATTTGGTGTTCACCTATAGGTAGTATGTGGTGTGTATAACAGATCTTCCACAACCCCGTAGAAATCTGCATTATGATTGGCTTAAAGATCTCCAAAATTTCAATGGGAATTCCATGTTATTGATTGGTTGTAATTATATTATCCCTTCAATTTGGTCTCTTCTTGTAAGGAAGGTTAATGTGTTCGTTGCATTTCAAAACTTTCTTCTTAAAGGGGATAAGTGCATATGCTTGCATAACTGATTCATAGATGAGTTGTGTTTACTACAGCTCCCTCATTTACCTTTGTTGGTGACTCATTGAGTCCATAACACATGAACTTCCCTAGTCGACAGCACTAGTGTTATCGTCGATTTGAGATTTGCATTTTAAATTGCTTCTCTAATTGTTATTTAGGGACATATCATGTTCAATGTTGAAAGCGACCTATCAAGGTCCAAAGAACTCCTATATTATGGCTTTGTAGTCAAACTATATTCCCAAAAGAAACTTTTGTTTCTTACAAGCAAGATATAATTACAAATCCTTTATCTTCAAGGATAGTTGAATGTGTATGATGGTGTTGATATCATTACTCATTCATATTTTCATTGAAGTAATTATCTTTTAGTATTCATTAGAAATTTGGTAGCATGACTTAAGTCAATCCCTTTATTGATTGTTCATTTGTTAAAATTTTGGTTCCATTCGGGCTCGAGTCCTTTTCAAGTTCAAGTGTAAGTCTCGCTCGAGTTTGAGTTTGAGTTCAAATCCAACATTATTTGATCAAATTTAATTTAAAATTAATTTTTATGTTTGATTAAAAATTAGATTTCAATATATTCATCTTAATTTATAAATCAAATTAATATAATGATTAATTTTTAATAAAATTCATGTTTTCCAAAATCAGTCTAAGTCCACAATTTTCAATTAAATTTTGACAGTCTCCCAGCGTCTCCTCCCCACCGAGGGAGAAATCAGGATGCCATCTACTGAAATTTTTTCCTACCCTAACCTAAGGTCAATGGCGTAGGGTCTTCAATTTTAAAGCATCCCACCAGGATCTAAGATCGACTGCGTGAGGTCTTCGAAGTTTGTTGCATCCCGCCTAGATCTTAGATCAATAGTGCAGGGGCTTCAGATTTAAAACCAGCCACCCAGATCTGTCAGCAGGCGGCGGCGGGTTCGGTGGCGTCAGATCAGACGGGAGGACGGCGGGTTCGGCTCAAGCAGGATGACGTGGTCGGTAGATGTCGGAGCTGTTAAGATGGCTTGGTTGTAGTCGGCGGGCTTCTTGCAGATGGGAAATCAAGAGGTAAGTTCTGAAAACTTCATTTCTCTTCTCTCTGTGCGTATGTGTGCGTTAGTGAGCCAAATGAGAGGGATTCATTTTTGTATCATGAGGGAGCGATGGTTCCTTGGGATCATGAGAGGTTTCCTATTTTTGAATGAACAGTTGCTTCATTTTGGAGATAATCATCGTGAGGTGGGACCGGTAGAGGCAGGTACTTATGATCGTCGATAGTTTCGGTCTAAGCTGTGGGTTCATAGGGCTTCGGTCTGCTGGGTAGTTAGAGCCAGCTTACAGGTCAAAAAAATGCCCCAACCAAATATGATATGCGCTTTATAACATATCATGTTTGTTGCAAACTGGTTGACCTCGTTTATTTCTAAAATTAGATTTTAGATGTCACGTAGAGGGTCTTTTGGAGATCCATGATTTATCTTTACGATTTGTCATGAATTAACATTTTTTTACCCTAGCTTTGTGCTTTCATAAGTTTGATGAAGAATCCATATTGATGACCTAAATCCTTTAAAATGATATTAGGTCGGTGTTAAATGGTCATCTATCCAAAACTTTTTGCATGACGGACTTTGATGATGAAAATATTCACTTTGTTCGGCCTATGGCTTTATAAGAATTACGGGTTAACTTCTTGAGTCCTAAGCTTTGTACTTTATCAGACATGCTGAAGAAGAGAAGCTCCTTCGATCTTTGCTTTATGCTTGATAGATTTATTGAAGGATTATGCTTCTAAATTTTATATGAGTTTTCATTGTGGCTTGGTGCTTTTGACTTGATTGAGATTTTTCTTTGAATTTTGCCTCAATCTATTTGTTAGTTGAGAAAATCTTCAAAATTTGAACTATTTTGTTTTGTTAAGTTTAACAAACATAGAACTTGATAGAATTTTTTATCGGGCTAACAAAATAGATGCTTTCCTACTACGACCTATTATTATAGCTTGTTTAGTAGGCAAAGCTCAGTGACTCTGTCGCATATAGACTTATTGAGACTGATATCATATCTGTTTGAGCATTGAACTTGTACTATAATAGTTCATACTTGTCAAATTTGATTTGTTGAGGTTGTTAGATCAAAATATCTCCTCATTAAGAACTTCAAAATCTTGGCAAATTTGAAGAAGAATCTTCAATCTTTGCAACGATCGTATATTTCCTTGCTTGAAGGCACTAGCTTCTGTCATGTATTTATGTAGTTGTAGCTTCATAAATGATTTTAAATATTTGTTTGAGGTTCAAATGACAACCCAAATAAATTTTTAAAATTCTCCTGCCTTGGAGGGAAATTTCATCCATCATCAGATTTTTGGCATTTTTAAACTTAAAAACGCCCCCTATCATATGGGAGAATTTTTAAGATATCATAGAAATATTTTGTTTCTGTGCAGGGGATGATCTTCAGCTTGCTTTCTTAAGAATGATATTTCTTCAGATTTCTCCCATTAATCGGGGGAATAGGTCTTCGACCTTCCATATCAATGATTTGATGGGCTTCTCCATGGTATACCTTCTCGATGACGAAAGGACCTTACCAATTTGGTTCGAATTTACCACCAATTCTTTGGTGTGGGATAACTAGTCTTCTCAGCATTAGGACTACTTCTCCTTCTTGAAATGCTTGATAGCGTACCGTACGGTCGAAAGATTTCATCATTCTTGCTCGATAAATTTCTAAATATGTTTGATCTTGGAGCCTGACTTCATCCAGTGCATCAAGCTCTTCCATTCGCAGTCGAGCATTTTGTTCTTTTATAAGGTCGTAGTGAATAGCTACCCGAAGTGACGGTAGTTCAACTTCAAGTGGTAACAAAACTTCTGCTCCAAACAATAATGCATAAGGAGTTTCTTTCGTTGGTGTCTTGTAAGTAGTACGATATGCCCATAATGCTTCTGCCATTTTAGTATGTCATTCTCTTTTATTCTTAGTAAGGATTTTCTTGAGAAGCTTTATGAGTATTTTGTTGAAAGCTTCTGCCAATCCATTTGCCCTTGGATTATAGATTGATTAATATCGCCAATCAATTTTATGTCGCTTAATAAATATATATATCTTAGTACTTTTGAAAGCTGGACCATTGTCTGAGATTATGCGGCATGGTACATCAAATCTATAGACAATATTACGAGTAAAGTGTTAAGAGAGTTGCTATTTACATGTTTTATATTCTTGCAACTTGTATAGTTTTGATGATTTCAAATATTATTATTTTATGTGTAGTTATCTCATAACACTTTTTGGAAGAGTTGTTTTTTCTCTTGTGTGTACTAATATTTTAGGAAAATCAAACTCCAGACTATGAAAACTTCAAATCAAATTCAGCATGAAATACTTTGTGTATTTAAAGCTTGTATTTTTCTTTAAATTAAGTTTGAGAGGGAGTGATTGTAATTGAGTGAATAAACGCACACACTTAAGGAGATCTTAAAATATTTGTACTGATCGTATGGGATGAATATAATTCGTGTGGGACGATCAGGTCAGTTATCTCCTCGTAAGAGCAATGGAACGAACAGGAATTGAAGAAAATTTTTCTAAGTCCTGATCGTCTTGGACGAAGTGTATTCGTCCCAGGACGAAATGTTCTCTAGAAAATTTTTGTTCAGACGAAATTTATATTCGTTCCAGGACAAGTTTCTCTCTAGAGTATTTCCGTCCAAGACGAAGTGTATTCGTCCAGGGACGAAATATCATCTGGATAATTTTTGTTCAGATGAAAATTAAAATCGTGCCAGGATGAGTTGCTCTATGGAAAAATTTCATCCGGACGAACCCATATTCATCCCAGGACGAATGAACCGACTCTGAAATTTTGGCGACGTTCTGCAATTTTTGGGAACCGACCTATGGAATAACCGTTCATATTGGATGAACCTAGTTCGTACGGGATGATGTATGTGTACGAAGTCATTTCGTACCCATATATATTAGGTTCGTTTCCAACACATTTAAGTAACATCGTTCAGGACGATCCACGATCGTACGAGACGATCCAATGCATATTGACTTGAAAATTTGCTGTTTCTGGACGGTTTTTTTGTCTTTCCTATAAATAGTCCAATCTAAACTGCCACTTAATATTTTTGCTCACTGATCTTCATGCCTATTGAAAGAAGAGTCAAGGAGAGAGTGTGAGAGAGTGTTCGAAGGAGAATTCTTACTAATGGAGCGTGAAGGCTTCACTTTGTGTTTAAAGGTAAGAGTTTTTACTTTTGATTTGTGATTACTTCACTCTTTTCTTTCTTTCTTCTAGATTTCTTATGAGAAGATCTGTCAAGGAGATCTGGTTCTCTGTCGACACTTGGAGAGTGTGAACAGCTGAAGGGTTCTCTGCCTACACTAGGAGAGTGTGAAAGGACAAAGGGTTATTTGCCTACATCGAGAGAGTGTGAAAGGAAGAACGGTTCTTTGCCAACACTAGGAAGAGTGTAAAAGGATGACGGTTCTTTGCCAACACAAGGAAGAGTGTAAAAGGATGACGGTTCTCTACCGCACCGGGTAGTGGTTGAATAGAGTTTTGTAAAGCCTTTTCCGCCTTGCTGTGGGTGCAAAAGGAGAGTCACTAGTGATATTAGTGCAATACTCAGAGGGTGCCTCCGGGGAGTGGATGTAGGTCTTGTTTTGATCGAACCACTATAAATCTCGTGTCTTTATTTTTTCGCTGTTTTTTATTTTTGTGTTTTTACTTTTAAAATAGTGGTTGAAAAATGTTTTCTAGAAAAATTCACTAAAGTTTTATTTTAGTTTCCTAATTTAAAAAGAGGGTTAATTTTTTTTATTGCCAATTCACCCCCCCTCTTGGTTAGTCATAGGACATAAGCTTAGGTTTAACAACCTAATTCATAGTAAATAAGTTTCAACAAGTGGTATCAGAGCTTTATTTCAAAATCATAAGTTTAGACTACTTTTTTATTAACGTAGATGGCTACATTTGGAAACCGAAATACGAGGGTTACTCTATAACTAGACCTCCACTATTCCACAATATACCTTTTGATTTTTGGAAACATGTATGTCTACATTTTTACAGTCACTTGATTATCGTATGTGAATCTTAGTTCAGGAAGGGTATACAAAACCAGCTAGACTAGTTGATGGAGTTAGAGTTGAAACGCCTTTTACAGTCTGGACAGTAGAAGAAGGTGACTTAGCACAACTAAATGTCAAATGCTTGAATAGTTTCTTTTATGCTTTAAAATCAGAAGACTACATGCGGGTTTTCACTTGCAAAAGTGGGAAGGACATATGGGATAGACTTTGTATAACTTATGAGGGGACTAATGAGGTTAAGCAATC
>NW_021318585.1:1866851-1893667 GCF_001605985.2 Dendrobium catenatum
TTTTTGTAGAACAACCACCAGGTTTTGAAAATTTTAAATACGCAAATCATATTTTCAAGTTGAAAAAGGCATTATATGGATTGAAACAGGCACCTAGGGCTTGGTATGAGAGGTTGAGCACCTTCTTACTTGAAAGATCTTTTGAAAAAAGAAGTGTGGATACAACTCTCTTTTTGAAGAAATGTGGAAAGGATATACTCATTGCTCAAATTTATATTGACGATATCATTTTTGGATTTTCAAATAAAAATTTTTGTGATAATTTTTCTAAAATAATGAGTAGTGAATTTGAGATGAGTCTAATGAGAGATTTAAGTTACTTTCTAGGATTTAGTATTAAGCAAATTGAGGAAGATACATTTCTTAATCACTAAAAATATGTTAAGGACATCCTCAAAAAATATGAAATGGAAATGCTAAACCTGTTAGTACACTAATGTGTTCCTCAGTTCAGTTGGATAAGGACCCTAAGGGAAAATATGTTGATCAAAGAAATTTAGAGGATAATTGGATCTTTATTTTACTTGACTGCTATCCGACTCGATATCATATTTAGTATTTGCTTGTGTGCTAGATTTCAATAAGATCTAAAAGATTCACATTTGATAGTAGTAAAAAAGATTTTAAGACTTCTGTTAGGAATTCAGAAATTAGGAATTTGGTATCCTAAGTTTAGCTCTTCATTTGAAATAATTGGTTATTCAGATTCTAACTTTGTAGGTTGTAGGGTGGATATAAAGAACACTTCTGTAATATGTCAGTTTATTGGAAATTCTTTAGTTTCTTGGTCCAGTAGAAAATAAATTTCAGTAGCCTTATCTACTGCAAAAGCTGAATACATTGCATTAGGAAGTTGTATGACACAAGTACTTTGGTTGAAACAACAGTTAATTAATTTAGGATTAACTATATGCACTATTCCAATTAGTTGTGATATCACTAGTGCTATTTGTATTTCTAAAAATCCTATTCAACATTCAATAATCAAACATATAGACATCAGACATCATTTTATAAGGGATCATGTATCAAAAGGAAAAATTAAACTCACTCATGTTTCTACTGAAAATCAACTTGCAGACATTTTTACAAAACCTTTAGCCTTTGATACTTTCAGTGCATTAAGAACAAGGATTGGTGTAATTGATTTAAATGCTTAATTAAAAATATTTTTGCAATATTGATGTTTGTTTTTTTAGTTAATATTTTTGTGTTTTTATGTGTTTGTGAACTTATATGTGTGATTTTCTTTATTTAGTATTTGTGTTCTTCATTTTTTAGTGTGTTTGTGTTTTAATTTTAATTGAGTGCATGATTTAAAATTTTTTAGTGTCCATCATCCGGGATGAAATTTTTTCATACGGGACGATTTTTGTAGTGTATCTAACTGTCGGATTTTGAACTGTTTGCATGCAATTTTTAGTTTTTAATTGTCACTATGTATGTACGATCGTCACGATCGTCCGGGACGAAATATTTTTCAAACGACAGGACGAATGAATAAAGCAGTTGAATGGATAAGTTAGTTTTTAATACTAACTTCATACATATGAACCTTTGGTTCGTCCGGACGAACACATTTCAGTTCGATGGATGGGACGGTTTCAACTGCCATTAAAACGATCATAAGTTCTGATCGTCCCAGGACGAACAGTTGTTCGTCTGTACGATCAGTCTGGTCAAAAGTCTGTACGAAAGGATGCTTCGTAAGTTATGTTGATTATGAAAAATAATTTCATTTTGATGCATTGGTTCTTCCATACAAAATTTTTTTGTATGGACGAATCAAAAAGTTCGTACGGGACGAAATTTTTTCGTCTGGTATGAACATGTCATTTTCAATAAATAGAAGGGCTTTTGAACTCAACAGTCACGCTCTAAACTTCACTTTTAATCTCTTTCGTACTTTAGATCTTTTCAAATGGCAAGTTCAAGTAAGAGATAAAAGATTCTGGCTAGGAAACCACATAGAAATTCTTCTGAGAACTTCCTTTCCAAAGCAAATGAGGAATCTTTTCCTAGGTTTGCCTCAGCAAAGATCACACCCTCCAGAATCCTAATCCAAGAACAACTTACCTTTCAGGTGATGAACTTATTTGCTTCAACACAGTTTGGTTTTCTCCTTATCCTCGTCTATCTCTACAATAAAGAAACCTTTCACTACTTCCTCGCCAACATGTCCTTTAATTCTGACCATTCTATAATCCGTTCCTTTGTCTTTAAACAAAAAATTGAAATCACCAAGGCTGACTTAGGAGCCTTTTTAAATTTAAGGACAGAGGGAGCTAGAGCTCATCACTTGATCAACACTCATGATTATGAATGATATGAAATTAATAATGTGGTTAGAGGAAACAATTTGAACGAACATGTGGCTAAAGTATCTGGTCTCGTTCGAAATGCACGTATCACCCAGCATGTTCTTAGAACTTCTATAATTCCTAAAGTTGGTGATAGAATCAATATAACCCCTCTTCTTTTTATGGTGACATTCTTGATCATGTCTAAAGAACCTATGGATGAAGCCCAACTTATCCTTGACTATCTTTATGGGCTGTCTGAAATTGGTCATGTAGAGCATAAGAGAAAGAAGGACATCTCCTTAGGACATCTAGTTGCCTACATTCTGGACAAGAAATACAATTTGGTTCATCCTGATCACGAGTTTACAGAACCGCTCTACTACAACGACGGATCATTTAGAGCAATCTTCAAAGAAGAACCAAGTAAAGCACATGTCAATAGTGATACAGAGGAAGAACCAGAAGTTGCACCTGCACACGTAAATGAACCAAATTATCAGGATTTGGTTCAAAGATTTGATCACATAGAGACTCATTTTTATCAACGTTTTGATCAAATTGAGACTTATCTTCAGCAGCAGGACGCACAGTATAAGCATGACATGAGTTTTATAAGGGACCAAATGAATGATATCAGTACCAATGTGCTTTTGATGAGTACTTACTTTAACATCTTTGGTTCTGCGCCTCCTCCTCCTCCAAATCAGGGTCCTTCTCAGTGATAGTTGCACTTGATTTTATGCATTTTCTGTAGTTTGTGTTAGTTGTTGTTTTATGAAAGTTTGTTGTATTTTCTTTTCTTTAGATGTTTTGTTTTTTTGTATTGATATCCTGAGCTTAGATTATAATATCTTCATATTGATATCAATATAAATTCTCGTGTTTTGGCTTTAATGGTATTGAAATGTGTGTTAGCCTTTATGACAATCATTAGATTTTTTAATCTTAAATAGTAATATATCTTAATTTGTAAGTTAAAATTAAATTCATTAGAAAATCTAAGTTTTCTAAATTTGAGTTTTGCTTATGACTTGATGTTAATAAGATTGTCAATTTCATGTCTCTTATTTAGACTACATTATTGTTAATATTATTATTGCAATTGTGATGTTTTCTTATTTTGTATTTCACTTATCAATTAATATTTATGCACTTAGATAATTTTGAAATTTTTTACTATTGATTTTGGAAAGAATACGATTACTCTTGAAAAATGTACAAATGTACAAAAATCAAAAGAAATGCGCAAAGGTTCGCAATGTGAAAAAGATGCACAAAATAATCCCAACAAGTGAAAAGATTCACAAAAATGTGCCACAACTTTGAAAAAGATGCGCAAAGCACCACATGTGGTAGCTATTTCTTTCCAGACTCTTTTAATCTCTTAATTTAAATTGATCGTATGTTCATTTATATTTCATATTGAAATTTGAAATATACAATTTTTATTTTCATCATTTATGCAATGATTTTTTATATCTTAATGTCTAAATTGACTCATATTTTTGATAAATTCTTTTTATTATCTATGTTTTATATCTTCTTAAATTCTATGAATTACTATGATTTGCCTAATATTTTAATTTTATTTGCATAACTTATTTCAATCACTTTCAAGATTGAATTACCAAATGATTTTCATTTGTCTGCTTATATTTCAAGTCTTTTTCTTCTTCACTTATTTGTACGTGTGTCTGTTTTTATTTTGTGTTTTGTGTATATTGTATATGTTGTGTGTTTGTTTTGTTTTTGTTTATTTTGTTGTATATGTTGTGTGTTTTATATTGTTTAATGTCTATTTATTTTCACGTGTTCATCAATTCATGGGGAGTTTAGGAGATTCTTAGATTTTGAAATTCTATAAACAATAATTATTTTGCCATCATCAAAAAGGGAGAGATTGTTAAGAGAGTTGCTATTTACATGTTTTATATTCTTGCAACTTGTATAGTTTTGATAATTTCAAATATTATTGTTTTATGTGTAGTTATATCCTAACACTTTTTGGAAGAGTTGTTTTTGCTTTTGTGTGTACTAACATTTAAGAAAAATCAAACTCCAGAGTACGAAAACTTTAAATCAAATTCAGCATGAAATACTTTGTGTATTTAAAGCTTGTATTTTTCTTTGAATTAAGTTTAAGAGGGAGTGATTGTAATTGAGTGAATAAACACACACACTTAAGGAGATCTTAAAAAATTTGTACTAATCGTACGGGTTGAACATAGTTCATATGGGATGATCAGGTAAGTTATCTCCTCGTAAGAGCAATGGAACGAACAGGATTGAAGAAAATTTTTCTAAATCCTGATCGTCCAGGACAAAGTGTATTCGTCCAAGGACGAAATGTTCTCTGAAAAATTTTCGTTCAGACGAAATTATATTCATTCTAGGACGAGTTGCTCTCTGGAGTATTTTTGTCCAGGATGAAGTGTATTCATCCCGGGATAAAATCTCCTCTTGAGAATTTTCGTTCAGACAAAATTTATAATCGTGCCAGGACGAGTTGCTCTTTGGAGAAATTTCATCTGGACGAACCCATATTCATCCCAGGACGAAGTGAACTGACTCTGAAATTTTAGTGAAGTTCTGCAGTTTTTGGGAACCGACCTATGGAATAACCGTTCGTACCGGACGAACCCAGTTCGTACGGGATGATGTGTGTGTACAAATTTATTTCGTACCCATATACATTAGGTTCATTTCCAATGCATTTAAGTAAATAGTCAAGGACGATCCACGATCGTACGTGACGATCCAATACGTATTGACTTGAAAATTTGTAGTTTTTGGACGGTTTTTTGTGTCTTTCCTATAAATAGTCAAATCTAAAATGCCACTTAATCTTTTTGCTCATTGATCTTCATGCCTATTGAAAGAAGAGTCAAGGAGAGAGTGTGAGAGAGTGTTCGAAGGAGAATTCTTACTACTGGAGCGTGAAGGCTTCACTTTGTGTTTAAAGGTAAGAATTTTTACTTTTGATTTGTGATTACTTCACTCTTTTCTTTCTTACTTATATATTTCTTGTGAGAAGATCTGTCAAGGAGATCCGGTTCTCTGCCGAAACTTAGAGAGTATGAACAGCCGAAGGGTTCTCTGCCCACTCTAGGAGAGTGTGAAAGGACGAAGGGTTCTCTGCCCATACTAGGAGAGTGTGAAAGGACGAAGGGTTCTCTGCCCACACTAGGAGAGTGTGAAAGGATGAAGGGTTCTCTGCCTACACCGAGAGAGTGTGAAAGGAAGGATGATTCTCTGCCAACACTAGGAAGAGTGTAAAAGGACGACGATTCTCTGCTGCACCGGGTAGTGGTGGAAGAGAGTTTTGTAAAGGCTTCTCCTCCTTGCTGTGGGTGCAAAAGAAGATTCACTAATGGTATTAGTGCAATACTTTGTGGTGCCTCCGGGGAGTGGATGTAGGTCTGATTTTGATCGAATCACTATAAATCTTGTGTCTTTATTTTTTTGCTGCTTTTTATTTTTGTGTTTTTACTTTTAAAACTGTGGTTGAAAAACATTTTCTTGAAAAATTCACTAAAGTTTTTTTTTTATTTCCTAATTTAAAAAGAGGGTTAAGTTTTTTTTTTTATTACCAATTCACCCCCTCTTGGTTAGTCGTGGGGCATAAGCTTAGGTTTAACAACCTAATTCATAGTAAATAAGTTTCAACATAAAGAAGTTAATCACATGATGAGAAGTGACTTCTTTGAATGGAACTGCTTCAGCCCATTTAGAAAAAATAGTATGTTGCTTCTAATATAAAGCAATGTCTAGCAGATAATGGTGGATCAATGGGCCCTATTACCTCTATCCCCTAACATTCAAATGACCAGGATGCTATAGTGGGATGTAAGGGATTTGAAGGTTGATGTATAATATTGCCATGAATTTGACATTCATGACATATATCTACATGATTTGTGCAATCCTTTACCATTGATGTCTAGTAATAACCTATTCTTTTTATTTTAATGGTCATCTTAGGACCTGATTGATTTGCATCGCATAGTTCTTCATGAAATTTAGAAATAATTTTATTAGCTTCATATTTCACTAAACATCGTAGCCACATTTGTTAAAATGATCTTTAATATAGCGTATTATTAACAAATACATATCGCAATGCTCTCTTCGGATCTGTATAGCTACTGATTTATATGCAGGAAGTTTATTTTCTCTGAAGTAGTCGATGAAAGGCTGCCTCCAGTCATTTTTCTCTTCAACCTTTAGGCATTCAAGCCAAGATTAGAGGCTTTTCCAAATTTTCTTCCTGTAAACATCTAAGGTTTATCTTTTTTATTTTCATGAATAATTTATTGGGGAGATTGAGGAACAACCAAAATTGCATCCTATTGGCTTGAATTTGATGATCCCTCTACCTGTAGGGTACACATAATTACTGAGTACTCGTCGAGTGTTGACACTGATTAGCACTGGCTCGTCATTCATGCTCGCCATTTTTTTAGCTAAATTTGCTAAAGAATTTGCTTTACTATTATAAGCTTGAGATACTTGGATTAATGTAACATTTATGATTTGCTTCATGAGCACGAGAACGTGTCTATAATAATAATTGAATCTGATTCTACCAATTTGATAAATATCCAGTACTTGATTTATAATGAGTTGAGAATCATCAAAACTTTTGAGGTTTTGAATTTCCATCGAAATAGTGATCTCAAGACCCACTATTAAAGCTTCATATTCTGCTTCATTATTGGTTCTGGGTTCAGTGAAACCAAATGAAAATCTCATTATCCCTCCATTAGGTGCTATGAAAATAAGACCGATACCAACTCAAGCTTTGGGGAGGTTTGGAGGTTGGACAAGTTTAATTGATGATGCACCATCAAAATATATTTCTCACACTTGTGATTTCTCTTCTTCTAGAATAACTAGAATTTGTTCATCAGCTAGATCATTATTGAGCAGCAAGTCTGCGAGAACGGGATATGCAGCAAGAAAATCTATTAAAATTTATCCTTTCACTATTTTTTGGGGGACATACGTGACATCAAACTGTAGAAGTATCACTGCCCACCTGGCTAGGTGACCTATCAATGCTGGTCTTGTCATCAAGAACTTCAACAGATCGATCTTTGATATAAGTATAATTTTATGAGATAATATATAGTGGTGGAGCTTTTGGACAACAAAAATCAATGCTAAATAGTGTTTCTCAATTGGAGAGTAGTGCATTTTTGCTCTGATTAATCTTTGACTAATGTAGTAGAATGCATTTTTTTTGTCTTCTTTATTGTGCTGAGATAGCAATGCTCCAAGGGACTCTTCCAATACTGCGGTGTATAGGATAAGAGACTTTCTTGGAATATGTGTTACAAGGATGTGTGGGCTTAATAGATATCTCTTTATACTGTCAAAAGCTTCTTAGCATTCATCATCCCATTTAAAATGTACATCTTTCTTCATCAGCTTTGCAAATGATTGACATCTGCCTAATAAATTTGAGATAAATCGTCATATAAATGCAAGTTGTCCTTGTAAAGAATGAAGCTGATGAAGACTCTTCAGAGGCGGAATTTCTATGATTGCCTTAACTTTTTTAGGATCAACCTCAATTCCTCTATGCCGTATAACGTACCCAAGAAATTTTCCTGAAGAAACTCCAAAAGCACACTTGAGTGGATTCATTTGAAGATTGAATTTTCTGATTATTTTAAATACAATTATCAAATCTTCGAGGTGATCTTTTCGATCTATGCTTTTCACAACAAGATCATCCACATAATATTCATCTTTTTGGTGAATAAGCCATCAAATATATGCATCATAGCTCTTTGGTATATAGCTCCCGCATTCTTCAAGCCAAAGGGCATGATTATGTAGCAGAATATGTTGTTTGGAGTCCTGAAAGATGTATGCTTTTCATCGTCAGGTGCCATTTTGATTTGGTTATATCCCAACGATCCATCCATAAATGAGAATATATTATAATTAGATGTATGGTCAACCAATAGTTCTGATATTAGAAGTGGGAAGTCGTCTTTTGGACATGCCTTGTTAAGATCCTGAAAATTGATGCATATATGAATTTGTCCATTCTTCTTTTTCACTGGGACAATGTTGGCTTTCCAATCAGCATATTTTTCTTCTCGAATGAAATCTGCTTCGATGAGCTTCTATGTTTCTGCAATCACTTATTCTTCGATCTCCAACCTCATTTGCCTTGGAGCTCGCTTAACAGGTACTGCACCTGGTTTGATTGCCAATTTGTTAATAGCTACATCATAGGTTAAGTCAGACATTTTAGCATATATCCAAGCAAATCTATCCCTTAATTCATAAATAAATTCTTTTATTTCTTCTACTTGCTGTTTAGGCAGAAGGGCACTAATGAAAGTCAAGTGAGGACCTTCCTTAGTCCGAGAAGAAATAGTTAAAAAGCGATGGGGTTTCTTGAAGGATTTCTTCAAGATGTCGACCATCAAGAACATTATATGTAGGAGTCATCTTTGGGACCCACTTTTGATAATTTTTTTTATTTTTTGTGGGAAGCCATCCATCTATTTTTTCTTTAAAGTATTTGTGTGATTATGACAGTAATAGCGAGTTTTAATGAGGTTAGGTTCTGAGGGAATTTTCAGAAGGCAGATTGAGTTTTAGATAAGACACTACCTAGAGATTTTGCCCTCATTTTTTTGTGAGGAATTTTTAATCTGAGTTCTGGTTTCCTATAGGCGCAAGCCCCTATAGTTAATTACCCCTCCCAATAACGGGAGAGAACTTTCTATTAACGCTAGTCGTTAAAGCGATCACATAGGTTATGAACATATCGTATAATAACAATAATTTTAGGGTTTGAATCTTGATCTTATGATTTGGATTTTGCAGTTTGGAATTTAAAATTTATCACCATAAACTTAAAATTGGTGGTGGGGGGAATGAAGACGAGCCCGATCAAGATCCCATGATTTTGTCATCCCGGACTGTCATGTTCCCTGGTCTACTTAATCAGAGGAGGTAGTCGACCCAACCTGACATAAGGTACTTTATCGGTAGCCATGGGTTGCTTCGTCCAAGAATAACTTGTAGTCCTAGGTTGGTATTTGTCTAAGGGGATATATTTGAATCCACCTTAGCTGACAGAGGGCTTGATGTCAATCGAATATACCCTATGATTCATAACTCAAGGGTTTGAAGCCTTTAGGGAACATACGGGCTTCGGTCATGATCGTAATATAATGGCGCCATTTTACGACAAAATACCCGATTAGAGGGAACGTACAACGTCCTTGTTGGCAAGAGACTGTTTGAGGTTGAATCGTAGTGATACACCCTACATAATATTTGATCTTTGTGATCTGAGGTTAATTTCAAATTTATCACCCCCGACAAACGGTTGTGGAAGGTGGATGTTTTTAGTTTCAAGTTTTTAAGTGAAAGATTTTATTTCAGAGATTTAGGCTTTTGTTCGATTTTAGATTTGACCCCTTCAGTTAAAATTTTTGATCAACACGGTCATCATCGGGGTGACATTAAAGTCACTTATATTTTTATAAGATTATAGGAGGCATTTCCCTATTCAAGTCGTGTCGACTCCAGGCCTTTCAAGGAGAAAGATGAAACTTGAATATTTGACCCGCGCAACATTTTCGGTTCGTTGGATTTATGATTTATATGCGACGATTGGAGAACATGCAGGTTATAGTATTTGACCCTGTGCAATATTCTCGGACATTAGTGTTTATACTTTTAGCATGTTGACTAGAGCACATGCAGAGTAGATTTCATTTAAGGGATCATATTTAATACATAAAGGGCATTTTAAAATATTTAAATATGATCCATTTACGAGAGTGATTTTGTTTAGAAAATGCCCTAGATTTTCTTAAAGGGGCTACGAATGTCTTATGTCCGCTTGTACACATGTTACGAGTCCCGTGGCATGAAATCTTTCTAGATTTTAGTTATTTAATGTAGTTTGCTTCAACTCTAAGCATCACTTAGCATAACTCATAGAGGGTGTTTGCTCAATCGCCACTACTTGATCATGCTCGTAGAAGAGTTATCTTTCTTGCTACAAATTCACTTATTCTTTCCCGCATGTAGACTGATTTGTTTGATACAACTTCCTTGTCCTTTGACATTTTGCTTACAGTTGACACACCAGGAGTGCAACTCTTCTTCTACGGCATATTGTAGAAATTTAAATTTGATTTATTATGTATCTTATGGTGTTCACCTATAGGTAGTATGTGATGTGTATAACAGATCTTCCACAACCCCGTAGAAATATGCATTATGATTGGCTTAAATGTCTCCAAAATTCCAATGGGAATTCCATGTCATTGATAGATTGTAATTATGTTATCCCTTCTATTAGGTCTCTGCTTGTAAGGAAGGTTAATGTGTTCGTTGCATTTCAAAACTTTCTTCTTAAAGGGATAGGTACATATGCTTGGATAACTGATCATAGATGAGTTGTCTTTACTACAGCTCCCTCATTCACCTTTTTTGGTGACTCATTGAGTCCATAACACATGAGCTTCCCTAGTCGACAGCACTAGTGTTATCGTCTATTGGAGATTTGCATTTTAAAATGCTTCCCTAATTGTTATTTAGGGACATATCATGTTCAACATTGAAAGCGACCTATCAAGGTCCAAAGAACTCCCATATTATGGCTTTGTAGTCAAACTATATTCCCAAAAGAAACTTTTATTTATTGCAAGCAAGTTATAATTACAAATCCATTATCTTCAAGGATAGTTGAATTTATATGATGGTGTTAATATCATTCATATTTTCATTGAAGTAATTATCTTTTAGTGTTCATTAGAAATTTGGTAGCATGGCTTAAGTCAATCCCTTTATTGATTGTTCATTTGTTAAAATTTTGTTTCCATTCGATCTCAAGTCCTTTTCAAGTTCAAGTGTAAGTCTCGCTTGAGTTTGAGTTTGAGTTCAAATCAAACATTATTTGATTGAATTTAATTTAAAATTAATTTTTATGTTTGATTAAAAATTAGATTTCAATGCATTCATCTTAATTTATAAATCAAATTAATATAATGATTAATTTCAAATAAAATTCATTTTTTTTCCAAAAATCAGGCTAAGTCCATAATTTTCAATTAAATTTTGGCAGCCTCCCAGCGTCTCCTCCCCACCGAGGGAGAAATCAGGACGGCATCTGCCAAAATTTTATCATACCTGGACCTAAGGTCGACAGCGTAGGGTCTTCAATTTTAAACTGTCCCAGCAGGATCTAAGATCGACTGCATGTGGTCTTCGAATTTTGTTTCATCCCGCTGAGATCTAAGATCAATGGTGCGGGGGCTTTGAATTTAAAACCAACAGCCAGAATCTAAGACCATGGCGTAGGTCTTCAATTTGTGAAACCATCCGTCTAGATCTAAGATCGATGGGTTAGGCATCAGCAGGCGACGGCGGGTTAGGCATCAGCAGGCGACGGCGGGTTCGGCGGTAGCGGCTCAGGCTGGAGGACGGCGGGTTTGGCTTAGGTGGGATGACGGGGTCAGCAGGAGTTGGAGGTGGAAAGCCGGCTTGGTTGTATTTAGCGGGCTTCTTGCGGACAGGAGATCGAGAGGTAAGTTCTGAAAAACTTCGTTACTCTTCTCTCTGTGCGTATGTGTGCGTGAGTGATCCGAATGAGAGGGATTCATTTTTGTATTGTGAGGGAGCGACGGTTCCTTGCGATAGTGAGCGGTTTCCTATTTTTGAATGAACAGTTGCTTCATATTGGCGATAGTCATCGTGAGGTGGGACCGACAGAGGTAGGTACTTGTAATCGTGGGTAGTTTCGGTCTAAGCCGTGGGTTCATAGGGCTTCAGTCTGCTGGGTACTTGGAGCCAGCTTACAGGTCAACAGTTTGTTGTTTTCTTTTTGTAGTTTTTTTCTTACTTATTTTTAATACTTTTCACCTATTTCATTTTTATTGATTTGATTTTCTTTGTTATTTTATTTTTTATTTTAATCACCGTTGAATTGATATCTTATGCTGTGTTTTTGTTTTTTTGAAAATTTGTAGTCAATGATTGACATCTCTAAATTAGTTAAAGGGGAAAAACACTGTTAATTGTTTCCTTCTCTTTAACTTTTTTTAGTGGTATAATTTTCTTTTTTAAACAAAAATCTATCTCACATTAACAACTGGACTTTAAAATTGAGATCTTTTTAATCTTGCTACAGTAATCTATCTTATATATATAATGTTCAAAATCTTTATTTTACCTTCAGATTTTTGCAATCTTGTCATTGAATTTATCATATGATTTTTTATTCTATTTTGTGATTCATTATTTCTTATATTAGAGAGTGAGTTTTTCTTCTCTAATATATGAAAGAAATAATCATAACTGAGAATTTTTAAGAATTTTAAAAAGAGATCTAGCTTGCAAAAAAATAAATGAAAAGAAGTGGCCAATGATGCCAAAATCAAAAGATACGCAATGACACCAAGTTGAAAAAAATATATACACAAAGTGTATCAAAAATCAAAAGATGCGTAAAGAGCGCCAATCAAATTGACAAGAGGTATAAAATGAGCCCACCAAAAGTAAGCTTCTTCTCTTTCAAAATTTTTAAATCTTAGAAGAATTCATGTGTCTCTTAATATTTTTCAAAGGCTTGATTTAAGAATTTATGATTGTAACTAATTACTTTGATATAATATTCTATAAAATATTTTTTTGAAACCAAGTCTTGAATGAATCTTTTTTTCTTATCCAATTAATTTTTTTGATTTAGATCCTTATTTTTAAAAGACAGTTTTCCCTGGAAGAAGTCCGAGTTAGAGTTATTAGGATTAGTTGTTCTACCATTTTTTTGGATTTTGATGATGTTAACTCATTGATTCTTACAAATTTTTTAATTCAATCACATGAAGAATTTATCATATTCAAGCTTTGATTAAAAAAAACCTTTGTTTTGCTTTTGTTCTTATCTTTTTCGTATTTTATACCTTTTAAACTTATTTTCAAGTGTTTGGGCCTTCTTTGATCATATCCATCCATTTTTTATTTTGAAACTTTTTTATCACATCATCCCGGACGATACTCATATCATCCCAGATGATATTCATATCATCATAGATGATCTGTTTAATTCGCTCTTGAAATTGCATCTAATGGCTGTTTTGACTCTTTTGCTTCTGATCGTCCTGGATGATTCATTATTGTATTGAACGATCTGATTGTCTTATGTTTCAATTATTTGTGATCATCCTAGACGATCCTCCTCATCCTCGATGATCTTCATAATCTCTGTTCAATTATTGGTGATCATCCCGAATGATACTCATGTTTGTCTTAGATGATCCACATAACAATGCTTTAAAAATTTTTAAATTCGGCCAGTACGATCCATTATTGTTCATCATCCTGGATGATCTACCTAATCGACTAGGATGATCTTTATTTTCAATAGTCATCCGGCTTGACTCCTCGGGATGATTGCCTATGTCTTATCATCCCGGATGATATCTGATCGTCCTGGATGACTTTGCCGCCTTTTTGACCAATCATCCTAGACGGAATTATTGCACCCGATTAGCCTGGATGATCAGATTGTTTCTTTATAAATTGAGTCATTCAATCAGTTTTTCTCACACAATTCCTCTTCAACCCTCTTTTGCTCTTACTCCCCTTCTATTTTCCTGAGTATGGCCGATGGAAAGAGGTTTCGCCATCCTTCTGGGAGTTCCTCGAGGGAGAATCTGGACCCTCGCTTCACTGAGGTGGATGATCAAGCCACCTATCAAAGGTACAAAATAGCCAGAGTTACTGTATCCCGGACTGTCAACCTGTACATTCTTTCCTATCATGTCCTAGATTTGTTTACGCACACTTCATTGACCTTCCTTCTTACTCTCTCTATCCCTTTCAATTTGGAATTACCTTTTAAATTTTTTTCTAGCCTTCGCATAAATTCCTCTTTCACTACTCTCCAGTCATATATGAATAGACATCCCATCAAAATCATATATCAGGACTGTCAAGAGCTTTTGCAACTTTCCACTATAGGGGACAAACTCAACACCTTGTGTTCTGATCTTGACTAAAATTGTGCTCCAGCCAACCACTTTCTTAGAAACACTAATGCTCACTTTCATGTTGGAGAGTCTAGCACCTTACTCAAAGATGCTAGAACAATCTAGCATGTCCTTCGCACCTCAATTCTTATAAAAGCTGGTGATCACGTTCATATCACTCCTCTTCTTTTGATCACCACTTTTTACATTTTGGCTCGTCATGAATTCAATGCTGTTAAGAGAGTTGCTATTTGCATGTTTTACATTCTTGTAACTTGTATAGTTTTGATGATTCCAAATATTATTGTTTTAAGTTTCATATTCTCCTAACACTTTTTGAAAGAATTGTTTTTGCTCTTGTGTGGACTAGCATTTCAGGAAAATCAAACTCCAGACTAAAGAAGACTTCAAATGAAATTCATCATAGATAGTTTATAAATTGAAGTTTGTATTTTTCATTGTATTGAGTTTGAGAGAATATAATTATAATTGAGTAGCTTAGGACACACACATTTGGGGAGATCTTTAAAAAATCATACTAATCGTACGGAACCAACCAAGTTCGTACGGGACGATCAAGTCAGTTATCCCCTCAGAAGAGCAATGGAACGAACAGGAAGTGAAAAAATTTTTGTAAGTCCTGATCGTCCAGATGAATTTCCTTATTCGTCCCTGGATGATGTGCTCTGTATTCTCACTTTGAACTGTTCGTCTAGACGAAGTGTACCATTCATCCCTGGACGAAGTCCTCTGGATACTTGAGTTGCACTAATCATCCAGATTATCCATCTGATTCGTCCCTGGATGAAGTCCTCTTGACACTTGAGTTAGATTAATTATCCAGACAATCCATCCTGCTCGTCCCTGGACGAAGTTCTCTGGACACATGACTTGAACTATTCATCTAGACGAATATTCATGTTCATCCCAGGATGAAGTCCTCTGTTCCCTAATAATTTGGGATCGTCCTGCAGTTTAGTTAGAACGAACCCTTGATATAACTGTTCGACCCCGAACAAACTTATTTTGTATGGGACGATGATCGGGTATGAAGTCAGTTCATACCAATATACATTGGGTTTGCATGCAACTGATTTAGCACTATTCATATGGGATGATTTGACGATCGTCCAGGACGATTGAATGTGTACAGACATGAAAGTCTGTAGTTTTTGGACGGTTTTTCGTGTTAACTGAAGGGATTCATATACTGAAGGAGAGTGTGAGAGAGTGTTTGAAGGAGGATTCATATACTGGAGCATGAAGGATTCACTTGGTACTCAAAGGTAAGAATCTCCAATTGTGATATGTGGTTACTTCACATTTTTCTCTCATCCTTTTAGATTTCTTGTGAGAAGATCTGTCAAGGAGATCCGGTTCTCTGCCGACACTTTGAAAGTGTGAACAGCCAAAGGCTTCTCTGCCTACACTTGGAGAGTGTGAAAGGATGAAGGGTTCTCTTCCTACACTTGGAGAGTGTGAAAGGAGGAAGGGTTCTCTGCCCACACTTGGAGAGCGTGAAAGGACGGATAGTTCTCTGACAACACTGGGAGAGTGTAAAAGGACGACGGTTCTCTGCCAACACTGGGAGAGTGTAAAAGGATGACGATTCTTTGCCTCACCGGGTAGTGGTGGAAGAGAGTTTTGTAAAGGCTTCTCTGCCTTGCTGTGGGTGAAAAAGGAGAGTCACTAGTGGTATTAGTACAATACTCGGAGGGTGCCTCTGGGGAGTGGTTGTAGGTCGTGTTTGACCGAACCACTATAAATCTTGTGTACTTTTATTTTTCGTTGCTTTTGTTTTTACTTTTAAATTTGTGGTTGAAAAATCTTTTTTTAAAAAATTCACTAAAGCTATTATCAGTTCAATTTTAAAAAGAGGGATAAATTTTTAATTACCAATTCACCCCCCCCCTCTTGGTTAGCCGCTGGGATATAAGCTTTGGTTTAACAACCTAATTCATATTGAACAAGTTTCAACAAATGCCACTAATTTGTTTTTTTGTTAAATTGAGCATCTGACTACTATTTGAGATCCATGATATAGGAGGAAGCCCAATCTTTCCATAGGACATATCATTGCCTATGTCTTATAATCAAAATAAAACCTCTAATATCCTGCCCTACCAAATTTTCAGCCTACCTTCTACTCAAACAACTCCTTCCACATTCTTTACAGTACTCGGCTCTACCTAGGGTATGAGGAAGCCGACGGAGCTAAGGAGGAGGTAGCTCTTGCACCTGTTCCTTTATCTACTCCACTCTGCCATCAATCTTAACTGGATCAGCTGGTGGAGCGATTCGACCAGTGGGAGACTCACTTTGAGACCTATGAGTAACAATATGCAGAGGATGTTACTTGCTTCAATGCTTACATGGCTCACCAACAGTACCAACATGACTAGGATATGGCCTGGCTTGGGGAGCAGTTTATGACTCTTTCCAATTACTTTCAACCACATCCACCACCACCACCTTCTCCTTCGGATGATCAGGGGCCATCTTTCTTTTAGTTTTCTTGTTTTTGTGCGATGTTGTTTTATTTCTATTTAATAGTTTTTGTTGTTTTTCTTCTTTCCTCCTCTTTTTTGTGATGTCAAAAGGGGGATTAGTTGTACTAGTTTGTACTGTTCTAGTATGTTTTGTTATATTTTTTGTTGGTTAGTTTAACTATTTGAACTGTATTTATTTCTTCACTTATTTCCATTAAAACTGCTTTGAACTGCTTCAATTATTTTTTTTTTGTCATCATAAAAAGGAGGGAGATTATTGTGAATCTATTTTCAGGGAGTATAATTTTGATGATAGTAAATACTTTTGTTTCTCTATAACTGCCTTGCCTACTAATATTTTAGGTCCACAAAATCAAACTGCAATTTGAACTAGCTCAAGATTGGGTAGACTAGGTCTGAGTTAGTTTGTAAACTTTTCACTTTCATGAGTCTATTATAAGTGATGTGGTTCCTCATGCTAAGTAACCTTGAACACACACACTTGGGGGAAATTTTTTGACTATTTTTAGAGTTCTCTATTTTTGTTCACATCATATGGGACCATCTATTAATTGGCCTGGACGATTAGTTAAAAATAGAATCCCTAATTAGGACATCCTAGTTAAGGCAGCCGTTATTAAGCTCATCACCCTAAATGATATTTATATCGGCCAGGATAATAGGTCAAATCAGAAAGAATCGGCCACCATATCTATTTAGGTATTTTTTGATTTTTGAACATCATCCAATACATTGTCCTGGACGATGCCACATAATTATGCCTAAATTAATTTGGTAATTAAAGAAAGTAATTAAGATTTGATTGCTCGATCATATCATCCTGGACAATCTCAAAATCGGCCAGGATGATCAGTTCACAAACCTTACTTGTCTCTAGACGACCAAACATCGGCCAGCTACTATTCAAGGTGATGCTCTAAAAGATTTTCATAGATTTGAACTAATCGTCCGGGATGATCGTGACATCTTCCTGGATGATCAAGCTATTTTTCCATCGTCCAAACATCCATTCAGTGCAATTGTCTAGATGATATTTAACAACTTGTACTAATCATATAGAATGATATCCTATCAACCTGGATGATATGAATAAAAACCTTATGATCGTACCAAATCACCATGGTTGATTTAGCTTAATTTGCACTGATCATACAGGATGATATTTATAATATCATGGATGATAAAGTCAGTTTATTACAATTAAGAGCTATTACATAGTTCTTCTATATAAGACCTCTTGTTATGCCCAAGAGATCATCTTTTACTGCTGTCTTGACTTGAGAGAGCCTAGAGGAGAGGGAGAGAAAGGGAGAGAGAGTGAGGATCTTGTGAGGGGGAGTTTATGAGGGGTTTCATAAAGGTTGAAACAAGTAATGATCTAAGTCATCTTCTGTGATCATCATCCCTTGTTCTTGGAGGTTCGAGAGAGGTCCACTTTAGCAAACGATCAAGGTTCTCCGCTTGCTTCAGGAGGAAGCAAAAGGAGTTGGGTTCTCTGCCTCACCGGTGTCGGTGGAAAGGAAGTTTTGTAAAGGCTTCTCTGACTTACTGTGGGAGCAAAGAGGAGTCACTGAGTTTAGTGCAATACTCGGAGAGTGCCTCCGGGGAGTGTACATAGGTCGAGTTGACTGAACCACTATAAATTTTTGTGTTCTTTTCTACTACTTTTTCCGCATTTAATTTCGCACATTAATTTTTTGCGATGAATTTTTATTTGGTTGAGTTTGTGTTTTTGATTGAAAGATTTTATGAAATACCAATTCACCCCCCTCTTAGTTAGCTTGGGCTAGTTCATAAGTGCTTACCATCCCTAATGAACTTTTATTATCTTGTTCGAACTCTCAACCTAATCCTCCACCTTCCTCAAGTCCAAAACCTCAAGTCAAACCCCATCGGCTACCAGCTTTCCGATGAGCTCAAGCCACATCCGTCATAGGCTTCGTTTGTCTAATCCATAGCTCCTCCAGCCACAACCTCGACTAAGGAAAATTATGGGTACAATCCACAAGCTCAGAAAAATTGAAATCATCCCAATCCAATGGTTGGATAAGGTGAAATATCTAACCCTAGTCTAGAACACTTAGGCTTATTTAGTGATAAGAAAATCTAAGAAACTACATCATCAAAACGGCTAGTGCTGACTTTAGCGATGTTGAGTGCGATTCTAGCTTCCACTATTCCTCGTCGTAATTTTTACTATAACTTTTCAATCTTTTATTTAGCATTCCATTTTGAGTCTCAACTTATTTCTTTTCTATGGTCGGTTGGCCCTAGGTCGCTCTCTTCTCCTAATGTTAGCAAGTCCATCCTCTTTAATACTTGATGCTTGGAGTGTTCCCCCTTTTTCACCGACTGCTTCTTCAAGAGGTTTGTTGGGTATTGATGGTTCTGATTCTTCATCTCGTTCTTTTTATATGTTTTAATATGATCTTCCTCTTCGAAGAGACCAATTTTTTTTCACTAAGTAGATAGTTAAAGGATTTTTGGCGCTTTTGTTGTCTGATGATGATATTCTCAAACTTGCTAACCCTTTTCAATTTCCAATTATTAGTAAGTTTTCAGTCCATCAACCGAATCTTGATGTGGTCTAAAATTTATTTGGGAAGTTAAAATTATCTGGCAATTGTTCTATCTGTTTGCTTGATGTTAGACATGTTTTTATTCAGTTATCAAATGACCTTGACTATAGTAGTGCTTTTGCTAGGAGAAATTACTATATTCTCAACTGTCAAATAAGATTGCTTAAATGAACACCTTTTTTGATGTCAAGGAAGAATCCCCAATCATTCTAATTTGGATTTCTTTTCCTAATTTACATTTTCATTTCTTCAACTCACATGTTCTCCATGCTTTAGGGTCCATTTTGGTATACTACTTCAAATGGACCAAGACACTACATCTCGTTCGAGGCATTCCGTGGCTAGGGTTCTTGTGTAATTATATATCACTAAGAAGTACCCTAAAGATATCTAGCTTGGTTCTGAAACTTATAGATATTTATAAAAAAGTTGAATTTAAAAATGTTATGGATTTATGTCTGCATTATAAAATCCATGATCATTCGATTAATGATTGTTTTGTTGCTCATCCACAACATAGAAAGAACAATATGACCTGAAAAATTGTGGTTGAACCAAATAATGGTGAAACGATTGTGTATGGAGATCAAAATCTTCTTAAGGAAAGGCACAAAATCTTCATTTAGAGAAATCAAAATCTTTTAGAGACGACATAGAGACTAACCCTTCAGATAATTCCATAAGGAGTGAAGGTTTGCTAGAAAAGGCTAGTAAAGACAATCAAGATAATATTAATATTGATAATGTTGACTATGTTGAGGAATATGCTCCTATGGTTATGGGTGAGAATGGTGTTGGGGACAAATTTGGGGATGGTAAACATACTGCTGTTTCATTGGTTAACCAAGAAATGGTGAAGAACAGTAGGGATTGTTCTTCTCAAGAAAATGTCTAATTAATGTGTTATGAATCAAGTTACCGAGGATAAATGTGAAAGTGGATATGAGAATAACTTTAAGAGCAATCAGATGAATGTGGAGGACAAGATTGATGACATGTAGGAAGGGGAAATTAGGACTCTTGATACATTCACTCCTAAGGGCGGTCTTAAGGATTCCACTATTAAATCGATGTCATCTCGTAATGGAAAGGCTAATATTATTGAGGAAGGTTATACTTCTCATTCCAAAAAGAAGGGTAAGAATAAAAAGATCACACCGAGCAATACCCCAAGACTCACTAGAGCTTCTCAACAATTTATTAATGGTTAAAGCTCTTGTGTGGAATATTAGGGGTGTGGGTGGCTCTCTATCTAAGGATAGAGTTAAGAATCTTTGTAGGATTTATGATATTTTTTTTAATTGAGCCTTTAATTTATGTTACTAAATTAGATTTTTTTCGCACTAAATTGGGTTTTGATTTGTCTTTTGACAACTGTACTAATAAAATTTGGATTTTTTGGAAACACTTTATTACTTTAGATGTTATTATTAATTTGCCTCAATTGACTCATACCAATATTACTTTTAATCAAGTTTCTTTCTATGCTTCTTTTGTTTATGCCTCCTGTTCAAGATTAGGGAGGAAAATTCTTTGGGATCAACTTACTAATTTTTCATCTTATGTTAATGCCCCTTGGTTAGTTGGGGGGGATTTTAATTGTATTATGAATGCTGCTAATAGAGTTAGAGGTAAGCCTCCTAATTTCCATGCTATGGTGGATTTCAATGATATGATTAAGAGTAGTAACCTGCATGATATTGTCTTTTCTGGCAATGGTTATACTTGGAATAAGTGTACTATGTTGCAAATATTGGATCACATCCTTTTTAATAATTATTGGATTTCTTCTTTTAAAACTACTAACATTAAGCGTTTAATATGAACTTTATCTAATCACTCTCCTTTAATATTAAGCATTAATAGAACTATAAATAATATTTTTCAACCCTTTAGATTCCAAAATATGTGGCTTCTTGATGATAATATTTTACATACTATGCAAAGCACTTGGGATGCCCCTTTTTTCCCATCTGATAATGTTTATGGTATGACTAGGCTTTGGTTTAAACTTAAAAGGCTTAAGCAAAAATTTTCTTGGTGGAATAAATGCATTTTTGAGAATATATTTTTTGTATTATGCTTGCTGAAAAAGAGGTGGATAATACTAATATGTTTTATATACATAATTCTACTTTTGATAAATTGTCCATTCTTAATGAAGCCAAGACCAAACTTCAGGAAAAAGAAGATGATTTTTGGAGGCAAAAGGCCTCCTCAAAATTTCTTGTGGAGGGTGATCACAATACTACTTACTTTCATAATATTGCAAATCATAATAAAGTTAGTAAGCAAATTTATAATATCACGACCCATGAAGGAAATGTTATTAAGAGCCCTAATTTGATTTCTTCCTCGGGTGCTGAGTATTTTGAAAAAGCTTTCAATAGTAACTTTTTCCCCTATTTTAATGTTGAATTTTCTTTTTTTTCCTTTTCTTATTTCTGGGGAGGATAATTTGATGTTGACTAGCATTCCTTCTGAAAAGGAAATTTGGTAGACTTTGAAAGACATAAATTATGATTCTATTGCTGGCTCGGATGGTTTCACTAATAAGTTTTTTCATAATACTTGGAAAATCATTAAAGAGGACCTTATCAATGTTGTGGTAGATTTTTTAGGGGTAGTCCTATTCCAAAATTTTTTACTTCTACTTCTATAGCTTTAATTCCTAATCAAATACCACTAACTTTTGGAATGACTAAAACTACTATAGAGAGTCTTGCTCTAATTCTTCCTACTATTATTGTTGTAAATCTGAGATTATAGATTAGACATTTGATGATAGTAAACATTCATATTTTTCTATGGCTGCCTTGCCTACTAACCTTTTAGGTCCACAAGATCGAGCGCAACTCAAGATCAACTCAAGATTGGGTAGATTTAGTTTGAGTCAGTCTGTAATGTTTTCCTTTTCTTGATTCAATTATAAAAGTGGTTCCTGATGCTAAGTAATCTTTCACACACACACTTGAGGGATATTTTATATTTTTCTATTTTGAGTATATAATCCTGGATGATATACATATCGGCCTGAATGATCGGTTCAAAAATAGAAAACCTAATTAGGGCATCCTAGTTAAGGCAGCCGTCATTACGCATATTGGATTGGATGATCATTGTATCGGTCAGGACGATAGGCTTTAATCAGAAAGAATCAGCCGCCAGATTTATTTAGGTAAGATTTATTTTTGGACATCGGCCAGGCTGATCCATTATATCAGCCTGGAAGATACAGCATAATTATGCCTAAATTAATTTGGTAATTATGGAAAGCAATTAAGGCTGATTGCACGATCACATTGGCCTGGCCGATCACAGGATCAATCAGGATGATTGACATCGGCCTACTTCAATTCAGGGTGATGTCCAGGACGATTTGTCTCGAATTTGAACTAATCATCCAGGATAATATTTCATCATCTTGGATGATGTGAACAAAATTTCTTCTAATTGTCCCATGTCATCCAGGCTGATTAAGCTTAATTTGTATTGATCATACAAGATGATAGAAATATCATCCTGGATGATAATGCCGGTTCTTGAAATTCTATTTAAAGGACCCAAATTTTCTCATACAAAAAATATCTTTTGCTGCTATCTTGACCTGAGAGAGCCAAGAGGAGAGGGAGAGAGAGAGAGAGGGAGGAACTTGTGAGGGGAAGTTTGTGAGAGGGATTCACAAAGGTTGCTCCAAGCAAGGTTCCAAGGCGTCTTCACCAGTCTTCCTCCTTCATCCTTAGGGGTTCAAGGAAGGTAAGCTTTAGCAATTGGTCGAGGTTCTCTGCCTGCTTTAGGAGGAAGCAAAAGTAGTTGGGTTCTCTGCCTCGCCGGGGTTGGCAGAAAAGAGGTTTTCAATGGGCTTCTCTGCCTTGCTGTGGGAGCAAAAGGAGAGTCACGTTTGTAGTGCAATACCCGAAGGCTGCCTCCGGGGAGTGGACGTAAGTCAAGTTGACCGAACCACTATAAATTCTCCGTGTTCTTTTCTTATTACGTTTTCGCATTTATTTTTTCGCACTTTGATTTCTGTGGTGATATTGGTTTAGTTTTAAGTTTTGTGCTTTGATTGAAAGGATTTTTTTTAAAAAATACCAATTCACCCCCCCCCCCCCCCTACCAAATCCCCCCCCCCCCCCCTCTTGGTTAGCATCAGGCTAGTTCTTAAGCGCTTAACATCCCTAACAAACTTTCAATCATTTCGTTGGAACAAACTGGTTTTGTTAAAGGTGGATCTATATTTGATAATATTTTACTCGCATAAGAATTAGTTCATGATTTGCATGCTAAGGTTGCCAGTGGTAATATAATTTTGAAAGTTGACATTATTAAAGCCTATGATAATCTCAATTGGGAATTACTTTATACCATTTGAAAGCTTTTTGGTTTTAATTTGCAAGTCGTTAATCTCATTAAAAATAGTATTGAGTTTTGTTATTTATTTGTTATTATTAATGGTAAGTCCCATGGTTTTTTCAAATCTTCTCATGGTTTAAGACAAGGGGATCCCCTATCTCTTGCTCTCTTTATCATTGTATTGGAATTCTTTTCTCGTGGTATTAATAACCTTTTTAGGATTCACCCTAATCTGTAATTTAGAGCGGGTGGTGCATTTCTCATTACTCATTTGAGCTTTGTGGATGATTTTATTATTTTCTCTAATAGCTCTAAATGATGTATATTCTTTACAAATTTCTTAAATCTTTTTAGCATTCTAGTGGTTTAATTTTTAATTCTTCTAAAAGTTGCTTTATTATTGCTATGTCTATTTCTTCTATCCGTATTAATAGTATTGAAACAAAATTTGGTTTTAAAAAGAGGCTTCTTCCGTTGAAGTATTTGGGTATACCTCTTCACAATGGCAAGAAATGTTCTCATTTATTTGATGATATTTTCACTACTATCCATAAGAAGCTATCTTCTTGGGCTCTAATTTTCCTCTCTTATGGAGGTAGGCTTGTTCTCATTAAACATGTTCTATGTTCTAATCATATATACTTGTTTCATACTTTGTGTCTGATCTTAAATGTTTGTAGTAGAATATAGATTTTATTTAATAAATTTCTTTGGGGTTCCAAGGATGGCAATTATTCTATTGTTTGGGGCTCTTGGAGTAATTATTTGGGGGCTATGGATGAGGGTATATTAGGTTTCAAAACCTTTACTGATATGATCAAGACTTATAATCATAAACTATGGTTTACTTTTCGAGCTAAAAAAATTATGGGCCAAGTTCATGATTTCAAAGTATTGTGTTGGGAATCACCCTTTGAATTGTGTTTTTAAACAAGGGAACTTGTTTAACTGGAAAAGATTATGTAATATTAAGTGGGAAGCTGAAGTGTTTATTCATTGGGGAATGGGAGCTGGCAACATTTTTTTTATTGTCAAGATAAATGGTTGGGAAACTTTTCGATTGATAATCTTTTATACACTCACTCTAGCTCTGCTTGCAAAGTTAAGGATTTTATTATTAATGAGAGTTGAGATATTGATTTACTTACCAATTGTGTGCTTGAGTTTATTATTAAGTTAATTCTTAATATTTATATTCAATTAGAGAATGAGGATTGCATTTTGTTTAATCGCTCTAATGATGGTAATTTTGATACTAAACAAGTTTGGAATTCTATTAGACAAAGTCTTCCTAAAAATTCTCTTTATTTGTCTTTCTAGCATGCTAGCATACCTCCTTCCTATTCTTTCCTTCTTTAATTCGGAGGATTTTACATAACTATTTGGCTTTAGATTCTATTTTATTAAGGAAAGGTTATTATATTTTCTCCAAATCTAAATGTTACTACCATGTGTAGAATATGAATAATGTGTTTATTCAGGGCCCTATTGCTATGAAAGTCTAGATTCATTTTGATAATATGTTCAATGTGCTATCTACTGCTCAGTATAATTTTATTACTTCTCTTCTTAAATATTGTTTCATTCTTACTAAAGGTCATATTAGAAATATTCGTCATGTTATTATTTGCTAGTTTTTTATGGAGTAGTAGGAATGCTTCAAAGCTTAAGAAAATAAAAATGGATGCTTTAAATGTCATTTCTAAAGTTAAGAATAAAATTTATCAGTTGTTCGAATCTAAGTTATTAAAGGCTGGTTCCTTTAAAAGTTATCTTCATGTGTCTTATGAGTTTGATTTGAATTTAACTCCCTATCCTTTCAGTTGTAAAGATAAGCTTATTTATTCATGAAAGCCTTTGGAGGGCTGTTTCAAACTTAATACTAATAGATCCAAGAATAATTTAAATGTGGGTTGTGGTGGTACTATTCAGGATTATAATGGTTTTGTAATTGTGTCTTTTGCAGGTCCCTCCACTGCTAATAATGCTATTCATGCTGAAATGGAGTCTTCTTTTAGCATCCAATTATGCATTTCCCTAGGCATTACTAATATTTGGATTGAAGTTGATGCTTTGCTCTTGATTAATTATCTTGAAGGTAATACTTCTCCCAATCATGCTAATTTCTATATTATAAGGGATATTATATATTGGCTTTCCTTCATTACTTATTCTATTTCTCATATCCTAAGAAAGGAAAATGTAGAGAGAGTTGCTATTTGCATGTTTTACATTCTTGCAACTTGTATTATTTTGATGATTTCAAATATTATTATTTTATATATCTCCTAACACATTTTGGAAGATTTTCTTTTGCTCTAGTGTGTACTAACATTTCAGGAAAATCAACTCCAAGCGATGAAGACATCAAATTATTCATTTATAAATTATAAGTTTTGAAATAAGAGGGAGTGATTGTAACTGAGTGAAAAATCACAACACACACTCTTGGGGGAACAATTTTTGTGAAATGATCGTACGGGACGAATATGGTTCATACGGGACGATCATGTCAATTAACCCCTAGGAAGAGCAATGGATCGAACAGGCGGGTAGAAAATTTTTCTAAGTCCTAATCATCCAGGATGAATTTTATATTCGTCCCGGGACGAACGTCCCTGGATTTGCACCTTGCACTGTTCGTCCAGACGAAAAGCATGGTTCATACTGGGACGAAACTCTCTGTTTGAGATCGTACAGGACGAAATGAACCTTCGTCCCTAGACGAAACTCTATGTATAAAATTTATTCCAGGATGAATCTTGTTCGTCCCAGGATGAATCTTGTTCGTCCCAGGATGAATCTTGTTCATCCCAGGACGAAGTGAACCGACTTACCTCAGTTGGTTACGTTCTGTAGAATTTTGGGAATCGACCTATATAATAACCATTTCGTACCGGACGAACCTAGTTCGTACGAGATGATGAGCGTGTACGAACATAGTTCATACCAATATATAATAGGATCGTTTCCGACACTTAAAGTAAAATCATCCGGGATGATCCACGGTCGTACGAGACGTCCACTGCGTACATAATTGAAAACTTATAGTTTTTGGGC
>NW_021318585.1:1893767-1902533 GCF_001605985.2 Dendrobium catenatum
CTCATCACATTGGAACTACATGAACAAGTACTTAATTGAGGGCTTTAAAATATATAATTTGCGTGCAAGCAATGATGACGAGAGCGATACGAGTTATGAGGCAAGGGAGAAATTACTGATTTCTCTTTATCTTTTTTTTTTTCAGTTTTTTAATTTTTTTATAATATATATTTTTATATATCTAAATATGTACAAAGAGAGAAACTCTCTCTATTTTATAGTCAAAGATAGAGCTAGTAAGGGAAAGGAATGTTTGTTATTTAGAGAGAGAGGCGTAGATAAGTGTAGTTGGCCAGCAACTTGCTAAGGGATGGAGTTAGGTTATGAGAGTAGTTAGAGAAGAGAGGGAGGATGAGTAAAATTGTTGCAGCAAGGAGTATGGTTGGAGTCAGTGTTGGTGGAAGAGGGAGTGAGGAGTGGGTAGGGAAGAGCTTATGGGCTATGCAGCTAGGGGAAATCTGACGGTAGAGGGATTGGAGTGTGAGGAATGTTCACGTGGCTGAGAGGGGAGCTCGGTGATTCGTGAGGTAGCAAGCATTGGGGTTGTTTGTCAAACGAGGCTATAGTGGTGAATATAGTCGAGTTGGTATGTAATGGAGGGAGGGAATTGTTGGCATTGGCATAAAAGATGTGTAGAACAGCATAATACTAAGTTAAGTGTTGCAGAGATGAGGATGCTTAAATGGATTAGTGGCTTGATCCTTAGAGATAGGATACGAAATGAGCATATACATGAAAAGGTTGAAGTAGCTCCAGTGGAAGATAATATTAGAGAGAGTCGCCTTAGATGGTTTGGTCACATTAAACGGAGGCCTTCCGATGATCCAGTTAGGAAAGTTGAGGTATTAGATTGACTTATGTTAAGAAAGGTAGAGGTAGACTTAAAAAGACTTGGTTAGAAAATATTAGAAATGATCTTTCTTTATTAGATTTAAATGAGAATTTGACTTTTAATCGGACACAATAACGAAAAAGGATTCATGTAGCTGACCCCACGTAGTGGGACAAAGGATTGATATTGTTGTTGGCATAGAAGATTTGTGGGGGATTTTGGGTTGGTTGCTTGGGTGATATGAAAAGACGAGTTGGACTAAGTGGTCAAGCCAGCAGGCGGAGGGGACAATAGGTTTTAGTTTAGAGGATGAAGAGGTGAGGGGGAGAGCACGAGAGAAGGCGTGTGGGTAGTGGAATAGAGATGGAGATGTGTGAAGGGGTAGGAGAGAGATCAGTTACCTCTGTTAGTAGATTGGGATATTATATTTTTATTTTATTTTATTATACTTGGTTGCTATAGCATATTGAATGAATATGAGGCGTCAATTTCACAGGGATTTCATCAGAAGATATGGTAGATTTTGTTAAGAGATAATTTTTTTTTATAAATTATATAAATATAATTTAATAGTTTATTATTATTATTATACAAATAATAACGAATAAATATGAATTGGTCCATCTTCTTTTAATTCTCATTATCTGTGCTCCCTGATTTTTGATATGTCATCGACTCGGACAAGCAAATTTTAAAAAATTTGAGTCGTGCAATACCTTAGTAATATTATAGTCATTTTCAAGTATTTGTGATATTCTAGATCCAACGATGAAATCTATTTCACGAACGGACTTCATTCAGGTGTTGTCACACATCGTCGCACTTGTAGTCCGTCAATTTTGATCGCCTTCATTGAAACTAATCATGAGAGGTCCTTGGGTAATTTTGATGTTTCGAGTGTAACAAAGTAGTCAGTTTTGTGAATGAATGATGTTTGGGAAATTTTGTGCATTGTTGTGCCAGCCAACTATCGTGCTTTCATTATTGTCCGATCAAATCGTGTGCGACCAGCTCCCCTTGGGTGGATGCAACGTCTTGAATATATCAATACAATATTCCACAAATGGATGAGGTTCAGGTGATTCTGACCACGGTCGAGGCATTTTGTTACTCGTCTCACGTGATGTTGAGGGTTTTGAACTCGCCATATGCGATGTCTTATTGGTTGGTCGCCCTTCTCGACGCTTCTGCTCAAATTAATTATGATGCATTTATGTAGGTCAACACTTCTTTGTGGTTTCCCTCTCCTGATTTGTTGTACGCATTTACATGCAGACAATCCCTTATGCTACCTTTTTATTTGCAGTTTGAGTGTTTCCCTCATCCAGTGACTCCTTATAGGGATGCCCTATAGGTTAATTCATTCCACGGCTTGTTCTACACTTGTTGATACTATTTTCGTGCTTGAAGTTTGTTTGGTTATGTGTTTAGTTAATATTTTATAGTGGAAAAGCTTGTGTATATTGTTGCATTCATTATGATTGATCATTTTCCCATTTTGGTTATACTTTAGTGTGATTTATGTTTTCTCTATGGCTTTTTGAATTGTAGATCCTTTTTCTTCTTTTTAGTTGCTTCTTGTGTTGCTCTCACATTCTTTTGAGGCTTTGAGGTTTGTTATTTTATTTCATTATTGTTTTTGTGCCCACATTATAAAGTTTTTTGATACTCTATGGAATTGTTTTATGCAATTGATGACTGCTTGGGGCTAAACTGAATTTGATGATCTTAATTGGATGATGTTGGGAGGATTTGGTAACTTGGCGCATCAGATTGTTTTGTTTTCTTATTTGAGCTTTATCATTTCCTCTGGTTCACTTACTTTTACTTGATTTCTAATGGGATTATATTATTAAGGATCTTATTGTTGTCTTGCCATTTGCAAGGGGACTCTTTAATGTTATGTTTGCTTTTTTTGTTGTTGTTTTTTCTTAGTTTTTTTTTTTGGCTGATTTTTCCTCTAACTATATCATTTTGTTTCTACTCTTGGTTTCTACATTTACTTGTCATTCTTAGTGAATTATGCAATCATTTTTTTTACATATTCTCTTAGTAGCCTTTAGGGGATGCTTCTTGGTTGCTTGTTGGTGCTTTAGTTTCTTCTAAGATTGTGTTGGTTGGTGTCTTCACTGGTGGGATTTAGGGGCTGTTTGGTTGGCTGGGAAAAGAATGCAATATATTTGAAATACTTTGGAGTTATTTGGATGAGTGTAAAATAAATACGATAATGATTTTTTTTATTTGGCTTGAAGTAAAATGAATGTAGTGTAAATTATAAAGATAGGGTGGCTAGTGGTGTTGGCAGGAAGTGGTGCTGGCCAGCGACTTCCTGCCAGCGATGGTGGCGCTTGGCGGTGGCAGCAACAGACAATGAAGTTCTAGTGTATTTGGAAATCATCCAAATTGAAATAATTTCAAATAATGACTACAAGAGTTGCACAAGTTTGATCTCCTTGGAGGCAATGCTTCATCTTAAGATAATGGTTATTCTTCTAAATCCAAAATTCTTAGGCACTTAACTCTTTATTTTATTCTATTTTATTTGGAAAAGATATACGTTTCTTTTTCCTTCAAACCACTACTCAGCTGGCCATGACGTCTTCTTTTTAGAGGATTGTTGATAGTTAACTTAATCTAACTAGTGTACACATACGTGGGGTTTGCACATTACCAGTGATTGCCTTTTGCCAGATACACAAACTTCTTAGCTTTTAAGCACATCTGATATACTTAACCTTTCAAATCATACTGGTGTTGGTCATTCTGGAGGTGATCAATGCCTGCTTAGAATACATCAGATTTGAATTTCTTAACACATTTATATCTGATGAAAATTAATGTGTTTACTGCAGTTCTTGTAATTCTGGCAAATCAGTGGATGTTTAATGGTCTCAGCAAAATGTTAGAACATAACCAATTATTTGGTGGGACATGGCTTGGTGCATATGCTGCATTGTGCTTTTCTTGTGGTTACTTTGCCTATGATCAAATGGATATGCTCAGATATCGGCTGTACAGTGGTTGGTTTCCTTCGATTCTTGCACACCATCTGGTACTGCTGATTTGCTTTACACTGGCCCTGTATCGGCATGTGACCATCAACTATCTTATTTTAACTCTCGTCTGTGAGGTATGTGGAATCTCTCTGAAACTTCCTATTGTATTTTATACTTTTCATGTGTTTTAGAATCACAATCTATGCTACGTTCTAAGGATCATTCTATTTGTATATTTGATGGAGCTCTAGTAAATGGCAGCCATGAAACGTTAAGATGCTGAGAAAAAGGAATGTACCATTTTCTGATTACAGTTAGAATTATAAGTTATGTTCAAAATTAGAATATATTTAGACAGAAATAAAACATGAGTACTATGGATTAATTTTCTTGACTAAGACTCTTCAAAATCTTGAGCTTTTGCTTTATAATTCAGCATAGTTTGTCTTATCATCCTCAGGCAAATTACATCAGGATATCCTGATGCAATATTTTTTTGGCCTTAAAACTTTTTCTTTTCCTTGATTTACATTTTTGTGGTTTACCAAAATCTGCTCCAGCTAGAATAACTAACAAGCTTATGTTGCTTCCCAGTTGCACTCCATCTTTCTTCACATCAGGAAATTGCGTCGAATGGCTGGCGTTCGAGATGCGAAGAACAGCATAGTGAAGGTTGAATGGATGCTCAATTGGGCTAGCTTTCTAGCTACAAGGCTAATTTGCCACATTCTCATCACCTATAAACTCATCATCGATGCATCGAAGTTCGGCAAGGGAATCGAGCTTCCCCTTGCACTGTTTGGAATGGCTGGGATGAATTTGCTTAATGTTTCCCTTGGTCTCGACCTCTTCAAAGCATACAAGAAGGAGAAGATTCAGTAGAGGCATCTGGAACTCGTAAATTATTAAAAAAAGGTTTCTGAATTTTCTTGGCGTGTTTATTTTATTTCAATTTAACTCTTCAACTCATTAAGTTTGATTTAATTTATTATATATTTGGATGAAAACTGATGCAGGGAACATTTTCATGAGAAAATTTGGATTGTTTAGGATCAATCTCATTAGTTTCGTTGTGTATTAAATAGTGAAATTGATCCAAAAAAAATATAAAACTTTCTAATGAAAAGCTTTCCTCCATTAATTTGCATCCAAAGAACGACAAAATTGACAATGGGATTAAATTGGATAAGCTTTGATGAGCTGTAGCACTAAAATAAACACCTGAAAATATATGAAAGTAAAATGGACATGCCTAATAAATTTAGAAATCTTTTTGGACATTTATTCCATCTGGAATGCTGAATTATTACTATTGGTTTTTAATTTTACAGAAGTGGATTAGCATTTTAGATTTCAAATCATATATGATGTAAATATTTACTATTTGACATTTCTTACTTGATAGCTGGGAGGTTGATAAATTATTTTTAGAGCAATTCCTATCTTATCCTGCAATAGACACTGTTGTAATGATTTGTGTAGTTTAGCCCTGTTTTTTTTTTCTCTACTGTAGTTTCAGTTATGTAAAACTGGGATGGTTATTAACTAAAGTTAATATGTTTTTCTTTGATTTGCTCGTTTGATAATACTGTTGCAATACTGTCAGTACATCAGTATATGATTTTGCACATTTTATGTGATTTTTATCTTAAAATTTGGCACAAAATTAAGGTTTAGTTTGTGACATTTTTTTTTTGTTGATTTTTAAAATAGCTTTCTAACACAAAAATGTATTGAATTAGAAATTTTTATATTAGAAAGCAGTAAGAAAGCTATCCAAACGAAGACTAAGGCTTCGTTTGGGACGGCTTTCTTACTGCTTCTTAAAGTAGTTTTTTATAAAAAATCAAAACTTTTGAACTAGAAAGCTGCGTTAAGCAAGTCACCATAAGGCTTTGTTTGAGAATTTTTTTATTATTTTATAAAGTATTTTTTTAGACGAAGCCTAAGGCTTCGTTTGGGACGGCTTTCTTACTGCTTCTTAAAGCAGCTTTCTAGTACAAAAATCAAAACTTTTGAACTAGAAAGCTGCTTTAAAGAGCAATAAGAAAGTCAGCCAAAGGCTTCGTTTGAGACTGTTTTCTTATTATTTTATAAAGCAGTTTTTTAGTATAAAAATTTTTTTGAACGTGAAATTTTTATGCAAGAAAGTTGATTTAGAAAATAATAAGAAAGTTGTCCCAAAGAAAGAGACTAAGTTTAAATTATTAGCACAATGCTCTTTACTAACGAATTAAATGAATGGAACATTGTTTCAAATGAGATGGAGGATGACATGATCGTGTTTAAATTATGTCCATTCTATTCAAATTTTTTTTCTTGGTTCTTCAGCATTCATAAATTGTATAATCATAATAATGTATTTTTAATTTTATTATATATATTTAAATGACTCAAAATTATTTTTTTATCAGAACATCAAATATTATCTCATCCTTTGATAGAATTATTTTATAATTTAGTTTATTTAATTTTGTAACTTGTGTAATTCATTTTTTTTATTGTTTAATTAGGCTAATATTGGTGTCCATTGCATCCAAATTAATATATATGGATTTTTAGTAGGGTTTGAGCAATAACATGTCAATTTTTTTGACCAAAAACCTTAGAATGGGATTAAGGCTATGGTAAAAGAAATTATGGATGGAATTTAGGGTTGAAAATGCATTTGAATGATGGGAATTGTCTTCAGTTTTATTATGTAGTGTTTCACAGTTTTTCTAGGAGTTTGTGGTATTCATATGAAGATTAAAATATGATTAGGTCGTCGTTGATCAGCTAAATGGTTGATGGCTTCGAAAGGGTCTAGGGTTAGGGTTGTATTGGAATTTTATGATGAAGAAGATAGAATGATAGGGGTAGGGGTGTCAATATTGGACACGATCCAAAAATCCGTCTCGAACCCTACACGAAAATTCTGGGTTCTAATTAACCCGAATCCGAAACGGGTCGGGTTTGAGTCCTGATTGTTGACCCGTTTGGAATTCTGAGTCGGGTTCGAGTTGACATGGAAACCCAATTTTGACCCGTCATCCAGTCAGGCTCCTGAACCCAAATGAAGCACATGAGAGTAATAAAGTTTCCTTCACCACGAGCAAACTCCCCTCATTGTTTCCAATCAAAATGTTGTAACTTCCAATATGAATGGAAGGGAATGTCAGGGAACGCCGTCCATGGAGCGTAGTCGAACAGTGCACGAAAGGGAGAAAGTTTTTTTTACAGTGAGCGAACTCCCGTTGTTGCTTCCAATCAAAATGTTGTAACTTTCGATCCGAATGGAAGGGAACATCATCCAAGTAGCGAAGTCGAACAGAGCACGAAAGGGGGAAGTTTTCTTCATTGTGAGCGAACTCTCGTCATTGCTTCTGATTAAAATGTTGTAACTTGCTATCTGAATGGAAGGGAACGTCGTTTAAGGAGCGAAGTCGAACTGCGCACGAAAGGGAGAAAGTTTTCTTCACAGCAAGCGAACTCCCGTCGTTGCTTCCGATCAAAATGTTGTAACTTCCGATCCGAATGGAAGGAACATCGTCTTAGTAGCGAAGTCGAATAGCGCACGAAAGGGGGAAAGTTTTCTTCATAGCGAGCAAACTCCCATGGTTGCTTCCGATCAAAATGTTGTAACTTTTGTTCTGAATGGAAGGGAACATCGTCCAAGGAGCGAAGTCGAACATCACACGAAAGGGAGAAAGTTTTCTTCGCAGCGAGCGAACTCTAGTCGTTGTTTTCGATCAAAATGTTTTAACTTTTGATTCCAATTGGAAGGGAATGTCTTTGAAGGGAGAACTATGTGGGTTGGGTTCGGGTCTGAAAAATTGACTCATTTACAAAAATGGGTCAGGTTTGGGTTGACCAGAATACTGCCGGGTCAGTTTCGGGTTGGACCCGAACCCGATCCGTGACCCGATTTTGACAGCCATAGATAGGGGTAAGGTAGGAGAAGTGTCCTAAAGAAATTAGCAGTTAAGTTTATGGTAAAATGAAAAATTTATCACACGCTGCAGTGATTAGGGCTAAGGGGATCACCTGATTACATCAAATGTTGAAATTGGCCATCATGCTCTTTTTTTTTATAATAAAATCCACCAAACTTTACAAAACATGGCAATGCTTCTACTTTCATTACAACAACACTTCTAGTTTTTATATAGAAGCCATTTTTAAATCATACAAAAGGATATAAAAGAGAGAGGGGTCAATCACTCGAGTGAGTGGAAGAAAAAAGAGGGTGTAACTAATCCATGCTTATTTGGCCAACCACTCAAGTGGAAATAGCTCATTTTCTATTTATTTTATGCAAATAAAGATTTTCTAAATGATTTCAAAAATTAATTCTATCAATATTTGAAAATCTAAACATCAAACCTTAAATGTTTTAATTTTCACAATTCAAAATCCAAAATTTTAAATTCAATTTTTCCAATTCGCATATGGCCACAACTTAAAAATAAATACATAATTTTTCCATGACAATAAAAATAATAAGATTTTCATTATGCTCCTAATGATGGGTCCTTGTTTAAATGTAGCTTCCCTCTTGCTGCTAGGCACTTGTTGTTGGTCCAATTTTCTCTCCATTAGCTCATTGTGTTACATCAATTCTCTTGGACTTTAAAGGACTATTCTATGAAGAGTCAAATCAATGGAGTCATGCACAAACATTGGTTCTTGCTTCTCCAGGTCAGCTCTAGTAAATCAAGTATCCTATGTGATTAAAAATTTTCTAAATTTTATTGATGGATATCTCTCATGTCAGATTTTAATCAATGCATGATCCCCAATATTGTATTATTTGAAAGTTCTATTTTTATTTCATTCATCAGTATATTTAATATAAGTCATTTTTAATTAGGGATTTTCACATTCATAACACCAAAAATTATTGAAAATACATATTTAACACATAAACTTCTATATTTACTTATATACCACCTAAAA
>NW_021318585.1:1903016-1923611 GCF_001605985.2 Dendrobium catenatum
GGGACACTTTGAGATTCCAGAACCATCCGGAAGTGTCCCAACTTAATCTAAGTGTTGGACTTTATATTTTAGATTGAAAGAAGATTTAATTTGAATTGAGCATTTTATTAGAAATTTGGGATTATATTTCCGAAGTTTGGGGTCTTATGATCAAAAATCTGTCCCGAATCCTAAATCTAATTTGGACACTGGACGATAGTCGTCCGAACCTAACTAATGCAGTGTGAGGTCTGGACTTACCCCATCCTGGATTGGGGAGCCAGTTAACCACCTAGTTGATTTAAAAGAGATGAGTTCGATCTTTTATGAAAGAGTGGTAGAGACGTTTTATTTAAAGTTTTGGAAAGCTGGGGTCGACATCTAGAGATTTTCCTAATTGACCCCTTTGCTTATGTTGGTGCAAAATGCTAAGGACTAATGTAATTAAAATTTTGACTCTTTTAGATATATTTTTAATGCAATGCATGCCAGTTGACAACTTCAAATCAAGTATGCTTGAAATTTTAAAAATAGGCTTAGAAAATAATTTTTTTAGAAGATTGGGCTTCCCCAGGTCCAGCACCTCGTCCTCATAGGTCAGACTATCCGGACTCTACCCGCAGGCGGGAAAGGGTCTAAAGCATGGAAAGAGTAATGCAAAAATATGCATGCGACCCCGGGGTCGATCCCCGGCTAATTCCCTATATTCGTTATCTTTCTATGTTATTTAGACTCACTAAATTTTAAACTTTAAGATTATGAGTATAAAAATTTTCACACCCTTACGAGTCTTACGTATCCATGCAAAAATAAAAGCGACACACAAACGCCAAAAAAATAAAAAAAGTAGGCAACCCTAAAGGCAACCATCTCAACACATCAAATATAAATGAATTAATTAATAAATGTCTATAGGCATAGTTGCATTGCTTATTACAAACTAGAATTTTGTAGAAAGTAAAGTGGTCGGGCACCACTGACGCCCGGATTCTAAACCTAATAGAGACACAAGTGGTTTTGTATAAGATACTTTGTCTTCATATCTTCAATTTTGTTCTCCTTCGGGTTCATCTCCTTCAGGCTCCTTGGATTCTTCGTAGTAAACTACCAAAATGGATAAGAGGGCACTTCCTTTGAGGGGAAGGCCACTCTTTCCTCTTTGGGTAGGAAAAAAATGGTCCAAATTTGGATCACCAAATAGAAAAGAGCTACTCCCCTAAGGGGTGTCCTTTTCTCTTTGGAGTCCAAGCTTTGAACCTATGTATCCCAATTCAAAACTCCACTTTCACAATACCTGACATTTGTACAAATTATATTTATATAAAAATGAAAAATTCTAGACTCTCCTGCAGGGTTATCCTAAGCAGTTAATGAATAAAAAACATATTCCCAAGCAGTTATATATGTGCAGAAAAGGAAGTAAACACACTGGCCATGCTTTTTTTATTATTTGGGGGCTTTAACAGCTGAAGCACCTGTGCAAGCATTTATAATAATTGATTTTTTAATTTAGCCCCCTTTTTTATCGCCCTGCATAAGCGTGACCACCTGCAGAAAATTATGTGAACATCCAGATCGTACCTATCCTAGGGGTAATCTAGTCGCCAAACATATCAACCATCTACAGAGTGCAGAAAAAGTTAACAGACACAACAAAGCAATTTTATCCACAATATGCAGTAAAACCATGGAAAATCTGGCACACAGCAGTAAAGTAAACACTGGCCTAACCTAGATCTAGAGTTGGTTGTCCTAGCAAATCATCTAAAGTGTGTGTAAAAGGTCATGTGTCTGGGGTAGATCCTAGGTTGGGTGATTAGTTAGAGTTTTCTAAAAATTTTGAGTTTGTTAAGGCTTACAAGGGGGATTTAGATTAAAGTTTAAGTGTTAATAGATTAAGAATCTTATTTAAATATATTTTAAGGTTTAATTTATTACTACCTTTGTTTCACACCGAGGCCGTGAAGTTTATTTCACCTTCCTTGGGGCTAAGCTAATAGCCTCGTAGGCTTGGGTTACCTAGTAGTAATCGGGATTAATTAGGTTAATTTAAATTGGTTGGAATTAAAAGAGTGGATTAATATAAAAATGAGTTGGTTACTAATTTTAATTGGTTGGTTGAGAATTTTATTAATCAAGTTAGAAGATTCTGGAGTTTTAAATAATTATTGGGTTTTAGAAAAATAACTAGAAATATTAAGGGGTCAAAATTTGGTTTTTAAAATTAGAGTTAATCTTTAAGATTTAAGATTTTTAATAAATACTAGACCTTATTATGAGTTTTTAGAAATGTGGCACACTCAATTTGGAGTTTTCAATGAGAAATGATTTTTAGAAGTTTTGACCCGATTTTGACCTAGGGTTGACAAAAATGTTGACTTTTTGACTTTGACTAGATTCTAGGGGTTTGACATTTTTAGAAAATACTAGATTTTAATTAGAGTCATTACCCACTGAGTTTTGTTGATTTGAAATTTTGTACAATTAATAATGAATTTTGGAAGTTTAGGTATTTATTGGAATTATTTAATTATGTTAATAAAGAAGCCTTTTATATAGTTTGCATCCAAATGAATCCTAAAATTCTTGTAATCAACCCTAAAGATCTGAGATAATCCAAGGGGAGATCAATAAGTGTTTAAAGATTTTTTTAGATTTTTAATAATTTTTAATTAATTAAAATTGATTAAACATTGATTTTGATTAAAATTGAATAAAAATGGATTTTAAAGCCAAACTAAGGAGATTCAAATTTTCACTGATTAAGGGATTAGTTAGGGTCAGTTAGAAGTATTTTAGGGAATTGTAGGAATTAATCTTGATTTATTGGAATTTTATTAAGGCTAAGAGGTGATTCTAAGAGGGAATACTATGGCTCATATTTAGTGGACCAAATGGGCTTCAAACCTGATGAAATTTGGAACATAGAATCACCTGATCCCAAGGTGTAAAAAAACCAAACTTGGGCTCAAATGGAATACTCTAAGGTGGCTAACCAAGCCACCTAAGGTTATCTCTAAGTCACCTTTAGAAAATTCTAGGGAGCTATCCTAAGCTTGGATTCGGGAAAAATCACTGGCTCTAAACTCCCTATACTACACATCATCAGTACATACAAAATCAAATCGAAATTCTCATTGGAAAGGTTGTAATCCAATTTTGAATTTAAGCGTCAACCCATGACCCTTGAATCCAAAATTAGGGAATAATGCCCTTAAACATTTCAAATAGTGGAGATAAAATTTAGGCATGTCAGAGACATGTCCAAATTCATTCTCCCAAAATTCCAGGTCCTGCGGAATTAACTTTAAGCAGCAAATTCAATAATTAGATTAACACTAATACTGGAATTAAACTCAACACAGATGCAATCCGGACCTGGGATTATACGGCTTTTGTAGGTCTCCCTGAGACCTTTCTAATGAGCCTAAGAACACCTAATTTGGTTAAGTGTGCAGGGAGATATTGATTTTTAAAGATCCCATGAATTTTCTATAAAATTAAATCCAACCATTACACAGTTAGCCGACGGTTTACACGCGGCGCGTCGTGATTGGCGGGGAAATCATTGGCATTGACTGGGTAACGGTCGGATTAACCGTAGCCGTCGGATGGAAGATCGTATGGCTATAATTAATGGTGCTCCGAGATCGCGGGATCTAATCCGCGCCTTTGATTGGAATCAATGGTCAGGATTTCATCTTCAACCTCCCGCACGAACCCGAGGCCATGAAGCTTCTCCGGCATGATCCGAGCGATCCCGCCGGTGAACTTCGATGAAATTTCACAGAGAGGATCAGAGCAGAGGAAACTTTTAATCCAATGATGGAAATTCATTGGGGGTGAAGGTTTTATTCACACTTGACCGAACTACCTAGCTAGGGAGCACAGGATGGAGAAATTACCATAGAGAAAGACTCAACAGATGAGCTTCTCTATTAGGAAGCTTCAGGGGGTGATGGAGAGCGGATCCCCTTCTGAAATTGGGACCGGAGGATGGCCGAAGGTACGACTACGAGCGAGACGACGAAATTTTTCGTCGGAGTTTGCTCGAACGGGTCGAAGGAATGGCCTAGGAAGCTGGGGAATAACTCTTGAAAGACGAGGGAGCTCTGAGGAATGATTTTGAATGCTTGGGATCGAATGATGGCCTATGGGGAGCACGACCTTATTCAGCCACCTCCCACGAGATTGGATGGTCGGGATTAAGCTGGAAGGGCTTGGGATTGATGCCGGGTAGAAGGGGACATCGTCCTAGAGAGCTCATGAGCGCTGGTGAGCCTAAAGCCGGTGAGCCACAGCCTTTGGTAGGATTTGGGTCAGGATCAGCTAGGGGGATCACCGGAGCTTGTTCTCCATTGGTTCCGACAGCCGCCGGCTAGGGTTTAGGTCCTTTTGAACTAGAAAGCTGCTTTAAAGAGCAATAAGAAAGTCAGCCAAAGGCTTCGTTTGAGACTGTTTTCTTATTATTTTATAAAGCAGTTTTTTAGTATAAAAATTTTTTTGAACGTGAAATTTTTATGCAAGAAAGTTGATTTAGAAAATAATAAGAAAGTTGTCCCAAAGAAAGAGACTAAGTTTAAATTATTAGCACAATGCTCTTTACTAACGAATTAAATGAATGGAACATTGTTTCAAATGAGATGGAGGATGACATGATCGTGTTTAAATTATGTCCATTCTATTCAAATTTTTTTTCTTGGTTCTTCAGCATTCATAAATTGTATAATCATATTAATGTATTTTTAATTTTATTATATATATTTAAATTACTCAAAATTATTTTTTTATCAGAACATCATTAAATATTATTCCATCCTTTGATAGAATTATTTTATAATTTGTTTATTTAATTTTGTAACTTGTGTCATTCATTTTTTTATTGTTTAATTAGGCTAATATTGGTGTCAATTGCATCCAAATTAATATATATGGATTTTTAGTAGGGTTTGATGTGGGTTTGAACAGTAACATGTCAAATTTTTTGACCAAAAACCTTAGAATGGGATTAAGGCTATGATAAAAGAAATTATGGATGGAATTTAGGGTTGAAAATGCATTTGAATGATGAGAATTGTCTTCAGTTTTGTTATGTAGTGTCTCACAGTTTTTCTAGGAGTTTGTTGTATTCATATGAAGATTAAAATATGATTAGGTCGTCGTTGATCAGCTAAGTGGTCGATGGCTTCGAAAGGGTTAGGGTTGTATTTGAATTTTATGATGAAGAAGATAGAATGATAGGGGTAGGGGTGTCAATATTGGGCACGACCCAATAACCCTCCTCGAACCTTACACGAAAATTTTGGGTTCGAATTAACCCGAACTTGAAACGTGTCAGGTTTGGGTCCTGATTGTTGACACCTTTGGAATTCTAAGTCGAGTTTGAGTTGACATGGAAACCCAATTTTGACCTGGTATCCAGACAGGCTCCTGAACCCAAACGAAGCACACGAGAGGAATAAAGTTTCCTTCACCACGAGAAAACTCCCCTCATTGCTTCCAATCAAAATGTTGTAACTTCCAATCTGAATGGAAGGGAATGTCAGGGAACGTCGTCCATGGAGCGTAGTCGAACAGTGCACGAAAGGGAGAAAGTTTTCTTTATAGCGAGCGAACTCCCGTCGTTGCTTCTGATCAAAATGTTGTAACTTTCGATCCGAATGGAAGGGAACATCTTCCAAGTAGCGAAGCCGAACAACGCACGAAAGGGGGAAAGTTTTCTTCATTGTGAGAGAACTCCCATCATTGCTTCCGATTAAAATGTTGTAACTTGCAATCCGAATGGAAGGGAACGTCGTTTAAGGAGCGAAGTCAAGCTGTGCACGAAAGGGAGAAAGTTTTCTTCACAGCGAGCGAACTCCCGTTGTTGCTTCTGATCAAAATGTTGTAACTTCCGATCCAAATGGAAGGGAACGTCGTTTAAGGAGCGAAGTCGAACAACGCACGAATGGAAGAATGTTTTCTTCACAACGAGCGAACTCCCGTCGTTACTTCCGATCAAAATGTTGCAACTTCCTATCCGAATTGAAGGGAATATTGTCGTGAAAATAGCGAAGTTGAATAGTTCACAAAAGGGGAAAATTTTCTTCACAGCGAGCGAACTCCCGTGGTTGCTTCCGATCAAAATGTTGTAACTTCCGATCTGAATGGAACGGAAAATCGTCCAAGGAGCGAAGTCGAATAGCACACGAAAGGGAGAAAGTTTTCTTTGCAGTGAGTGAACTCTCGCCATTGCTTCCGATCAAAATGTTTTAACTTTCGATTATGACTGGAAGGGAACGTCGTCGAAGGGCAAACTATGTGGGTTGGGTTCTGGTATGAAAAACTAATCCGTTTTCAAAAATGGGTCAGGTTTGGGTTGACCCGAACAGTGCCGGGTCAATTTCGGGTTGGACCCGAACCCGACCCGTGACCCAATTTTGATAGCCCTAGATAGGGGAAAGGTAGGAGAAGTGTCCTAAAGAAATTAGCAATTAAGGTTATGTAAAATGAAAAATTTATCACACGCTGAAGTGATTAGGGCTAAGGGGATCACCTGATTCCATCAAATGTTGAAATTGGCCATTATGCTCTTTCTTTTTACAATAAAATCCACTAAACTTTACAAAACATGGCAATGCTTCTACTTTCATTACAATAACACTTCTAGTTCTTATATAGAAGCCATTTTTAAATCATACAAAAGGATATAAAAGAGAGGGGGGACCAATCACTCGAGTGAGTGGGAGAAAAAAGAGGGTGTAACTACTCCATGCTTATTTGGCCAACCATTCAAGTGGAAATTGCTCATTTTATATTCATTTTATCCAAATAGAGATTTTCTAAATGATTTCAAAAATTAATTCTATCAATATTTGAAAATCTAAACATCAAACTTTAAATGTTTTAATTTTCACAATTCAAAATCCAAAATTTTAACTTCAATTTTTCCAATTTGCATATGGCCACAACTTAAAAATAAGGGATTTTTACATACATAACATTTAAAACTATTGAAAATACATATTTAACACCTAAATTTCTATAATTACTAATATACCACATAAAATTTCTCTTTTCCTTCTATTCTACCACCTAATTGAAGTGATGAGATACTTGTATTCACTATGAAAGGATGCCATTGACGGGGAAGATAGTCTCTGATAGTGATTTTTTACAGAGGGTTTAAATGGAATATTAGAATTGATTAAAAGAGGGGTTTTAGGTGGTATATTAGTAAATATATAAGTTTATGTGTTAAATATGTATTTTTAATAGTTTTAGGTGTTATGCTTGTAAAAATCCCTAAAAATAAATACATAACTTTTTCATGACAATAAAAATAATAAGATTTTCATTATGCTCCTAATGATGGGTCCTTGTTTAAATGTAGCTTCCCTCTTGCTGCTAGGCACTTGTTGTTGGTCCAATTTTCTCTCCATTAGCTCATTGTGTTACATCAATTCTCTTGGACTTTAAAGGACTATTCTTTGAAGAGTCAAATCAATGGAGTCATGCACAAACATTGGTTCTTGCTTCTCCAGGTTAGCTCTAGTAAATCAAGTATCCTATGTGATAATATGACCATCCTCAAAGAAGAAATACTTGATAGATATCTACAAATGATTTTATTGTTTTCCTACAAAAGAATTATCATGTAAATTTAGAGGGTTGTTAACTCCCTTGCATAATATCAAATATTGTATATTTAAAATATAGCTAATAAATATATATTTTAACAATTCAAAAACATATTCATTTGTGCAAAGTTTTCTAATGATAAAAAAAGACCCACATGCCTAAGCTTATAATTTTCTAAATTTTATTGATGGATATCTCTCATGTCAGATTTTAATCAATGCATGATCCCCAATATTGTATTATTTGAAAGTTCTATTTTTATTTCATTCATCAGTATATTTCATATAAGTCATTTTTAATTAGGGATTTTCACTTTCATAACACCAAAAATTATTGAAAATACATATTTAACACATAAACTTCTATATTTACTTATATACCACCTAAAACTCCTCTTTTAATCAATTCTAACATTCCATTTAAACCTTCCGTCAAAAATCACTATCAACGACAATCTTCCCTGTCAATGGCATCCTTTCACAATGAATACAAGTATCTCATCGCTTCAATGGTGTGGTAGAATAGAAGGAAAGGGGGCTTTTAGGTTATATTAATAAATATAGAAGTTGTTGGTGGGATTTAAAAAAAAAACATGGTTTTGAGAAGCTTGGATTTTCCTTGGGAATTTTGGAATTAAAGTTTAATTCTAATTCTAATATTGAATCGTCCCGTTAGAAAAAGTATATCACCCCGAGGGATGACAATAAAATTTCATAACGGTGTTCAGACTTAGAATTATGAAATTCATCTTGAATATTGTGACCGGATTCTAAAGAGAAACTTCATATGGCCCTGAGGGAACAAAGTGATGTTCAAGTAAATATCTGGTTACAATATCAAAGAAGTATGATCATCGAGTTCACGTCCAAAGCCTTATCAAAGAAGGATATATCTCCCCAAAAGAAGATGATATCATTCAATGATAATCGTTTGAATGTAATAATGACGGCCGACTTTTGATTTTTCCCAGGGAAGTCCAATAAAATTTAAAAAAAATTAATTTTTAAAATCAGGTGTGTGTGTGGTTCCAAATCTCCTACGAGCGCAAGCCATCGTAGTTAATTACATCGTAGGGAGACAGAATCCCCTACAAAAACTCTCGATTAAAATAGTGACGAAATTTTATTAGATCTTCTAGGAGTGATATAAAAAATGAACGAATTTTGGAAACTCAAAGTGGAATGGATGAAGATTGAACAGTTATTAACAAGATTGAGGGAAGAGGAGTAGGGGAAACTTTGAGATTCCAGAACCATCCGGAAGTGTCCCAACTTAATCTAAGTGTTGGACTTTATATTTTAGATTGAAAGAAGATTTAATTTGAATTGAGCATTTTATTAGAAATTTGAGATTATATTCCCAAAGTTTGGGGCCTTATGATCAAAAATCTGTCCCGAATCCTAAGTCTAATTTGGACACTAGACGATAGTCATCCGAACCTAACTAATGCAGTGTAAGGTCTGGACTTACCCCGTCCTGGATTGGGGAGCCAGTTAACCACCTAATTGATTTAAAAGAGATGAGTCCAGTCTTTTATGAAAGAGTGGTAGAGACGTTTTATTTAAAGTTTTGGAAAGCTGGGGTTGACATCTAGAGATTTTCCTAATTGACCCATTTGCTTATGTTGGTGCAAAATGCTAAGGACTAATGTAATTAAAATTTTGACTCTTTTAGATATATTTTTAATGCAATGCATGCCAGTTGAAAACTTCAAATCAAGTATGTTTGAAATTTTAAAAATAGGCTTAGAAAATAATTTTTTAGAAGACTGGGCTTCCCCAGGTCCAGCACCTCATCCTCATAGGTCAGACTATCCGGACTCTACCCGCAGGTGGGGAAGGGTCTAAAGCATGGAAAGAGTAATGCAAAAATATGCATGCGACCCCGGGGTCGATCCCCGGCTAATTCCCTAGATTCGTTATCTTTCTATGTTATTTAGACTCACTAAATTTTAAACTTTAAGATTATGAGTATAAAAATTTTCACACCCTTATGAGTCTCACGTATCCAGGCGAAAAAAAAAGCGGCTCACAAAAGCTAAAAAACTAAGAAAAGCAGGCAACCCTAAAGGCAATCATCTCAACACATCAAATATAAATGAATTAATTAATAAATGTCCAAAGGCAAAGTTGCATTGCTTATTATAAACCAGAATTTTGAAGAAAGTAAAGTGGCCGGGCACCACTGACGACAACACAGATTCTAATCCTAATAGAGACGCAAGTGATTTTGAATGGGATACTTTGTGTCTTTAAATCTTCAATATTGTTCTCCTTCAGGCTCCTTGGATTCTATGTAGTAGACTATCCAAATGGATAAGAGGGCACTTCCTTTGAGCGGTAGGCCGCTCTTTCCTCTTTGGGTAGGAAAGAAATGGTCCAAATTTGAATCTCCAAATAGAAAAGGGCTACTCCCCTAAGGGGTGTCCTTTTCTCTTTGGAGTCCAAGCTTTGGACCTATGTATCCCAATTCAAAACTCCACTTTCACAATCCTTGACATTTGTACAAATCATATTTATATAAAAATGAAAAATTCTAGACTCTTCTGTAGGATTATCCTAAGCAGTTAATGAATCAAAAACATATTCCCAAGCTGTTATATATGTCCAAAAAATGAAGTAAACACACTGGCCATGCTCTTTTTATTATTTTGGGGCTTTAGCAGCTGAAGCACCTGTGGAAGCATTTATAATAATTGATTTTTTTTATTTAGCCCCCCTTTTTATCGCCCTGCATGAGCGTGGCCACCTGCAAAAAACTGTGTAAACATCCATATCGTACCTATCCTAGGGGAAATCTAGTCGCCAAACACATCAACCATCTACAGAGTGCAGAAAAAGTAAACAGACACAGCAAAGCAATTTCATCCACAATATGCAGTAAAACCACAAAAAATCCGGCACATAGCAGTAAAGTAAACACCGGCCTAACCTAGATCTAGAGTTGGTTGTCCTAGTAAACCACCTAAAGTGTGTGTAGAAGATTGTGTGGCTGGGGTAGATCCTAGGTTGGGTGATTAGTTAGTGTTATCTAAAAATTCTGAGTTTGTTAAGGCTTACAAGGGGGATTTAGATTAAAGTTTAAGTGTTAATAGATTAAGAATCTTAATTAAATATATTTTAAGGGTTAATTGATTACTACCTTTATTTCACACTGAGGCCGTGAAGTTTATTTCACATTCCTTGGGGCTAAGCTAATAGCCTCGTAGTCCTAGGTTACCTAGTAGTAATCGGTGTTAATTAGGTTAATTTAAATTGGTTGGAATTAAAAGAGTGGATTAGTATAAAAAGGAGTTGGTTACTGATTTTAATGGGTTGGTTGAGAATTTTATTAATCAAGTTAGAATATTTTGAAGTTTTAAAGAATTATTGGGTTTTAGGAAAACAACTGGATATGTTAACTAAGGGGTCAAAATTTGATTTTTAAAATTAGAGTTAATCTTAAGGATTTCATATTTTTAATAAATATTAGACCTTATTATGAGTTGTTAGACATGTGGCACACCCAATTTGGAGTTTTCTATGAGAAGTTATGATTTTTAGAATTTTTTACCTAGGGTTGACCAAAATGTTGCCTTTTTGATTTTGATTAGATTCTGGGGGTTTGAAATTTTTAAAAAATACTAGATTTTAATTAGAGTCATTAGCCACTGAGTTTGATTTATTTGGGATTTTTTACAATTAATAATGAATTTTGGAAGTTTGGGTATTTATTGGAATTATTTAATTACCTTAATTAAGAAGCCTTTTATATAGTTTGCATCCAAATGAATCCTAAACTTCTTGAAATCAACCCAAAAGATCAGAGATGATCCAAGGGAAGATCAAAAAGTGTTTAAAGATTTTTCGGGATTTTTAATACTTTTTAATTAATTAAAATTGATTAAACATTGATTTTGATTAAAACTAAATAAAAAGGGATTTTAAAGCCAAACTAAGGAGATTCAAATTTTCACTGATTAAGGGATTAATTACGGTTAGTTAGAAGTATTTTAGGGAATTTTAGGGATTAATATTAATTTATTAGAATTTTATTAATGCTAAGAGGTGATTCTAAAAGGAAATACTATGGCTCCTATTTAGTGGACCAAATGGGCTCCAAACCTAATGAAATTTGGACCATGGAATCACTTGATCCCAAGGCCTAAAAACACCAAACTTGGGAAAAAAATGGAATACTCTAAGGTGGCTAACCAAGCCACCTAAGGTGATCTCTAAGTCACATTTAGAAAATTCTAGGGAGCTATCCTAAGCTTGGATTGGGGAAAAATCACTGGATCAAAACTCCCAATACTACACATCATTAGCACACATAAAATCAAATCCTAATTCTCATTGAAAAGGTTATAATCCCATTTTGAATTTAAGGGTCAACCCATGACCCTTGAATCCAAAATTAGGGAATAATGCCCTTAAGTATTTCAAACATGGGAGATAAAATTTGGGCATGTTAGAGACATGTCCAAATTAATTCTCCCAAAATTACAGGTCCTGGGGAATTAAATTTAAGAAGAAAATTCAATAATTAGAATAACACTAATACTGGAATTATTCTCAACACAGATGTAATCAAGACCTGGGATCAAAGAGCTTTTGTAGGTCTCCCTGAGACCTTTCAATGAGCCTAAGAACACCTAATTTGATCAAGTGTGCAGGAAGATATCAAATTTTGAAGATCCCATGAATTTTCTGTAAAATTAAATCCAACCATTACATAGTCAGCCGGCGCTTTATACGGGGCGCGTCGTGATTGGCGGGGAAATCATTGGTGCTGACTGGGTAACAGTTGGATTAACTGTAGCCGTGATATGGAAGATCAGATGGCTATGATTAACGGCGCTCTGAGACTGTGGGATCTAATCCACACCGTTGATTGGAATCAACGGTCAGGATTTCATCTTCAACCTCCCGCGCGAACCCGAGGCCATGAAGCTTCTCCAGCATGATCCGGGCGATCCCACCATTGAACTTTGATGAAATTTCACAAAGAGGATCAGGGCAGAGGAAACTTTCAATACAATGATGGAAATTTGTTTTGGTGAAGGTTTTCTTCACACTTGACTGGACTACCTAGCTAGGGAGCTTGGGATGGAGAAATTATCATAGAGAAAGACTCAACGGATGAGCTTCTTTATCAGGAAGCTTCAAGGGGTGATGGCGAGCGGATCTCCTTCAGACGTCGGTACCGGAGGATGGCCGGAGGTACGACTTCGAGCGGGACGCCGAAAGCTTTAGCCAGAGTTGACTCGAACGGGTCAAAGGAACAGCCTGGGAAGCTGGGGAATAGCTCTGGGAAGATGAGGGAGCTATGGGAAATGATTTCAAATGCTTGGGATCGAATGATGGCCTATGGGGAGCACGACCCTATTCAGCCACCTCCCGCAAGCTTGGACGGTCAGGATTGAGCTGGAGGGGCTTTGGATTGACGCCAAGTGGAAGGGGACATCATCCCAGAGACCTCGTGAGCCTCAAGCCAGCGAGCCACAGCCTTTGGATGGCTTTGGGTCAGGATCGGCTGGGGGGGGACCACCGGAGCTTGTTCTCCGATGGTTACGACCACCGCCGGTCGGGGTTTAGGTCGGTTTGACCTGGGAAGAAGGATAGGGACACGCTGAAGTCGAGGGTGAGCTCAATTGGGCCTGGGGAGTTCTTATTCGATCAGGTGGCTCGGTTGGACCCAAACCTACTCGGTTTGGGTTGAATTGGGCTCGACCCAGGTCAAACCAGACCCTGGGCTTGATGTGAGAGATAGGTCTGGGTCTGGTTCACCCAATGTAGGTGACAATTGGGTTCAATTTGATCTAGGTTCAAGGATGGCTCAGGTTGATCCAAATCTGCTCGATTCGGGTTGATTTGGGCTCAACCCAGGCTAGGCCAGACCCTGGGCTTGATGTGAAAAGTTGGTCTGGGTCTAATCCACCCAATACAAGTGGAAATTGGGTTCAATTTGATCTAGGTTCAAGAATGGCTCGGGTTGATATGGTTTTGGCTACTATGAGCTAGCCTAAAACTTGACTCAAGTTAACTCAAAGCATGGGCTGGCTGGAGGAAGTGTATTGGAGCTAGGGCCACTTAATAGAGGCGTTGAGCAAGTTCAATTTGGATTAGGTCAAGGATTGGCTCAATCCCAAGTGGTTTTGGCCACTTTGGGTTAGCCTAATTCTTGACCCAAGTGGACCCAGAGGCTGGGCTGGTTAAGGGAGGGTATTGGGTCAATAGGGATCCAATGACACCTTGATTTAGATTCAATTTGATTAAGGTTGAGAGATGGTTCAAAGGAGGCCTCTCTTTGGTCACTTGGGTCAAGCCAAAAGGCTAACCCAAGTGATCCCAAGGCTTGGGTCTCCAAGAGGGGTCTCTTGGGTTTCCAAGGAGTCACCCCTTGGATTCAAAATGGATTTGGAATGATCTTGGTAAAATGGTTTAGGTGGAATAAAGTGTATGTATCATTTGGTCAACTTAGTTGACTTGGTAAACTTAGTTGACTTGGTCAACTAAGTTGACCTAAGGCTAGGAGTTGGGTCCCTTGAAATCCATTTGATCATATGAGTCTAATGGATGAGGCATCAAAGTGTGCAAAGGTCATTTAGGACCCCTAAGGGACATTAAGGTCAAAATGGGTTGACTTGGCCAAACAAGTTGACCCATTGTTTGAATTGAGTCCAAGGGGTTCCAAAGGTCAATTGGAAACATTTGGGAAAGGTTTCAAAGATTGATGATCAAGTCAAATTATGTCTAGGCCAAAAGTCCAAAAATTCCCTTAAAGGGCATTTTGGTCATTTTGGCCCTGAGTCAATTCGGCGCCAAATTGAATCTGGAAAGATGTAGAGTATTGTTCAACAAGTCAAAATCAGGGTATTAGAGATTATCAAAGTGTTTGGAGGGAGCTCCAAGATCAAATTCCACTAGGTGAAGGGTCCAGTGGCATTGCTTGTAAATATTTAAAGGTTTTGCAACCTTTGGAATTGGATTAAGTTTATAAGGTTAGAGTCCACCAAATGAGCTCAAATTTGGAGGGTTGACACTAGAGACATGTCACATCAATATGCAATTGACAGACCCTGAATCAGATGTCAATTGACTGGGTTTCAAGGTGATGGCAAAATCACCTAGAAAGGGTTTTGGAACCTAAGTCCTTAACCCTGGGATTCTGAGTTTGGATTGAGTTAAGATCTGGATTGGGCCTAAGGGCTAGGAACTAGGAAGATCCTAGGATCTAGAACTCAGGGAGGAGTTAAGAGTGACCTCATACAAAAATGAGGTCAACAGAAGTTTAGGTGTTAAATATGTATTTTCAATAGTTTTAGGTGTTATGCATGTAAAAATCCCTTTTAATTATTTCCTACCATCATCATGAAGGCTTTGAAAATCTTATGCAAAAGTGAAATCTGAGTCTAAAAATACTTATGAAGGCATGCTAGTAAGATCATTTGGTTTCTTTAGGTTATATCCATGAACTATATCAAATGAACTTCTATTTGTAGCTTTTGAAATAATGTTATTGTACGCAAACCTAATGTAGGAAGGTTTAAGTACCGATTCTCTAAGTTTTACTCTACTATACATCTTAAGAGATTTTCTAATGCATTATATACTACCTCAATCTACCCATCAATCTAAGAGTGAAATGCTAAAGAGAATTTTAATTTAGTATCAATTAACTTTCACAATATGTTTCAAAAATACGATGCAAACCTGACATCTCTATGCAAAATAATTGTGAAAGGAAGTCTACCAAACCTAATTATATCCTTAATGAATGAATTTGCTACATATGATGCACCATTATATTTTGAGTTAGGTAAAAAGTGAGATATTTTGGAGAAACTATCTAGAATAACAATTAGATTGATAATACCCCTATAGGTTCTAAGAAATTCATGTACAAAGTTCGTAGAAATATCTACTTAGGTCCGGGAGAGAATATACAAAGAAGAGCATTTTCCAAAAAAAAAATTTACAATGTTTTTGCTTACCTACTTGTATAACATTGACTGACTACCTTTCAACATACTAATGAAACTTTAATAAGAGTATTAGAAGGTTTGTTTTTCATCCCATGTTTATGTTTAACATAAAAGTGAAACCGTAAAAGTATTCTACTTATTTAATATGTTTGGAGGAGGTTAACTTCTTCTAAATATTTTTGAATTTTAATACAAGATGGTCAGTATTGAGATGAACTCCCTATGTAACAAGAATTGCGTTCAATGCTGAAATGAAACACTACAGCATATATGAAAGATTTGTGCATCGCATTATTCAGCTTTCCACTATAAAAGCTACTTGGTGATTTGCTTGACCAAGTATGTCTCCTATACCTACACTAGAAGAACCACATATAAACTAAAATATTTTGTTAAATCTAGGAGTCTAAGAATGTGAGATGTGTTCATAAGAACTTTGATATATTCAATAGCTTTTTGAGTTAATGTAGTTCATATAAACTTATTTTTCTTGATGAGATCTATGATAACAACTATAATTGTTAAATTCCTAATAAATCATCTATAGAAGGTAGCTTTGTTATGAATGCTCCAGAGATTTGTTAAATAGTTAGAAATTTCTAAAGGTTTGCCAATAAAAAATAGCATTAAATTTTACAAGATCTACTTTTAATCTACTAGTGGAAACCACAAAACCCAAGAAAGGGGCCTCAATTTGACTAAAGAAGTATTTATTAAAATTACTATAAAGCTCAGCTTATTTAGGTCTGGTTAAAGCTAAACTTCAACGTCTAAGTGTATTTTTTATCATGAATGAAGATAATAATATCATTAAAATACACTATCATAAATTTGCCAACGAAAGTTTTTCGTACCATATTCATTAATCTTATGAATGAGTTGGGACTATTAGATAAATTAAAAGGCAAGACTAGTCGTTCATGAAAGCCATCTAAGGGGGGAAGCTTTAAATGTTGTTTTTCACTCAATCTCTAGTTTAATGCTAGTATGATTATATTCACCCTTTAAGTCCATCATAGAGAAATGATTTAATTTTAAAATAAGATCAAATATATCACTCAATTTAGGGATGAGAAATCTTTATCTAATAGTGATCTTGTAATCTGATATACTATTTATGCAAATTCTTTAGGTATGATCCTTCTTTAGAGCTAGTAATGTTGAAACAACACAAATACTTAGGATTTCAAAGAAGAAGCTTTTCCGTAATGGTTCATTTGCTCATCTCGTAAGTTTAGCATATTCTGTAAGGTGCATTCTGCGATGGGGTAAGTTTGGTAACTTAAAGCCATTCATGAAACCTATGGCATGCTAAATACCCATATTGAGTGGCAATCCATTTGGTAAATCATCAAGGTATATATCACTAAATTTAGAAAAATTGGAGAACATAAAGGTATTTGATATTTAACTAGATCAAGTATAACTTCTCTCACATAGAGTATGAAAAGAGAAGTGGATATTAAAATTCTCTCAATACAGTGTTAAATCACAGCCTTTCTACTCTAATGCCAAAAGGTGATGATGAAGGTATAGGACTCTTAGTGGTAAAGTTAGTACTGTTTCGAGGAATTGAGGATAACATCACTAAAAGGCGATTCTTTAAAAGTCATCTATTTGATACCAATGAATGAACTCTTTTATTTAGGAGAGATAATCTAGGAATTTATTGGGATAATGTGTAACAAACCCAAAATTTATATAATAAATTAATTTGAAAATATAAAAAAAATATGAACTATAGCACTGTGATGCTACACTGGGAAAGAACAGCGGTGCTATGTTTTCTATTCTATAGTAATCTAGATTTTTACATGCATTACAACATTATTGTAGAATTTAGCATTGTAATGCAAAAAAAACTTAATGATATTGTTATATATTATTAATATAAATATCCCTTACCACCTCAATTCTCCTCCCTATGCTGCTATTTTTCTAGGGAATAAAGGAGAAGAGGGAAGGGAGAGAAATGAGAGAGCAGAGCAGAGGAGGAGGAGAGAGAGAGAGAGAGAGAGAGAGAGAGAGAGAGAGAGAGAGAGAAGAGGAAAGAGAAGTTATTTTGGATCTTTTCATTGGTTTCTTCTTTTACAAAAAGTATTATGCTTCTATTTTTAGTGATTTTGACTTCTACAATTTTATTTCTTCTGAACCTGCTAAAAATACATTATTTTTTATTTTCATATGCTATAAATGTGATTAATCTGGACATTTTGATATGATCATGCATATTGCATTTTCATAAGTCAAATTTAAATATATGAATTTTTGTAGACAGTGGGTAGTAATTTGACATGCATAAAATGATGAAAAACAAGTTTCCTTGGTTCCTATGGCCTATGATTTGACTAGGGTTTTGTGGGTTTGTATGTAGAATGATAAGCATATAATATTTAGATAAATTTAGTTTATGTGTAAAACATATATAGGAAAACCATATAGAGGAGCTCAAAGTACTAAAATGTGGCACTAAAAAGTGATCTGATATGTAACACCAAGGATTGAATTAATATAGATTGATATAAAAATATGACACAACAAGATCAAGATAAAATAAGATAGAAGATATAGAAGGTATAAGATGCAAATTCATGATAAAAGGCATATAACACAGGATGTATGATATGATTAATTTATTGATGAGATTGATTAACTAATGAGATTGATTTACTTTTGAGATTGACAGACTAATGATATTAATTAACAGATTTAATGATATAAGAAATATGACTGGTATTTTGCTAGGTTAATCTTGTACTAATACAAATGCATAATGTATAACTAAAGATACATGATACATTTGATAAGATTGACTCACTTAATATAGAAATGATAAGAATCTATACAATAGATTATTATTTATATTATTATGATTTCTTACATATTATTACTATTTTGTACATTGATTTCAGTTGTAGATTTTGATGAGTTGCTGGACATTTCTACTCATTATGTAAATGTATAACTAAAGATACATGATACATTTGATAAGATTGACTCACTTAATATAGAAATGATAAGAATCTATACAATAGATTATTATTTATATTATTATGTTTTCTTGTATATTATTACTATTTTGTACATTGATTTCAGTTGTAGATTTTGGTGAGTTGCTGGACATTGCTACTCATTATGTGATTTCTTTCGTGTTTTTGATAAGGGTAATGAACCAATGGAGTGAGATCGATATGGATGAAAAGTTTAAACTTTATGTATATTTTGTTAGTTATTTAATTAGTGGTTATGAATAATTTTAGTGATGAGTTATTTTGATTAAATATCATGGTTATTGTATATGTTATTTTTTGTTATGGATCAACATATAGATATTGGATGAATATTAAAATATTTATATGTTTCATAATTTATATTATCTTGATGAAATTAGTTAGATATAGTTGATGATTAAGAAGATAAAAAGTTGTAATTCTTTCAAATTTATATTATGAGGCATCAAAAAGTGGTATCATAGCATGATTATTGAAAGAATTGAATTGTTCTAGAGCTATATGATTTATTATGAGTATGATAGAAATGGAGTAGTGTAAGGTATATTGGGATGCATACATGAACATATATACATAATTGAATGTGTATTATAATATAAAGATTTGTTTAAGTAATCAAGCAAAAAGATTACACTAGTTGAACAAATGGATCCAATTGAAAATTAAATTCTAACTAAATAAGATACATGAATGACTCTAATAATAACTGAGGGTGTATTAAAGTTTGTTCATATAACGGCATACTAACATATAATAGAATTACTGGTCAGTAATAGAATTACTAAGCATACTAACATATAATTTCTCCACCAATCAAGGTAATAGGTAAAGATAGTAGGAACAAGATAAATAAGATTATTAAAGTTCTAACTTGAAGCAATCTGCAATGCATTTGGTGTAGAAGAAGGCATGCAGGACAATGCTATAAAATTATAAGACAGTTCTTTAGATGTGGTAGCTATGAGCATAAGATGATGAATTATCCATAACCTAGATATGGATAAGGATTTGTTTTGACTGGTAAAGGAACTATGAGTCATAGTTAGGTTTAACACGTGCAATGAAAGATATCTGATCAACCATGAAAAGAAGTTTTAGAGGTGCCTAATAATTCTACAGGTCGAATTCTATTTCCAAAGAAATGTTTTTATATAATTTATTTGATTTTGATAGAAAATTATTACATAACTGATTGATATTCATTGCATAGTATATTGAATGATATGATTGATGAATGAATGATTAGTAATTTTTACAATTTATTAATGATTCATATTAACTTGTTTTTAAGTCTAACTGGTTTAATTTCAATGAAACACTTTAATTTAGGTTTATTCAAGTGATAATAAAAATGTCAATGATGACTTTTTTTTTAGGAGGGGAGAATGTAATGACCATACAATTTATAAAATGAATTAATTTAAAAATATAAAAATAAATGTGTATTGTAGCATTGTGGTGCTACATTGGGAGAGTGTAGTGGCTCTATGTTCTCTATTCTACAATAATATAAATTTTTGCATGCAGAGCAACAGCGTTGTGGTATGGAGTGCAACAGTGCTGTGGTCTGGAGCACCATGATTCTAGGTAATAAATAATGTTATATATATATCCCTTATGTCATAACCTAAACTCTTAACTATATATGAATTGTATACTTTGGCCTTAGGGTCTCATGATTTTATCCTGTTAGTGTAACTTTCCAGGAGGTCTTCAATCCCAAGATTTCTCTGAGATGAGCATGCTTAACTGTAGAGTTTTTTAATGAAATTCCACCCATTAGACCAAAAGGTTCCTAGATGTTTAAGAGTTTAATTTCTTTTACTTAAGGGATTTTATAATCTCCATTACTTAAGTAACTAATATCCTCGTTAACATCTTTATCCCATAATCATTCACCAGACATATAGGATTTTATAGGTGGCCCCTACAAATTCATGTGGTGACTCCCACCACATAGGACTTTGTCCCATAAAAAGTTTAAGAGGTGGCTCTCAAGGCATAACACTATATTGTATG
>NW_021318585.1:1923711-1927255 GCF_001605985.2 Dendrobium catenatum
TTGAATCAATTTGTAAGAAATAAAGTTTGGGAATTAACTTCAAGGCCAAAATATCAAAGTATTGTTGGAACTAAGTGGGTATTCAAAAATAAAATGAATGACTCAGGAATAGTCATTATAAATAAAGCTAGATTAGTTGCTAATGGGTATAATCAAATTGAAGGAATTGATTTTGAGGAGACTTTTTTCCCTGTAGCTAGACTTGAAGCAATTAGGGTTTTGCTAGCCTTTGCTTGTTTTAAAGGTTTCAAGTTATTTCAAATGGATATGAAAAGTGCCTTTTTAAATGAGGTAATTTAAGATGATGTCTTTGTAGAACAACCTCGAGATTTTGAAAATTCTAAATACCCAAATCATGTTTTCAAGTTGAAAAGGCTTTATATGGATTAAAATAGGCACCTAGGGCTTGGTATGAGAGGTTAAGCAACTTCCTACTTGAAAGATCTTTTGAAAAAGGAAATGTGGATACAAATCTCTTTTTAAAGAAATTTGGAAAGGATATACTCATTGTTCAAATTTATGTGGATAATATCATTTTTGGATCTTCAAATAAAAATCTTTGTGATGATTTTTCTAAAATAATGAGTAGTGAATTTGAGATAAGTCTAATGCGAGACTTAAATTACTTTCTAGGCTTTAGCATTAAGCAATTGAGGAAGGTACATTTCTTAGTCAATCTAAATATGTTAAGGACATCCTAAAAAAATATGAAATGGATATTGCTAAACCTTTTAATACACCAATGAGTTCCTCAATTCAGTTGGATAAGGACCTTAAGGGAAAATCTGTTGATCAAAAGAAATTTAGAGGGATTATTGGATCTTTACTTTACTTAACTGCTAGCTGACCAGATATCATGTTTAATGTTTGCTTGTGTGCTAGATTTTAATCTGATCCAAAAGAATCACATTTGATAGCAGTGAAAAGGATTTTAAGATACTTACTAGGAACTCATAACTTAGAATTTTGTATCTAAAGTTTAGCTCTTCATTTGAAATTATTGGTTATTCAGACACTGATTTTGCAGGCTATAGGGTGGATAGGAAAAACTCTTCTGGAACATGTTAATTAATTGGAAATTCATTAACTTCATGGTCTAGTAGAAAACAAAATTCAGTGGCCCTATTTACTGCAGAAGCAGAATACATTGCACTAGGAAGTTGTGTGGCACAAGTACTTTGGTTAAAATAATAGTTGATTGATTTAGGATTAACTATAGGCACTATACTAATTTATTGTGATAATACTAGTGCTATCTGCATTTCAAAAAATTCTATTCAACATTCAAGAACCAAACACATTGACATAAGACATCATTTCATAAGGGATCATGTATCCAAGGAAGAAATTGAACTTACCCATGTTTCAACAGAAAATCAACTTGCAGACATTTTTATAAAACCTTTAGCCTTTGATACTTTCAGTACATTAAGAACTAGGCTTGGAGTGATTGATTTAAATGCTTAGATAAAAATGTTTTCTGCAACATTGATATTTTATTTTTGTTTTGTGTTCATTGTATTTTTTAGTTTATTTTTGTGATATTTTCTTCTTAAAAAGTATGTATTTAAGTTTATCTTGTTTGTTTTTTTTTCATTTTTGTTTTGAGTGTGAAAATGTAAATTTGTGGTCATTATCGTCCGGGACAAAAATTATTCGTACGGGATGATTTGTGTAAAATGATAAACTGTGTGATTTTGAACCATTTTAAGAGTAGTTTTTAATGTAATTCATCTTTACGATCGTCACGATCGTCCGGGATGAAATATTTTTCAAATGATGGGACGAATGAATGCAACAATTGAATGGATAAGATAGTTTTTAATATGAACTTCATCCGTACGAACCTTTGGTTCTTCCAGATGAACACATGTCGGTTCATAGCGGGGGACGGTTTCCAACTGCCATAAAAACGAATTGAATTTCTGATCATCCGGACGAACACGTGTTCGTCTGTATGATCGTTTTGGTTAAATTCTTGTACGAAAAGACGCTTCGTAAATTGTGTGTTTATGAAAAGCTGTTATTTTTTAAACTCATTCGTTCGTCCATACGAAATATTTTCATACGGGATGAATCGAATTCGTACGGGAAGAATAAAAATTTTGTCTGGTACGAACAGTCATTTTTGTTTAAATTAACAATAATTTTTACTGAACAGTCACTTTCACACATCTCTTTCAAACCTTTCTTCTCTTCAGATCTTTTAATGGCAAGTTCTAGCAAGCACCAAAAGTGCTTGGCTAAGGGTCCACCAAGAAATACATCTAAAAACTTCCTTTCTAGAGCAAATGAAGAATCCTTTGCTAGGTTTGTCTCTACAAAAATCACCCCATATAGAGTTCTCCTACAGGATCAATTAACCTTTAAGGTAATGCACTTGTTTGCCTTTACTCAATTTGGTGTAATCCTCACTTTAGTACTCTTCTGCAATAGAGAAACCTTTCACTATTTTTTGGCAAACATGTCATTCAACTCCGACTATTCTGTCATCAGTTCTTTTGTTTTCAAAAAGAAAATTGAAATCACTAAGGCTGACTTTGGTATCTTCCTAAACTTAAGGACTGAAGGTTTAAGAGCACACACCTTAACCACCACAAGTTTTGATTGGACTGAAGTTAATCGTGTGATTAGAGGAATAAGAGTTAAGGATCATTTGCCTAAAGTATCAACTTTACTGCGTGATGCCCGTATCATCCAGCTCGTACTAAGAACTTCCATTATACCTAAAGCTGGTGATAGAGTCAACATCACTCCTCTTCTTTCTACTGTTACCTACTTGATAATGACAAGACAACCTATAGATGAGGCCCAACTCCTAATTGATTACATTTATGGTCTCTCTAAAACTAGTCATGTTGATCATAAAAGAAAGAAGAACATAGCCTTAGGACATCTGATTGCCTATATTTTGGAAAAGAAGTATGATTTAATTCATCCATAACAAGACTTTGTAGAACCACTCTACTACAACGACGCATCCTTTAGGGCTATCTTTAATAAGGATGAGCCCAGCAAAACTAATGTCGTTCTTAGTGAAACAGAAGAAGAAGCTAAACCTTCACATGCTGCTGAACCAAATTATCAGGATTTGGTTCAAAGATTTGACAATTTAGATGCTCATTTTTATCAAAGGTTTGATCAGATTGAAACTCATTTGCAGCAGCAAGATATTAAGCACAATCAGGATATGGGATTTATGCGTGATCAGATAAATGCCATTAATTCCAACATGTTTATGATGAGTAGTTACTTCATCTTCTTTGGTGCAGCACCACCTCCTCCTCCAGATCAAGGTCCATCTGAATGATTGTAGTGTTTGTTCAATGTTTCGTTATAGTTCATGTGTTAGTGATTTCCTTTAGTTTGTTGTATTTTCCTTATTTTAGTTGTGTTATTATTTATATCTTGAACTTCAAATTGTAATAGCTTCATTCGATATCAATATATGTTCTAATGTTTAGTTGTTTAATGTTTAAGAAATGTGTGTTAGACTTTATGACATTCGTTTTTTTAATCTTAATAGTGCTTTATTCTAATTTGT
>NW_021318585.1:1927355-2027098 GCF_001605985.2 Dendrobium catenatum
AGAAACTATTTAAACATTTAGCATTTAGTTGTGTTATGTCACGTTCTTCTATAGTCCAGTCTGCTAAAGGTGTTTCAACCCTAACTTCATCAACTAATCTAGTTGATTTTGTATAACCTTCCTGGACTAAGATCCACATACGATAATCAAGTGACTGTAAGAAAGTAGACATGTGTGTTTTCCAAAAATCAAAAGGTATATTGTCAAACAGTAGAGGTCTAGAAATAGAGTAACCCTCAAGTGTATTTCGGTTTCCAAATATAGCCATTTATGTTAATCAAAAAGTAGTTTAAACTTATGATTTTAAAATAGGGCTCTGATACAACTTGTTGAGTCTAGTGAATAGGTTGTTAAACCTAAGTTAATGTCCCAAAGCTACCAAAAGGGGGGTGAATTGGTATTTTAAAAATTATCCCTCTTTTAGATAAGTTGAACCGAAAATAAACTTTAATGAATTTTTATAAAAATTTTTTCAACAATAACTTTTTAAACAAAAAAAATGCAGAAAATAAAAAGAAGTAAAAATAAATGACACAAGATTTATAGTGGTTCGGTCTAAACCAGACCTACATCCACTCTCCAGAGGCACCCTCTGAGTATTTCACTAATGCCAATAGTGTCTCTCCTTTTGTACCCACATCAAGGCAGAGAAGCCTTTACAAACACTCTTTCCACTAATACTCGATGAAGCAGAGAACTGTCATCCTTTTACACTATCCTCAGTGTTTGTAGAGAACTGTCATCCTTTTACACTCTCCTAGTATGGGCAGAGAACCCTTCATCCTTTTACACTCTCCTAGTGTGGGCAGAGAACCCTTCGACCTTTCACACTCTCCTAGTGTGGGCAGAGAACCCTTCATCCTTTCACACTCTCCTAGTGTGGGAAGAGAACCCTTCGTCCTTTCACACTCTCCTAGTGTGGGCAGAGAACCTTTCGTCCTTTCACACTCTCCTAGTATGGGCAGACAACCCGATCTCCTTGACAGATCTTCTCACAAGAAATCTAGAAGGAAAAAAGAAAAAGAGTGAAGTATTCTCAAATTATAAGTAGGAAATCTTACCTTTGAACACCAAGAGAAGCCTTCACACTCTAATGGTAGAAATCCTTCCATGAATGCTCTCTCTCACTCTCTCCTTGACTCTTCTTTCAATAGGCAAGAAGATCAATGAGCAAAAAGGTGGCAGAAAAAATTGGACCTTATATATGAGAGACAAGAAAAACCGTCTAAAACTGCAAAAAACTTAAGTTTTCACGAAATGGATCATCCAGTACGATCGTGGATCGTCCCGGATGATTTTACTTAAAGTGTCGGAAATGATCCTGATGTATATTGGTACAAATTATGTTCGTACACTCTAATCGCCCCGTACGAACTAGGTTCATCCGGTACGAAATGGTTATTCCATAGGTCGGTTCCAAAATCCCTGAAGGACGTAACCAACTAAGGTAAGTCGGTTCGGTTTGTCCTGGGACGAACAAGTTTGATCTTGAATGATTTTATACAGAGAGTTTCATCCAGAGCCGAAGGTTAATTTCGTCCAGTACGTTTTATACTGAAAGTTTCATCTAGAGACGAAGGAAATTTTCATCTGGACGAACAGTGCAAAGTGGGAATCCCGAGACGTTCATCCCAGGATGAATGTTAAATTTGTCCTGGACGATTAGGACTTAGAAAAATTTCTCCCTGGCTGTCCGATCCATTGCACTTCCGAGGGCTTAATTGACATGATCGTCCCATACGAACTAGGTTCATCCCGTACGAACTTGGTTCGTCCCGTACGATCAGTTCATGAAAATTGTTCCCCCAAGTGTGTGTGTTGTGATTTTTCACTCAATTACAATCACTCCCTCTCAATTCAAAACATATAATTTACAAATGAATATTTGCTAAATTTGATTTGAGGTCTTCATAGCTTGGAGTTGATTTTCCTGAAATGTTAGTACACACTAGAGAAAAAATAAATCTTCCAAAAAATGTTAGGAGATATATGTGAGTAGATCGATGTCAATTTGATGAATATTTTATGTTAATTTTTTTATTTGAACCTTCTATGCACATATTCATCTCTTAATTTATTTTTTAATCAGGGTCTTATCTTATAAATTGGATTTCATAATTACATTCAGCTTTTGAGCTGGATCAATTGCCTATTCATGCTCAAATTGAGCACTGTTTGATGTATATGGAGGAGAGAGAATGTTAAAGGGCTATTTGAAATAAACTTAAAATTATAAATGAATTTATAATAGATTATCATCATAGCATCAACTCATCTTGAATAAAAATCTAAAAATATAGATATCTTTTTTTTTTTAATTTTAAACAATAAAAAAAATTAAAAAGTAAAAATATATAAGAAAATAACCCAACTTTATTTGCTTTAAGTTTATGAAAGGTGTTTTATTTAACTCAAACAAACTTATCATGTTCATTTTATTAAAATTAAAAAAATATCAAAATTATTTTGTCTTCATGCTAAACCTCTCAAAATCAAGCCAAGTTTTTGGTCCAACGGTTGAAATCTCATGTAAGGATAGTAAGTATACTAGTAGGCTTGCCCTTACAGCTTCCATGAGATGATAAAGGCATGCAAGGATAGCAAAAGTCTTATTCTGCTTTCAAGTGCAGCAAGCAAACTCCATCTTAGCCATTAGATCGAGTGTTTGTAATGGCTGATTTGCCATTTATTCCTCTCATCATGTGAACATTTTGAATAGCGTGATTGTTGGTCACCTTTATCTCTCTATTTTTAGTGTTGGTTTCTCTCCCTTGTTTTCCTACAATATTTTAAGGAAAATAAGAGAAAAGGAGCTACTGGTTCATCCCCTCTAGAAGGACAAATGAGAGACTATTGCTTTCTCTCCCTCTCTTGTGTATCTCTTTTGGCTAGAACAACCCGAGAAAGAAACATGAGAGGAAAGGAAATGGACCTTTTTCTTCAATTAGCTAGAGCAGTTCAATCCAAGTAAGAGGGCTACATGAAAGCAAGAGGAAAAAGAGTGACAACATAGTAGAGCTTACATGTTGATCTCTAAAAATGAGCTAAGGAAATGGGAGAAAGTTATGTGGTTTGGATCTCTGGTGATAAAGAATCTATTCTTTGATGATCGAAAGCATTGGATTGATTCTTCTTTAAAATATGAAGTTTAAATAATTGTGAGTTGATTTCTTTTTCTTAGATTTAAGAACTATTTGGCAAGCTTTATCTTCTTGAGAATGAAGAAGTATATTTCTATTTGAATTATTTCTCCCACGATGTTATTATTTCTATCATAATTTTAATAATTTTTTTGGTTAAAAGAAAAGGAAAAAAAATGATGTTTATATCCTCTTTATCAAGCATATATCAACAACTCTTGTAAAGAAATTTGGAACTATTTTGTTGCAAACTCATATGTCATTGCCTTGGTTGGATTTTAAAATCGTGAATGGAAGATATATTTTGCATAGTACTTCTTCATTTTGATTTCTATTGAATGGATTCCAGCATTTAGTATGAATGATTTGAAGTTCCATTATCATTATAAATATTATCTTGTGAAAATAACCTATTATCTTTAGCATAATAATCTTCTTCTATTTTTAAATACTCTCCATCAAATATATAATCCTTTTCTAATTACTACGGTGATATATTTAAAACAATTAGAAGTACAATTTTTTGTACATCTTCACCTTAATGTTTCACTTGTTTAATGCAAAATTTTTAATTAATGTCAAAGGGAAGTGACTAATGATGGCACTATTAGATTACATTTCTCATGTTTCTCTTGTCATACATCATGGTACGGTAAATATAATCTAGAAATTGGTCAATATTTTGTTGGAGCATGTTGTTTTTGATATTATGAGATGTTTCACATACTTTTGTACTTCTTCAATGATTTTAAGTTTGTAGAATTGTTGAACATATAAATTTCTTTCGGTAAAAATTAGCAAGCTAATAATTCACAAAAATTATCATTAGAATATTAAAATGCATATAAAGAATACGATTCTTATTGGTTTTAAAATTATTTTGCATATGTCTTTTTCACTAGTTGATTTTGAGAAAATTCATATGTACATTCATGCTTCAATTACTTTATGATTTGTGGTTAGTTATAGAGTTTACATGAGCATTATTCCTTACCATTGAAATGAATAGTAGTTAAATGAAATTTTGGAGTGTATGTTAAGCTTCAAAATTATGTGAATATTTTGTTGTGATTAATAATGGTTATAAGAAGAAGCCTACATTCATCTTTTGAGCTTTGATAGCATTAATACATCTAATGCAACAATTCATATCTATAACCCACTTAGAGTGATATTTGGAATGAAATTCAAATTTCATAAGTATTCTTTAACAATTACTCACATCAAACATCATTCCTTATGTCATCACACACACACACACACACACACACACACACACATGTTAGTTTTAATATTTGGAATATGTTAAACAAATTTTACATGTCATTTATGAAGTATACTTCTATGACCACTATCTTGCTTGACTTGATTTTTTTTTTTTTTTAAGAGATGTTTGGAATAATTGGATAGCAAGCTAAAAGACACAATCTTTCTATTTCTTTGGAGGTGTTATAGGTAGAAACAATCAGACTAGCTCTGCTAAGCTTATAATACTTTTAACACTTAGGAGTTCTCTAATTTGATTTCCTTAAAATCAAAATGAAAACATTTGAAAATAAATCAAATAAAATTATTATGATCATAAATTCACACCAATTAAGTAAATCCAACATAAATGAATAACATAAATAAATTATTTAAATATAAATTAAATTAAATTAAAGATAAAAACTAAATAAATTAAAATCATATAAAATATAAATCACAAAGAATTATTAATAAAATAAAATTCTAAAATAAATTAAATAATTATATAAAACTTCAAAGATTTAAATAAATTAAATAAAAATAAAGGAATATCAAGTGAAAGTTTTTTTTTAAGGGAAACCCATGGCAGGGCCTACGCGTTGATTAAAGAAATAAATACAAAGTCTTTAAAGCGAACTCAAGCTCACTACTGCTCAGAAGAGCTACAAAAAATAAAAACCAAAAAAATCTTAAGAGCTCAAGTTCCATGCTAAGCAAAATCACAAAAAAAAAAAAAAACTATATACATTATAAGGTGCACAAGAGAGAGCACCCAAAAAAATAGAGAGCTATGAAATCAAACAATCTGCTCCAGCTTCTCCACCAAGAATTCATCACAAAGATCATCTGCACTAAGCACATTCTGCAAAAAAGGATAATACACAAAAAAAATAAGACCAACAAAAGTAATAAAAATTATTAGGATGAAAATACCAATAAAAATACACATAACCACTAAAAGGTAAACAAGGAGGACCAAAGAGGTAGCACCCCATACTCCACCATCTTAGATACATAAATAGTGCAGAAGGATCATATCAGTAATCCACAGCCACACTGAGGAAAAAAAGGCATCTAGGATCCACACTCCAAACTGACTAGAGAAAACCAGACTACCCTTGCTATAATTAAGAACATTGAAAGTGACAAGGAAAACACATATCTAGAAACACCTGAGCACACCAATAGCCCATCTCAAAAGGTCCCAAGAAAATCCAGCATAAGCATAGTGAATAGCAGCCAACTCGACCCAAGTAAGCTGATGGGCCACAGCAGAAAGGAGCACACCTAGACTCAGAAAATTTAGAAACACATGCCAACAACCTGGTAACAAAAACAACCACACCTAGACACAGAAAACTCCATCCTTGAGAAAATAGCCACAAAATGCTCCTAGTAAAAAGGCAAAAAGTCCAGCCAGCAGAAAATATTAAACCAACCAATTAGGTAATAGAAACGAGAAGGCTATAAAAGAATAAACCAAAAATAGTCCTTGAAGCAAACCCTAATAAGCTGACAGACCACAACAAAAAAATACCCAAGAAAGAATGAAAAACCCCTATAGTAAACAACGCAATGTTCTAGCAAATCGACATCCATAAGGCCTCAAAGAACAAAAAATACACGCCAATAATAAGGTAGTAAAGGAAACCACACCCAGACTCAAACTTCTCCAGCATGGACTAAGCAGTCACAAAATTCTCCCAGTAAAAAGGTCCTACACCCAGCCACCCGTTAAAGGCAATCCAATAATCCAGGGAACAAAAATAATAATGGTGTAAAAGGCATAGCCATGCATCTAGCCAAAAAAGAACACCCACATCAACCTTAAGAATTAACATAGGATAAACCAATCTTATCCAAACTTATAAGGACTTTCACAGAAAGAGGAAGAGTAGAAACCAAGCAATCAATCATAGAATCCAAACCACAACCCCTCTTATTAATAAAATGAGCACTAGCATTGCCCTCTGCAAGAATAACATAAAAAGAATAGTTTAAGAGGTTTCACAAAATTCTTAACGTCTCTCCTCATATAAAATAAATCAGAAGAGCAAACAATATCATCCCTCAATTTAAAAGACTGATAGCAGTAAGTAGAACAAAATTGAACAATAAGATTAATGTAATCAAAAGAGAAACAAAGTCTTAAACCATGAAGAATATCATAGGTAGTAGCAAAGTTGACATCAAAATTATATAAAAGACTAGCAAAAGACAAAATGTAATTATCATCAGAGTCTCTGATGATACTACCACAGCCTGCAATAGAATTTATGCTAACACCATCCTTATTTAACTTAAGAAAGTTGCAAGGAGATTTCATCCAAACAATACTCCTAGGAATTTTACGAATAATATTTATCTCCAACTTACTACCCAAATCAGTCGTAGACGGAAGATAGTTTTTGAAATTCTTAATAGAAAGTAACCTAGCAGAGTAAAGAGCCACAACCTTATCTTTAACATTTTGAATAATTCTATTATATTTCATAACCACACCATTGAAATGATATTTATTCCTATCAAACCATAAATATTAAAGGATAAGGGAGGAAATGACATTCCTAATATGACCTTTGTATTTAACAAAGCAACAGTTAAGTAAAAAATTAATGGAAGAAGAAGCATTAAAATAATTTAAATGGAAAATATCATCAAAATAAGTCCAGGCTTTAACCGCTAAAGGACTAGAAATAAAAATATGATGCATATTATCCATAGGATAACAACATTGGAATTTATATTGAAGGATAAAACCTCTTTTAATCAAATTATCATCTGTAGGAATAAACTTATGAAGAATTCTCCAGACAAAAATAAGAACTGTAGAGGGAATACTTTTATGCCATATCATAGGAAAAATTCTGGAGGCCTCTTTTTTAACTCTAAAGGAATGACAAGCATCCTTAAGTCTAAAGTTACCATCTTTAATCGCACACAATTGAACATCATTAGAATTAGTGTTCCTAGGGATCATCAAAATTTTTTGAATAACATAATCAGGAAGGAAATTAGAAAGTTCCTCCAAATCCCAACCATTATTAGTAAAAAAAATAGTTAACCTTCATAATAGAATTAGAGGAAGTACTAGTAATAGAATCAATAGATTGACCCCCCAACCAGCGATCTTGCCAAAAGAAAATATTGCCACTACCAAGGCCCCAAAAAATAAAAGGCTCAACAACCCATTTAACTTTGCAAAGAAGCTACCAAACTTTAGAGTTACCTTTACTAAAACAACATGTGGTAGGATGATTCCCACCACAATATTCGGCAACCATAAAATTAGCCCAATGGCTCAAATTAGCACGAAAATTGTACCATAACTTAAAAGAGAATGCGTAGGCCAAATCATTCATAGACTTACACCCCATAGCACCTTCATCCAAAGTACCACGACATTTATCCCAAGAAGACCAGTGGAATTTAGAAGAGCTGCTAGCCCCTTTCAAAAAAAACATATTAAAAATTTTATCAATCTTGTTACAAACCATCTGAATAGGAAGCAAAGTTTGAAAACTATAAACAAGTATAGAAAAAAGGACACTTTTGATAAGAATTAATCGACAACTAAAGCTTAAAAATTTTGAATCCCAAGATAAAAGTCTATTATGCACCACCAAAATTAAATCATCAAATAGAAAGGACTTCTTTCTACCCTTATAAAGAGGCACAACAAGGTACTTTAAAGGCAAATGGCTGTGACTAAAACTAGTTAAATTCTTAATAGCTATAATATAATCAAAAGGGGCTTTCTTAGCAAAAATAAAGCAACACTTATGTTTATTAAGAGCCAAACCTCTCATCAATTCAAATTTGTGAAAAAACCTCAAAAGTCTAAGCATCCTATTCATCAAAGCATTTGTAAAAATGATAAAATCATCAACAAAACATAAGTGAGATATATGAAAACCACCTAACATTTTGAAGTAAAGGCTATGATACTTATCAAAAAGATTAGCAAGACCTCAAGAAAAGGATTCAGTTGAAATAATGATAAGGGCTGGAGAAATGGGATCACCCTGTCTTAGTCCATGAGAAGCCTTAAAAAAACCATTACTCTTATTATTTACAATGACAAAAAATAAGGGCTTTTAATGTAAAGTTTAATAAGATTTATAAAATTTAAATCAAAACCAAGCAACTTTATAATATCATAAAGGAAATACAAATCAATATTATCATATGCCTTAGCAATATTAAGTTTCAGAATCATATTAATACCTCTAACCTTAACATCCAAATCATGATAAAATTCTTGAGCCATAAGGATATTATCAATAATAGCATGTCCTTTAACAAAGCCCATTTAGAAAGGGGAAATAATCATAGGCAGAAGAACCGTTAAATGATTCATGAAAATTTTAGAAAGAAATTTGTAAAAAAAAGGTGCATAAACGCATAAACTAATAGGTCTAAAATCATTCTAAGTACTGGCAGACTTATTTTCAGGAATAAGCATAATACAAGTAGAAGTAAAAAACTTAGGAATAGAATTACCATTAAAGAAGTCAATAACAGTAGAAAAGATATCATTACCAATAATATGCCATTTTTTTTTAAAGAACTTCATAGTGAAGCCATCTGGCCCAAAAACTAACTCACCATTCATACCAAAAACAATCTGTTTAACCTCCTCTAAAGAAGGATGTTTAGATAAGAAAACATTATCAACATGAGAAATAAGAGTAGGGATGATAAAAGGATTGCCAATAATAGAAAGATTAAAGGCTTTATTAAGATGATTATGAAAATATTGAATAGCTAAATTATCAATTTAAACACCATCTTTAGTAAATGAGCCACCAACATGATTAATTTTATGGATATATGTACTGACTACTGAGAGTTAAATAAAGTCACTATCAAGAACAAGTATCTACTACCACAAATTGATGATTTCTTTCATCAGCTTACTATATCTTCTATATTCTCAAAGACTTATCTATGATATGGTTACTATCAAGTGAAGGTGAGAGAGGTTGATGTGATGATGAAAACTTTCAGTACTTGGAGAATGTGATTTTTTGGTCATGCCATTTGGGGTGATTAATGCACCAGCTTTCTGTATGGATCATATGAACAGAATATTCAAAGATTATTTGGATCAGTTTATGATTTTTATATTTTGGTATATTCTATTTTTGAGGAAGATCATGTCGAACATCTGAGAAGTATATTAAAAACTTTGAGGCAGCACTAGTTATATAAAAAATTCACCAAATATAAGTTCTGGCTGAAGAGTACTTCTTTCCTGGGACATGTGGAGAGTCATGATTGTATTTTTATTGATCCCTAGAAAGTTCAGGCAGTCACTAATTAGTTGAGTCCTACTACGGTGTTTGTGATACATAGTTTCTTGGGTATGGCTGGATATTATAGAAAGTTTTTGAAGGGTTTCCTCATATTTTAGCACCTCTGATAAGACTGACTCAGAAGTCAATAGCTTTTGTTTGGACAGTAGAGTGTGAGGCTAGTTTTTAGATATTAAAGGATTGTTTGACTTTTGCTCCACTTTTGGCTCTTCCCTCTAGTATAAAAGGATTCAGGTATTCAGTGATTCTTTACTAAGAGGTTTGTAGTGTATTTGATGCAGCATAGATAAGTGATAGCTTATGCTTCAAAATAGTTGAAACCACATGAAAGGAACTATCCAACGCATGATCTAGAGTTGGTTGCTGCTGCATTTACTTTGAAGATTTGGCATTATTATTTGTTCAGTGTCAGGTGTGACATTTTTATGGATCATTAGATTCAAAAGTACATATTCACTCAGAAGGATCTAAATTTGAGGAAAATGAGGTGGCTTGAGTTAATTATAGACTATAATATTACTATTCAGTATCATCCTGGTAAGGCTAATGATGTGGCAGATGCTTTGAGTAGGAATTCTTTTGGATTATCATGTATGGATCTCGCTTTTGATGAGTATTTAATATGAGATATGAAGATGTTTTAGTTAGAGGTGATTTCTTCTACTGATTGGGATTCTTGTATAATGACTCAAATTATCATTCAATCATATTTAGAAGAAAAGATTCAAGAAGCTCAAAAATTAGATGCAAAATATCCAAAGTTGATTGATCGGATCATATCTAGTCAGAAATATGAACTACAAGTTTCTAATTTTGGTGTCATTTTATGTAAGGACAGGTTTTGGGTTCCTATTTTTGGAGATCTGAGATAGGAGATTCTATATGAGGCTCATTATTCAGGCTATGTTATTCATCTAAAAATAACATTATGTATGGAGATCTAAAAGGTATATTTTGGTGGCTTGGATTAAAAGAGGATATAGTGGAGTTTGTGTTCAAATGTGAGCCCTATCAGCTAGTGAAGGAAGAGCATCAGAGATCAAGAGGTCTTCTACATTCATTACCTATTCTAGAGTGGAAAGGAAAGAGGTAATAATATATTTTGCTAAGGATTTTCCCATATCGAGGCAGGGGCATGATACTATTTAAGTTATTATTGATCAACTGACAAAGTTTACCCATTTCATTTCTATTTGAGAGATAGATCTGGTGAACAGGTTAGCACAGATCTATGTTAAAGTTATTATTAGGTTGATTGGTGTGCCAAAGACGATTGTATTTGATTAGGGTAGCAAGTTTACCTCCAGATTATGAAGAGGTATTCAATAGGGACTATATACAAAATTACACTTCAGTATGACTTTTCAGTTATAGATAGATGTACAGTCTAAAAGGATTATTCATGTACTAAACGATCTTCTGAGATTATGTGTTTGGGATTTTAGGAGTAGTTGGGAGGATCATATCCCATTGATAGATTTTATATATAACAATAATTATCAATCCATCATATGTATGGCCTCTTATGAAGCTCTGTATGGAAAAAAATATAGAAATCCTTTGACCTTTGACAGAGGTAGGAGATAGACAGGTGATAGGTTCAGCCTTTATGGATGATACTACTACAAATATCAATTTGATTAAAGAAAGGTTAAAATCTGCATAAGATAGACATAAGAAATATTACAATCAGAAATACATGTTGGTTGAGTTTTAGATTGGTGACCTAGTTTATGTAAAATTCATCCCTATGAAAGGTGTTGGTAGATTTGAGAGAATTAGCAAGCTCAGTCCAAGGTATATTAAATCTTTTGAGATCATTAAGAGGATTAATAGTTCTGCTTATAGGTTATTATTACCAGATCATATGTCTGTTCTACAAAGTAAGTTTTATGTATCATCTTTGAGAAAGTGGACATCTGATTCTGGGAAAAGATTATCAACTAAAGACATTGAGTTTCATCTAAATTTATAGTATATAAAAGAACCTAAAAGGATTTTATCATATGATATGGGAAAATTGAGAAGCAAACAGATTCCTATAGTCAAAGTATAATGGAAGTACAAAAATACTAGAGAGGCCACTTAGGAAAAGGAATCTAATAGGAGACAGCTGCATCCAAATTTCTTCTGACTAATTCTTCTTTGGGAATGTCGACGATAATATTTTTCTTATGGTGGGTAGATTATGGAATCCCAAAATTTTCTTATAAAAACTTTCCTCTATAATAATTAATATTTAATTTTAAAGTCATTACAAGTCCAAATCACAAATCATCTTAACCAGAACATTTATAATGTTGTGTTTTAGCATTCCTAATTTCTTCATAAATTTTAGGCAATGTTAAAATTTCTTAAAAAAATTAGCACCTATCAGTATAAGTGGGGTTTTGGGGACCATCATCTATCAGTTTTGCAAACTAATTTCACCATAATGTTTGAGATATGATTAGCTAATTTATGAATATTTTTCTATAATTTTTGGATTTTTTAGATTTAAAGATATAAAAGATTTTGTATTAAATTAATATTTTAACATTAAATAATTAGAAAAACTAATATTTTATCTACTTCCATTTATATGCTTTATCAAATCCATTTCTCATTTTTTTCCAATGTTTTAACAAAAAGGGAATCTAGGTAATTAGGAAAAAAGAGAGGAGAGAGAAAACTGAAGTCCAATTTTAGGCGACTTCAAACCATTTCATCCGTCGACCTAGTTGGGAAACTTGTTCTTCTCAAGGTAAGTCATATTATGCCGATCTCAATTTTCAAATATGTTCAAGTCTTAATGAATATTTCAATCAACATTTTGTATTCGTTAGCAAAAAATGGGGATAAGTTCGCACCAATAGAACTTTAACCAGGTAACTTTTTATATGCTATAGAGATTATGATTATACATATTTTGAATATTTTTTTGGAAATTTTACACCGGGGTTTTTAAATTTATTGGGTTTTTATTGAATAGAAATTGTCTAGATGTTAAAAAAGTGTTATAGTATAATAAAAGTCTTAAAACATCATTTTATACGATCCTAATAATTTGGTAATTTTTTGAAAATATGTATTTTTGCCTAGTTGGATTTTCTATTGTCTACCGTTATACAACATTATGAAATTTTGATATATGCCTAATTACTCTATAATTTTTGTAATGTGATTATATATGTGTTTATGTGAGTAAATGATATATGTTGGGAGCTATAAGGGAAAAAATCCTCTGAGATTCTATCTATGTTAGGGAATTATTGGGAGTTATAAGGGGTCATAATATTTTGAGATTCTGTTTGAGATAAGGATATTTGATATCTTCTGGTGTTATAAGCACAAATAAAAAGATATTCATAAGGTGTCAGCATCCATCGCGATTCTATCTAGGTCTGGGAAATATGATCTGAACTACTCTGTGATATAAATTTTAATTTATTTATTTACTCTGTACTATTATTTAAATTAGAGAATAATTATTATACAATTATTACATTTCTCAATTAGTGATTTATTTGATTTGCATTTAATTAATTTTAGATATTTAGTAAAATAATTGATAAAAGAATATTTAAAAATTTAGATTTGTTTGTGTAGCTTGTTGAGCTGTTGTAGCTCACTATGGTTTTACTTCTGGTTTTTAATACCTAGGAAGGGGAAAGAGATTGTAGAATAGTAGTTTAAGATTAGATATGAGGTTATAGATATTTTTATTTTGATTTTTATATAGTCATGATTAGTTAAATTTTTAGTTTTATAGCTCTTGCCTATTGTCATGTGCTATAGTGTAAACATTTATTTTGTTGAAATGAAAGAGACTTGGTAGATAAGTTTATTTTTAGTATCTTAATGTTTTAGTAACTCTATGGTTTGTAGTTTATTTCAATGAATTTTGGCAGGAAAAAAAATCAAAAATAATTCTAAAATTAGATCTTGTGGTATACCTGTCAAAGCTCAACATTATAGGACCTGTTATGGTCAGGTTGGGTTGTGACAAGCTTTTATGGTATCAGAGCAATAGTTTTGGAATTGGATTGCAAAACAAAGCTATAGGAATTGATTTGTAAGTCTAGTGGAGTAGTTTTAAGTTTGTCTAAGTGTTTATTATTTTTGTTTAGTTACATATTATGTGTGATCATTCATCCCCAGACCTAAATATGACATATGGACAGAGTGCTAGTCAGGTAGCCCTTGTATATAATATTGCTTCGACTATTAGTTTAGAAATAATTTAATAGTTTGCTACTTGATTGCCCAGATGATGGGTGAAGCATAGAACATCGTTTCCATTATTAGATCTAAAGAGGTAGTCAGACATCTATAGATGTCTCTGAGATGAAGCCTCCAAGATTTGAGGGTACTGTTGAGCCCAGAGTAACAGAGGATTAGTTGAGTAGGCTGGAAAAGACATTTGACTCCATGCAATGTCCTCCTAAGAGGAAGGTACCATTAGCTACTTTTCTATTAGATGGCAAGGATGAATATTGGTGGATGGGTCAGCAAGAGGAAACTTTTCAAGGGAGATTGAACTCTCTGATTACTTGGGAGAAGTTCTCTTATGTGTACTAGAAAACCTCATGATTGTAATAAAAATTTTGAATGACTTATCTAAATGACTGTTTACATCATAATAGATGGGTAAAGTTTACTGAATTGATTATACTATATGAATTTCGATCATACTGTATGAACAGAGATGGCCAAAGTTAAATTTTTAGGTTTTCTTAAAGCCTAATATTTAAGCAATGTTTGAAGAATCTCTTTGTAATAGAGAAAGGATTGTGTGACTGTTGAAGGAACTCTAAGGGAGAAGCTTTTGAGAGAGATAGTTAGAAAGGAAGGATAATATAAGGCTGAGCATGAGGTAAAGGTAGTGTGAGGGGATCGCACGACATCTTCAAGCTAAGCACCTTTGCTCTACCCATGGCCTTATTAGCCCTTGAAGTTTACTCTTGAGAATAGTGCTTCAAAGTCAAGTCTTTAAAGTTCTCTGCTTTCTTTAGGAGGGACAAAAATGACTTGGGTTCTCTGCCTTCACTAGGTGCGTGAAAAAGGAGCTAAAGTACTCTATCATCTCCAAGAGGGAGAGAAAGATTGGAGGTTCACTAGCATCACCAGGAGGGTGACCTAGATTTTAGCACTTCATTGCACAAGGGTTTGGTGGAAGGGATTTTGTAAGGGCTTCTACACCTTGCTTTGGGGGCAAAAGGAGAGTCACTTATTCTAGTGTAATACTCGGAGCAAAGGACTCCGAGGAGTGGATGTAGGTCAAGGTTGACCGAACCATTATAAAATTTTGGGAGTATTTTTTTTCTTTTAACACTTATTTTTTTTTCTATATTTTATTTATGTGATAATTATTTAGGAAATTTTGAGATTAATGTATTGTTGTGTTAATTAGAATATCTTATCATTATTGTAATTATTATTAAGTTTTTTAACTTCCACATTGGGTGATGAAATTGTTTATTTAAAAAAATTAAAAAATAAAAATAAAAAGATTTTTCTTGTGATAAATTTTTTTTAAAATTATCAATTCACCCCCTTGGTGCACCTTGGGCTAGTTCTTTTGAGACCTCATAACCTCCTCAAGCTTTCACGTGGTATAAGAGCGGGTCTTAAAAATTTTAATTTTGAAATCAACAAGAAAATATCTTATGGCACAATTTGGTAACTGAAATACGACTAAGGGTTATTCAATAACATGTCCACCACTTTTTGATAACATTCATTTTGATTTTTGAAAGATTCACATGTCTACTTTTATACAATCAATTGATTTTAGGATGTGGTATATGATACAAGTTGATTATTTTATTCCATCACTAATAATCGATGGAGTAAAAACTAAAGTAAAGGCATCATCAATAACAATGGAATAAACATAAAAGCACTAAGAATTTTGAAGTGTCATCTGACACCTTATGCTTTGAATATAGGAAACTAGGACATCTCCAAACAGACTGCTCTAACTTGAAAACACACCCAAATAAGGAGAAGGATGAAGAAAAGGCTAAATTCATGAAATCGAAGAACCAGACATAGAAGGCATTTTGGGCCAACTACGCCTCAAAATCATCAGAACCATAAATAAAGGAGGAGATAATAAATTTATATCTTATGGCTAATGATAATCTTAATCAATCAGATTAGGATGAGGTATATTAATTTTCCTATGATAAATTATTTATTATTTCAAAAAAATCCATGAGTTGTATAAGAAATTGAAAAAGATGTATGCTAGTTTGAATACTAAATTTAACTTACAAAAAGAGCATACTAGTCTATTTACCTATCATTCTAGTTTAGATGGTCATTATATGGCTCTACTTGATAAATATGATGCATTAAACAAGAAGCATATTGATTTAACTAATGCATATGATTCCTTGAAAAAATCTCATGTTAATTAAAAAATGCATTAAAAGAACTGGAAGCATGTGTAACAAAGGTAGATTGTGATAAGCATGCATTGAAATTGGAGGCAGTTGATCTTAAAAATGCAAATAATTTCTTAAAAGTAAAAATACTTACACTTGAATAGAATAGAAAGCCACCCACACTCACACAATGGTATAAACTTACATCACAACATGCATCCATTACCCCTAAGAAGAGTTAGCATAACCTATATAGATCAGTGAATCCTTTTCTTGCTGTTAGGTGTTACTCTTATGGCATGCTAGGTAATTTAGCCCACAGTTGCACTATTTACTGTGTAACACACCTAGTGTGGAGGCAAAAAAGCACATGCATTATAACATTGTGAGCATACTTATCATTCTTCAACCCATAAAGTGGAACCCAAACTCACTTTGGTTTCCAAATCTAACATTTAAATGACATTGTAGAGGTGCTCTCATAAAATACCTACTGAGAGTATGTGGTACCTAGACATTGGATTCCTAAAGAACATGGCTGATGATTTGAAGTAGTTCATCACACTAGAGGCCATGTCAGGAGGCAAGCTCACATTAGGGGACAACACCACTAGAAAAGTGGTTGGCTTAGGTATAATTTGCAACTCTAAAAATTTTATAACTAAAAATATTTTATTAGTAGATGGTTTAATGCATAAGTTACTTAGTATTAATCAATTTTCTGACAAGGGCTTTGATATTAAATTCCTATCTACAAAATGCATGATTAGCTTGAATGATAAATTAGTACTAGAAGGGAAAAGGATGAATAACATTTATATGCTTTATTTGAACTATGTTAAATACTCTAATACCCTTAGTTTGAAATTTATTGATGAAGATTACTAACTATGGCATAGGGAGACTATATCATGCAAGCATGAAAACTCTTAGAAAGATTACCCAAAAAGGACATAATTAGTGGCATACCAAAGTTAGACTTCACTAAGGAACACCTATGTGATGTCTTCCAACTAGGAAAACAAGTTAAGTCTTCATTTCATTCAATCAAAGACATTAACAACTCTAAGCTACTAGAAATCCTTCATATGAACCTATTTGGACCAGTTAGTATAGACAACTTAGGTGAAAAGACATATGGATTTATTATATTATGTAACTTCTTTAGATTTACTTGGATTAGATTCCTAGCACATAAGAGTAAATCATTTGAGAAATTTAGAACTTTATCCACTTAGATTCAAAGTAAATTAGGATGTGAAATTTCAACCATTCATAGTGATCATGGTGGAGATTTTGAAAAAGATAGGTTTGAATATTTCTATTAAGAGATAGCTATATAACATAACATCTCTACCCATAGGACTCCTCAGCATAATGGAATGGTTGATAGAAAAAATATAACTATGATAAAAGTCATTAGGACCATGTTAGCTGAATATTCTCTTCCAAATTTTTTTGGCAGAAGAAATAAATACTGCTTGTTATTTTTTAATTAGGATAAATATTGGATTCAAGCTAAATAAGACACCCTATAAACTCCTTAAGGATAGGACACCCAACATTTCTCACTTGCATATTTTTGGGTGTAAATGCTTTATCATAATCAATGAAAAAATTCCCTTAGAAAAACTTGATATAAAATTTGATGAAGAAGTCTTCTTAGGTTTTTCATCTATAAGGAATACTTATTGAATCTTCAATAAGAGGACCTTGGTAATAGAGGAGTCTACCCATATGGTATTTTAGGAAATAGATAGGACCTCTGAATTTAAACCTGAAGAAGAAGAAGTATAGGTCATTAAAGGGGTAGAATCCATTTCCATAAGAGATAGAGTAGAACCTCAGGAGCCACTGCCTAGAGAATGGAGATATTATTCTAGTCATCCTAAAGAATTGATCTTAGGAGAACCATATGAAGGTGTTAGAACTAGGCATGAACTTAGTTAGGAAGTTAGTCATTTTTCATTTATCTCTGCGATAGAACCCACTAATATAGATCAAACCCCAACTAATGAATTCTGGATCCTAACAATACAAAAAGAGGTAAATCAATTTATTAGAAATGATGTATGTGAACTAGTTACAAGACCAAAGGATCAAAGTGTGGTTGGAAGAAAGTGTTTGTTCAAAAATAAAATGAATGACTCTAGAGTATTGATAAGAAATAAGGCTAGACTAGTAGCTAAGGGTTACAATCATAATGAATGAATCAATTTTGAGGAAACATTTGCCTTTGTAGTTAGACTAGAAGCCATTAAGGTGCTACTTGCTTTTGCCTTCTTTAATTGATTTAAATTATATCAAATGGTTGTTAAGAGTACCTTTCTAAATGGAATGATTAAATAGGATGTTTTTGTTGAGCAATCCCCAGGCTTTGAAAATTCACAATTTTCAAATCTTGTGTTCAAGTTAAAGAAGGCATTATATGGAGTAAAATGAGCACCTAGAATATGGTATGAAAGGTTAAGCACATTCCTATTAGATAGAGCATTTGTTAAGGGTAGTGTAGGTAATAACTTATTCCTCATAAAGTTAGAATATGAATTACTCATTATCCAAATTTATATGATGATATCTTGTTTGGATCCTCGAATAAAAACTAATGTTACAAATTTTTAAAAATAATGTGTAGAGAGTTCGAGTTGAGTAAGATGGGAAGGTGAATTATTTTCTTGAATTTATTATAAAGTAGATGGATGAGGACTCAAATGGAAAGTTAATAGATAAAAAAAAGTATGAAACCTTTCTTAAACAATCTAAATGCATCAAGAATATCCTTAAAAAAATGAGATGGATAATGCTAAGGCAGTAAACACTCCCATGATACAGCTCATTGAGGTCTTACAATCTCCATGAACTTTTAACTATTGTTAAGAGAATCCTTAGATACTTATAAGGCACATAGCTCATCCTTTGAAATCATAGGATATTTGGATTCTAATTTTGTAGGATGTATGGTATATAGGAAAAGTATATTAGGAACCTATCCATTTATCATCCAATCTTAACTTTCCTGATCCTATAGAAACAAAAACTTGGTAGCCCTTTCCACCACTAAGGCAGAATACATTATTGTAGGAAGCAGTGTTACTCAAGTCTTATGGCTAAAGTAATAAATTTTAGATATTTGACTACCTATAGACACCGTTCTTATCATGTGTGATAATGCAAATGCCATTTGCATATTTAAAAATCTAATTCAACACTCATGCAAAAAGCATGTATACATTAGGCATCACTTCATAAGAAATCATATAGCTAATGGATATATATAATTGCATCATATAGCTACCAAAGACCAATTAAAAGATATCTACACTAAACCTCTATCTTATGACACCTTTAATACCTTAAGGACTAGACTAGGTATTATAAACATTTATGCTTAACTCTGGACAAATCAAAATTTTATCATTTGAAATCAGCCATTCATATGTGTTATTTTATATGTGTTTATTTTTGTTTATATTTATTTATGTATTTTAATTTTTGCATATTCTTATTCTTGTCTAAAAATATTTTCTGATTATCACACACACTCTTCACTGGATTTAATATATATATATATATATATATATATATATAAGATCAAAACTTTTTTCCACCGTACTGTATGATACACTTTAGTAATGTACGATCTAACCATTTATGGAGAAATCATAGCGATTAGCTAAATTAATGGCCCAAATGAGTTCAATCATTTGTGATCATATTGTATGAACCACCCTTCATACTATATAATACATGTGTTAGAATCTATTAAGATGAATTCAATTCGGTCTATACGATCATGATTACACTTTTTATTGTACAGACCTTTTGTTGTGATCCAGGATCCCAAATCTGTGATTTTGATGATAAAAAAAATTACTAAATTATTACTTTATTTCTTGAATATTTTAGAGGTTATTTTTATCTGTGAACTCTAATATTTCAAGTAAAATACACATCGCTCAATTGTTGAAGACTCAAGACTGGTAGAATGGGAGGTGAAAGAGTCTCTAATTTGTATTCTTTTTTCTTTTTTCATTTCTTCAGTCTGGCCATAAAAAAGTGTATGCAAATTAGGTGACCATGCACACACATAGGGTGAGATTTTTTTTAAAATAAATTTTTTTAGATAAATCATATTATATGATTTCATACTTTATAATTTGTTATGTGAGAATATGCTTAAAGCTAATTGAAAGATTAGTTTTTGTGAACTAATCGTAGTGTATGATCTTGATTGTATTGTATGATTTGTTTCAATCTAAAACCCTAGCCGCCACATTAATTTAAGTAAGATTTTGAATTTTGAGTTTTAAACTATTCATATTATATAATTATAATTATATTGTACGATCATTTAAAATCTTTCTAAAATGAACCCCCATAATTAGGCAATTAAATCATAGTTAATTAAGGATTTCTAATTTGTATTGTATGATCCTTATCATAATGTATGAAGAATATAGATTGAATTCGATCGTCCCATAGAACATACCAGACGAAACCATGATTTTTGTTCTAAGTATATGATATATTAATATCATACTGGATGAACTGCTTGAAATAAACTAATCATACTTTATGACCCAAACTCACTTGGGTTTCCAAAACTAACCTTTGAATAACATTATAGTTGTGCTCTCACAAAAGGCCATTTGAGAGCATGAGGTATATGGACATTGGCCGCTCAAAGCATATGACTGGTGATATGAAGCAATTCATCACATTAGAGGCCAGGTCAGGAGGCAAGATGACATTAGGAGATAACATCACTTGGAAAGTGGTGGGATCAGGTAAAATTTGAAACTCTAAACACCATATGATTAAAACTATTCTATTAATTGGCAGTTTAAAGCATAATTTATTAAGCATTAATTAACTATATGATAAACAATTTGATATAAAATTTATTTCCAACAAATGTAGAATTAGCATAGATGATAAACTTAAGCTAGAAAGAAAATGAACGAACAATATTTACATTTTAGACTTAAATAATATTGAATACTCAAATTCCTTGTATTTAAAAATAATAATAGATGAATCTTGGCTATGGAATAGGAGACTATCTCATGTAAGCATGAAAACACTTAAGAATATCACTCAGAAAGGCCTAGTTAGAGGCATACCTATGTTAGAATTCACTAAGACCACCTATATGATGACTTACAATAAGGTAAATAAGTAAAATCATCATTTCATTCAATCAAAGAAATTAATACCTCTAGGCCACTAGAAATTCTTCACATGGACCAATTTGGATAATTTAGTATAGCTAGCTTAAGATGGAAGACTTATGGATTTGTGATAGTATATGACTTCTCTAGATTCACTTGGGTAAGATTCTTAGCATATAAGAGTGGGTCATTTGAGGAACTTAGAACCTTCTCCACTTGGATTCAAAGAAAATTAGGATGTGAAATCTCAACAATCTATAGTGATTATAGTGGACAATTTAAAAAAGATAGGTTTGAATCCTTTTGTCAAGAGATAGGAATAAAATATAACTTCTTAGCCCCTAGGACCCCTCAATAGAATGGAATAGCTTAGAGAAAAATAGAACATTAGTTAAAGCTGCTAGGGCAATATTAGCTGAATATACTCTCTCTAAATATTTTTGGGCAGAAGTAGTGAATACTGCTTATTATGTTTTAAATAGGGTGAATGTTAGATCCAAACTTAATAAGACACCCTATGAACTTCTTTGGGTAGAACACCAAATCTTTCCCACTTACATGTTTTTGGGTATAAATGCTTTATCTTAATCAATAGTAAGTCACACTTAGAAAAATTTGATCCTAAATCTGATGAAGGTGTTTTTTTAGGTTATTTATTTATAGGAAAATCTTATAGAATCTTCAATAATAGGACCCTAATAGCAGAAGAGTCTACCCATATGGTATTTGATGAGTCAGTAAGACCTCTGAACCTAAACCTGAACAATAAGAAGAAGTTCAGGTCATTCAGGGGGTAGAAACCATTTCCATAGAAGATAGGGTAGAACTGCAAGAGCAATTGCCTAAAGATTGGAGATATTTTTCTAATCATCCTAGAGAATTTATCTTAAGAAACCCATCTAAAGGTGTAAGAACTAGGCGTGGACTTAGGAAGGAGGTTAATCATTTTGCATTTATCTCAATGATAGAATCCACCAATATAGATCAATCCTTAGAAGATTAATTCTAGATCCTATCAATATGAGAAGAGCTATACCAATTTGTTAGGATTGATATGTGAGAATTAGTTAAGAGACCTAAGGAGCAATGTGTGGTTGGAACAAAGTGAGTCTTCAAAAATAAGATGAAAGACTCTATACTAGTAGTACGAAATAAGGCATAACTAGTAACTAAGGGGTATAACTAAATTGAGGGAATAAACTTTGAAGAAATCTTTACCCTAGTAGCTAGATAAGAAGCTATAAGAGTTTTATTAGCCTTTACTTTATTTAAGGGTTTTAAATTATATCAAATGGATGTTAAAAGTGTCTTCCTAAATGGGGTGATCAAATAGGATGTTTATATTGAGCAACCCCCAGAATTTATGAATTTACAATTTCTAAACCATGTTTTCAATTTGAAAAAGGTATTTTATGGGTTAAAGCAAGCACCTAGAGCTTGGTATGAAAGGTTGAGCACCTTTCTGCTAGATAGAGGCTTTGTTAAGGGAAGCTTAGAAATCACCCTCTTCCTAAAAAGATTAGGAGATGAGATACTCATTGTCCAGATTTATGTAAATGATATCTTATTTAAATTTTCAGATAAAAATCTACTTGAAGAATTATAAAAAATAATAAGTAATGAGTTTGAAATGAGCTTGATGGGAAAACTTAATTATTTCCTTGGATTTAGTATGAAATAGATGGATGATGGAACCTTCCTTAGCCAATCTAAGTACATCAAAGATATTCTAAAAAAAATATGAAATGGATAATGCTAAGGCTATGAACACTCCCATGATCTCTACTATTCAATTAGATAAAGATACAAATGGAAAATCAATAGATCAAAAAATATATAGGGGAATAATTGGATCTTTTTTTTATTTGACTGCTAGTAGACCGGACATAATGTTTAGTGTATGTCTCTATTTCAGATTTTAGGCTAATCCAATAGAATCTCACTTAACTACTGTTAATAGAATCCTTAGATACCTACTAGGAACCCCAAACTTAGGAATATAGTATCCTATGCACATGAATTCTTTTGAAATCATAGGATATTCAAATTCTAATTTTGCAAGGTGTAGGGTAGATAAGAAATGCACTTCATAAACTTATCAGTTCATAGGATAATCCTTAATTTCTAGTCCTATAGAAAATAAAAATCAGTATCCCTTTCAATAAGTGAAGTAGAATATATAGTAGAAGGGAGTTGTGCTGCTCAAGTTTTTTATGGTTAAAATAAAAACACTTAGATCTTAGACTACCTATAGGAACTATCCTAATTCTGTGTAACAACACTAGTGCAATATGCATATCTAAAAATCTAATTCAACACTCCCACACAAAGAATATTGACATTAGGCATCAAATCATAAGAGATCATGTAGCCAAGGGAGATATAGAGTTGCATCATATAGCTACATGACATCAACTGGCAAACATATTCATGAAACTACTAGTCTATGACACCTTTAACACCTTGAGGACAAAACTGGGTGTTATTGATACTCATGCTTAATCCTATATATATATATATTATACGCAAACAATTTGTCATATATGTTTTGAACTTGCATATGTTTGTTCGTGAACTCATTTTATTATATTTGTTATTGTTTGTTAAATTAAACAAAAAAAAATTATTATTATGTATATGTTTGTTCTTATGTATGTTATTTTTTGTTTATGTTAAAAATTTAAAAGTAATAATAATAATTTTTATTTGGTTTAAGATGTTTCCTAATCATTACACACACATCTCCCTGAATCAACAAATTTCTCAGCTTTTTGTTCCTATCATATTGTACGATACACAGTCATACTATAGGATCTTCGCAAATGTACATATCATAGCCCTTTGTTCAATCAATGGTCTAAATTAGCTTGCTAATATATACATCGTACTGTATGAACCACTACTTATATTGTATAATCCATGTTTCACCAACCGTTGAGGAATTACATCTGTTTGATATGAAATTATTGACATTTGTGATGTATGATACCTCCCTTCGTATGGTATGATACATGTGTCAAACTAGATTGGGATGAATTAGACTTAGCTGGTATGATAATAATTATACTTCATACTATACAAACACTTGTTCGTACTGTACAATAATTTTTTTCAAAGAATGTACCGATGACTCCTCGGGATAAACTAAATTCCTTAAGATCATCTAGTGTGATATTGATCATATTGTATGATTTGACAACTTATTCTGATAAGTCATCCAGACAAAATTACTACTCTAATTATACTATAAAAACATCTTAATACTGTATGATTGGTCAAAAACTCTATAAGTTAGAGGGTTTGTTTGATTCAACTCACTCAACTTCCTTCCTTCAAACTCTCATTCTCTCAATCTTTCTGTCCAATGGCCAGTGGAAGCAAACACGGAAGACTGATCCAGGGGAGCTCTTGCGACGATTGATTTCTCTCCATCGTAGATGAAGATGCCTACCATTAGTTTAAAAGTGGAAAATATCTCCCCATCTCACATGTAAAACCAACCAACCCTGAATTTCAAGGATATGAATTTTCTTTCCTCCACCACTCTCCAGTTTCTTTTTACCTTGGGCATCCCCTTTAACTCTCAGTGCCTATAAGAATTCTTAGCAAACCTTATGATAAATTTACATTGCATAACCATGTCTTCATTTGTTTGCAAATGAAATGTAGAAATCACTAAGGAAGATCTAGCATAACACATAGGACTCTCTACCCAAGAACCTCATCCCAAATCTCTAATATCAAATGAGTTTGATTAGACTTCCATTACTGCTTCTTAGGAATGTGGATTCAAACCTACATCAACCCCTTGTCCAATCTCTAACTCAGAATGCCCATATCATCCACCATGTCCTTCAAACCTCCATTATACCCAAAGCTAGGGATCGAATGAATATAACCCCACTTCTATCTATAGTCACTTATTTAATCATGTTAGGTACAAAATTTGATGAAGCTTAATTGATTCTATACTACATCCATAGAATGACCACTATTCAACATCCAAGTGCCCGGTGTAAACAAAACATTACCTTAGAACATATCATAGGGTACATCTTCGACACCAAATACCAACTCAATTTTCCTATTCCACCAGATAATCTACCTATATTTTATATGGATGCCTCCTTCCATATTCTTCTCCATCTGGGGCAAGAGCACATTGAGCCAAATTTTGATAAAGAATAGGAAGCTACTCCTACATAGGACCACCACCACTTGCACCTGCCTACCCTGCATACCCTAAGGATGATATAGTTCATCGACTCGAGCGACTTGAAACTCGACTGGATTATCACATTGAGCAATAATAATGACATTATGAGGAAGAAATGTGATGGTTTGGCAAAAAAATTAACTCGATATATCATCAACTTGCCTCCATCCATTCATTCTTTTAGCTACCACCACCACCACCTGATCAGGATCCACCTTTCGAGTAGTCTTTGTTTGTTATTTTTTTCTTTCTTATACTTATATATTGCTTTATTTCTTTGGTTATGCAATACTTTTCTTTTTGGTGATGTCAAAAGGGAGAGAAGATGTTTATTTTGTTTATTATATATTTTTTTTAATATAATCATCTGCTTATTTTTTTGTATTTCTTTTTTTTTTTTTTTTGTCATCTAAGAAAAAAGAACAAAAACAAATTTAAATTAAAGATCTTGTTTTTTACCTCCCAAAATTTTAAAATCCATCATCTAGTGAGAGGGAGCTAAGGAAGAAATAACACTTATCTTGCCTATCAAATAACATTTTTTGACAATATCAAAAAAGTTGAGATTGTTACGTTCCATGATCCCTAGTCTGTAATTTTGATGATGATAAATAATTTTGTCTGAGTTATTGCTTTCTTCATTGAATATTTTAGATATTACTTTTGTCTATGAGCGCTAATATTTCATGTAAAATACACATCGCTCAAGACTGCTAAAGACTCAAGACTGAGTAGAATAGAATGAGAAAGAGTTTGTAATATGTATTCTTTTTTCATTTTTCATTTCTTGAGTCTGGCCACAAAAGAGTGTATATAAATTGGGTGACCATGCACACACATACACAGGGGAAGATGTTTATTAAAATTAAAAAAAATATTAGATAAATTATATTGTATGATTTTCATTCGTACTGTATAATCTATTATCTAATAATAGGCTTAGCAGTTAATTGAAAGTTTAGCTTCTTTGAACTAATCATATTGTACGATCTTGATCATACAGTATGATTTTTTTCAATCTGAAAACCCTAGTCGCCAGATTAATTTAAGTAAGATTTTGAATTTTAAATTTTGAATTATTTGTATTGTACTATCATTTGAAATCTTATTAAAATTAACCACCATAATTAGACAATTAAATCATGGTTAATTAATGATTTTTTATTCACACTATATGATCCTTATCATATTATATGAAGAATAGAGATGAAATTCAATCGTCCCATAGATTGTACCAGATAAAACCACAATTTTTATTTTAATCATACGGTATGATATTAATATCATAGTGGATAATTTTCTTGAAATTAACTAACTGTAATATACAAAGTATACAGTACAGGATGATTAATAGAGATGGCTTTTGATTATCACAGGATTTGTCACATACGAATAGAGGAAATATAATAAATCGTACTGGATGATCTCTAGATCGTACTACACAATATGTTGAAAAACTATGAACTGTTCATTCTCCTTCGTACTAGATGGGACTAGTTATGAACTGATCATACTGTACAAACTTGGATTATACTATACAAATAAATGATGGCTAACTTGAAATTTTAGGATTTCTTGAAACCTATTATAAAAGAAATTCTTTAACCTTTTTCTATATAGTTGTGAAGAGAGGAACGTGGCTAAGAAAGGAACTTTGAAAGGGAGATTTTGAAGGAAATTAGGGTTTATGAGAGAAGGAGAAGGTGAGCATGAGTGAGAGGGAGAAGAACTATGAGGGGAATCATACGATTGCTCTGGGCTAGCTGCATGCTTGCTCCTCCTATGGCCTTGGTAAATCTTGTGGGAGCTCTCTAGGGAGAGAGGCTTCTTAGTTGGTTGTCAAGGTTCTCTGCCTTCTCTAGGAGGGACAAAAAGGAGTCAAGATTCTTTGCTTTTAAAAAGAGTTTTGGTTCTCTACCACACCGGGTTGGTGAAATAGAGGTTTGTAAGGGCTTCTCCACCTTATTAAGGGAGCAAAAAGAGAGTCACTTTATGTTAGTACAATACTAAAAGTGGAGGACTTCTAGGACTGTATGTAGGTCAATGTTTGATATAACCACTATAAAATATGATGTGTTCGTTCTGATTTTGCTTTCTACATTTTACTTTTTGCACTTCATCTTAGTTATAACTGCTTGATAAATTTCCAATATCAAGTTTATGATGTGATAATTAGAATTTTATCAGCACTATTTTTCAAGGCATATTTTAATTTATTAGCTTCCACATATAAAAATTAAAATTGCTCATTTCTAAGTATTTTGAAAAATCCAAAAAATTAATACTCTTGCTTAGGATTATTTTAAAAGCACCAATTCACACCCCTCTTGGCGCCTCTCATACTTTCACCTCCATTCATACTATACAATCCACATGTTAGAATCTATTAGGTTGAATTTAGTTTTGTAGGAACAATCATAATTGCACCTCGTACTGTACAAACACATGTTTGTGTTGTACGATACAGTTACTCAAAAGTCATTATGATGATTCCTCAAGACAAATGCAATTTCTTAAGATCATGCAGTATGATATTGATCATATTGTATGATTTGACCACCTTTTCCTGAAAAGTCATCCAGACAATTTAACTCTCTTGATCATATTATATGATATTCAATTGTACTGTACAATCTACTAAATTTCTATAAATTAGTGGGTTCTCTTGAATTCAAACTACATCATTCAAATTCTTACCCTTATTGTCTTGAATTCTCCAATGGTTGCCAAACCCCCGACAACTTTTCCTCTTGCCTCCCAAGCGACAATCGTTTCATGTCTACTACTGATGAAGCAGCTTACCACAAATATAAAGAGGCTCACATTAAACCTTCCATAATGTTGAACCAACATGCACTAAACTTTCAAGTGATAAGCATGTTCAATAACACTTCTCTCTAATTCCATCTCACACTTGCTTTTCCATTTCAGTTTGAAATTCTCTATAAATTCTTAGAAAAACCTTAGGATCAACAACGATGCATTTATCATGACTTCCTATGCATGTCGTTGCCATGTAGAAATTTAAAAGAAGATTTGGGAGAACACATTCAACTTTCCACACAAGGAAATAGACCCACCCTATGGCCTTTAGATCAAATTTTTATTGGAGTGTTGTTAACCTCACTATTTGAAATATAACTTTAAATCAACATCAACCCTTTGTCCACTCTTTAAACTATAATACAAGGGTTATTTAGCATGTTTTTTGGACATCCATCATTCCCAAAACTAGAGACCGTATAAACCTCACTCATTTGCTTTCTACAGTCACATAATTTAAATGTCGAATATCAAATTTGATGAAGCCCAAATGATCATTGACTATATCAAAAACTTAACACCAATTCGAATTCCCACAACTAGAAGAAAGAAAAATGTCGCACTAGAATAAGTCATAGGTTATGTATTAGTAGAAAAGAAATACCAAATCACACCTACCCTACTCCTCCTGATAATATTCTTATTTTCTATACTATTGCTTCCTACTATATTTTTTTTCCATCAGGGGCAAGAGCTTCATAAGCCCAATTTTAATGATGAAGGGGGAGCTGCTTTTATAGCAGCTCCTGCACTAGCACAAACTCCTATGGCACTTGAACTAGGACCAGCACTAGCACCTCATTTATATCTTTATGAGGAGATGGTTCAAAGATTTGATAGCCTGGAGTCTCTCTTAGACCAACAAAAATAGCAACAAGATATAGATATGGCATGGTTTGGGGAATAATTCTCTTCAATCCAACAACAAATGTCCTCCATTCATAATTATTTTCAGTAGCAACCACCACCATCACCATCTTACCAGGATCCATCTTAATTTTAGTGCTTATTTACTACGTTTTATTTTTTTTTTATATATTTTAATGTTCAGCTTATTTTTTCTATGTTCCTCCTCTTTTTTATGGTGTTAAAAAGGGGAGAAAATGTACATTTTGGTTATATGTGTGGTTTTATGTTTATTAGTAGAATTCTATTTGTGTTTTTATTTTTGATTTTTTTTTTTTTTTTTTTTTTTTTTTTTTTTTTTTTTTTTTTTTTTTTTGCTATTCAATTTCTCTGTATTAAAAAAAGTATTTTGGAACCTCTATTTTTTAAATCTAGCACATAGTTAGGGGGAGCTTAGGAGAAAAGAATTTTAATTTACCTTTCAACCAAAATTACTTGTCATCATCAAAAAGAGAGAGATTGTAGTAATTTAGGATTCCTTGTATGTGATTTTAATGATGAAAAAAATTATTGATTGAATTATTATTTCTATCAGTAGATATTTTGGATATTCTTCTTATTAGTGAGTAATAACATTGCATGTAAAATATTTTGCTTAAGGCTAGTGTAAACTCAAGAACGGGTAGAATAGGATGTCAAGTAAAAGAGTTTGTACTTTTAATATTCTTTTATTTTTTATTTCTTGAGTCTGTCCACATAAGAGTGCATGGAATTAGGTGACCATGCACACACACAGGGGAAGTGAAAAAAATTTGAAGTTAAAATTTTGTGTATTAATAATCATATTGTATGATCAGCTATTCTGAAAAGGTCTTGATGGCTAATTGAATCATTAATGGTATCAAACTAATCATATTGTATGATGCATATTGTACTATAAGATTTGTTTTGATCTATAAACCCTAGTCACCAGATAAATTAAGAATTCAATAATTAATTTTTTGAACTAATCATATTATAAAATCTTATTTTAACTATGTCCCATAAATAATCAATGAAACCATAGTTTAATTAATGATGACAGATCATATTGTATGATCAAGATCATACCATATGATTTATAGAGACAAAATTTGATCGTCCCAAAGATCATACCAAATGAAACTATGATTTTTTAATTAATCATATTATACGATATTAACATCGTATTGGATGATCCACTTGAAATCAACTAATTGTACTATATAATGAGAGCTATATGGGATGATTGATATAGAAGATTTTCAAACTTCTCAAAGATCGTCCTCTATGAATGTAGAGAAATTAAATAGATCGTACTGGCCAACCTCATGATGATTCTATATAGAATGTTAAAATTTTGAATATTTCGTCTGAACGACTCTTCACATCATGCTTGACAAGTCTAATTTATTAAATTGATCGTATTGTATGAATTTCAATCATATTGTATGAACAAAGATGTCCAACTTAAATTTTTAGGGTTTTTTTAAACATAATATTTAAGTAATATTTAAAGAATATATTGGTAAAAGAGACAAGATTGTATGACTATTGAAGGAGCTTTGAGAGAGAAGCTTTTGAGAGAGACAAAGGTTTGGGAGGAAGGAGAAGGTGGTTTAGTGTGAGGTTGAAGTAGTTTGAGGGGATTGCATGGTTTCTCAAAGCAAGCTAAGCACCTTTGCTCCTCTTGTGGCCTTGTGAGTCCTTGAAGTTTTTTCTTTGGAAGAGAGGCTTTAAAGTCAAGTCCTCAAGGTTCTCTGCCTTCTCCAATTGAGAGAAAAAGGAGTTGGTTTCTCTACCTTCACCAGGGGGGGTGAAAAAGAAACTGAGGTACTCTACCTTCTCCAGGAGGGAGAAAAAGATTGGAGGTTCGTCGCTATCACAAGGAGGGTGACATAGCTTTTGGCACTCTATCACACCAAGTTTGTTAAAAAGGATTTTGTAAGGGCTTGTCCTCCTTGTTGTGTGGGAAAATTTAGATTTGTATATTTCTAGTGCAATACCAAGAGCGAATAACTCTGGGGAGTGGACGTAGGTCAAGGTTGACTGAACAACCATAAAATTTCTAGTGTATTTTTTTTTCATTTTTGGACTTTTTCTATATTTTATTTCATGATAACTACTTGGGAAAATTGTTGCAAATCTGATTTCATGGATTAAATTTGATGATAGCAAACATTCATCATTTTCTATCATTGTCGTGCATACTAACTTTTCAGGTCCACAAAATCGAGTGCAACTCAAGCCAGCTCAAGATCGGGTAGATTAGCTTTGAGTCAGTTTGTAATTTTCCTTTCTTGAGTTTATTGTAAACATAATGGTTCCTGATGCTAAGTAATCTTACACACACAAACATGGGGGGAAATTTCTGTCTGTTGATTAGATTTCTCTGTTTTGATCACATCATATGGGATAATCCTAAAATCATCCTAGATGATCAGCTAAAAATAAAAACCCTAATTAGGGCATCCTGGATAAGGTAACAATCATTAAGCATATCGTCCTGGACGATCTTTGTATCGGCCAAGACGATAGGCTCAAATCAGAAAGAATCTGCCACCAGATCTATTTAGGTATTCTTTATTTTTGGACATTATCCAGGATGATATCCTGGATGATGTAGTATAATTATGCCTAAATTAATTTGGTAATTAAAAAAATAATTAAGCTTGGCTTGCTTAATCACATCATTTGGTACCATCGCAGGATCATCTGGGATGATCTCTTGGACGATTGACATTGGCCAGCTTCTATTCAGGGCGATGTTTAGGACGATTTTTCATGGATTTGAACTAATCGGCCAGGACGATTGTGAGATCGACCTGGATGATCAAGCTATTTTTCATCATCTAGACATCCTTTTAGAGCAATTATCTTGATGATAATCGAGGATTTGTATTGATCATCCAGGATGATCATATCATCCTAGGCAATAAAGTTGATTTGTGTAAAATAAGAGCTATTTTGAAGCTCTTCTATTTAGGAGCTCTTGTTCTACCCTTTAGAACATCTTTTGTTGCTCCTTTAACCTTAGAGATCTAAGAGGAGAGGGAAAGCAAGGGAGAGAGAGAGGATCTTATGAGGGGGAGTTTTTGAGGGAGTTCACAAAGGTTGCTCCAAGAAAGGATTGTCGTTGTCTTCTCCAGTCATCGTCCTTGAATCCTTAGGGGTTCTAGAGAGGTAAACTTCAGCATCTGATCAAGGTTCTCTGCCTGCTTCAAGAGGAAGAAAAAGGAGTTGGGGTCTCTGCCTACTTCAGGAGGAAGAAAAAGGAGTTAGGTTCTCTGCCTGCTTCAAGAGGAAATAAAACAAGTTGGGTTCTCTGTCTATTTTTAGAGTAAGCGAAAGGAGTTCGGTTTTCTTCCTCACTTGGGTTGGTGGAAAGGAGGTTTGTATAGGCTTCTCTACCTTACTGTGGGGGCAAAAGGAGAGATACTGAGTTTAGTGCAATACTCAGAGGGCGCCTCCGGGGAGTGGACGTAGGTCGTGTTGACTGAACCAGAGATGTTCTTTATTACTACTTCCACATTTATTTTCTGCACTTTGATTTCGATGGTGAATCTTAATTTTTGTTTTAAGATTATATTTTTATCGAAAGATTTTTTTAAATGCTAATTCACCCCCCCCCCCCCCCCCCCCCCCCCCCCCCCCCTCTCCCCTCTTGGTTAGCCTTGGGACTAGTTCATAAGGGTTTAATATCCCTAACAAACTTTATAGTGCCATCAGAGCACTTTCAAGTGGTATCAGAGCATAGCTTTTGCACGGTTTCAAAAAAAAAGTGGTATCAGAGCGGGATTTATAAAATTAAGTTTGAAATTTTTTTAAATTTTGATTCATGGCAAACTTTAGTAATCGTAACACAATGGAAGGATATTCTATTACATGTCCACCTTTGTTTGATAACAATCCTTTTAATTTTTAGAAAACTTGTATGTCTACGTTTTTACAATCGCTTGATTATCGTATATGGATGCTTATTAAAGAAGGTTATACACCACCTTCTTGTGAACTTAATGGTATTAAAATTGAAATTCCTTTTACTTTTGATGAAAGAGATTTAGTACAACTTAATACAAAATGCCTAAACTATTTTTTTTGTGCTTTGAAATTTGAAGATTATATGCGTGTTTCAACTTGTGCAACTGGTAATGAAATTTGGGATAGATTATGTGAAACTTATGAAGGAACCAATGAAGTTAAACAATCTTGATTAAATATTTTATATATTACAAACTTTTTTGTATGAAACCTTCTGAATCAATTTCTAAAATGTATACAAGATTTACTCAAATTGTCACCTAATTGCATGCTTTAGGAAGAGAGCTAACTAATTATGAAAGGGTAAACAAAATTTTGAGATACTTGCCTTTTTCTTTTGATAGTAAAATCACTGCAATTATTGAATCTAAATATTTGAATACTTATTCAATTGATAACTTACTTGGATCACTCTTTGCTTACGAGCAAGGGGTGAATCAAAGAAATCTTGATGTAGGTGAGAAAAAAAAGGAGAAAATTGTGGCACTAAAGGCCAACAACACGGACACTGATTCATCCGGATCTGAAAACAATAATGTTGCCTTCATCACTAGGCAATTCAAAAGTTTTCTAAGGAAGAAACATAAAGACCATCAGAAGTGGAAAAGAGGTAAGGATAGAAAAAATTATAAAAGCTCTTCTGATGTTGTTTGCTTTGAATACAAGAAGCTTGGATATGTTAAAGCTTATTGTCCTACACTTAAGGAGCACCCAAAAAAGAAGAAGGGTGAGAAAAAACCCAAATACATGAAGGACAAAAAGCAGTACCAAAAGGCATTCTTGGAAGATTCTGCATCTGACTCCTCTAAGACTAAAGTAGAGGAGGAAACCACAAACTTATATTTAATGGCAGATAATCAACTTGAACAATCTGATCAAGAATAGGTATGTGAACCAACCTATGATCAATTAGTTGAAATTTGTGAGAGAATTCATGCATCATATAAGAACCTTAAAAAAAAAAGTATGCTAGCTTAAAATTGGAGTTTTTAAATTTATAAAAAGAGCATGAAATTCTTCTTGAAGATCATTCTACAATTGATAATAATCACATGTCATTACTTGATGAGTTTAATGCATTAAATAAAGAGCATACTGAATTATCTGATGCACATAATTCCTTGAAGTCATCCCATACTGAGTTAGAAAAGGAGTTTAAGAAACTAACAATCTCAAAGTTTTGAAAATAACAAATCCTCATTACATGCAACACATAAAAGGAAGCCTTGCCACCTAAGTAGATTAGTACATCCTTTTCTTGGTGTTAGATATTTTTTATGTGACATGTTAGGACACATTACACACACTTGCACCATTCACTGTAATACACATTAGGTGTGGAGACCCAAATTGCATAATTCACAATATAACACACATGCATTGCATTCTTCTTTTCATAAGAAGGGATCCAAACCTATTTGAGTTTCTAAATCTGATGTTTGTGATTTTGCAGGCTTGCTCTCACAAAAGGCTATGTGAGAGCATGTGATACATGGACAGTGGATGCTCATGACACATGACTGGAGATGCCAATCAATTCATTCTACAGGAGATCAGGACAAGAGGTAAGTTTACTCTTGGAGACAACACCACTAGGAAGGTAGTGGGCCTTGGTATAATTGGAAACTTCAAAAACCTTTTGATTAAAAATATTTTTCTTGTAGATGGACTAAAACACAACGTGCTCAGCATCAGTCAACTTTGCAATAAGGGCTTCATCATAAAATTTTTGGCTAATGCTTGTATTATAAGCTTAAATAACAACATTATTTTGCGGGGAATACAGATCAATAATGTTTACATACTTGACTTAAATAATATTAAAAGTGTTGCTTCATTCTACTTAAAAACTGATGTTGGTGATTCATGGTTGTGACACAGGAGATTATGTCAAGCCAGTATGAAAACCCTTAGGAGGGTGACCCAGAAAGACCTAGATAGAGGTGTCCCCAAACTTAAATTCTCAAAAGACCACCTTTGTGATGCCTGCTAACTAGGAAAATAAGTTCATTCCTCTTTTCACTCCATTAAGGACATTAGCACCTCTAGACCTTTAGAAGTCCTTCACATGGATTTGTTTGGACCAATTAGCCTTGCCAGCTTAGGAGGAAAATTTTATGGTTTTATGATTAACGATGACTACTCGAGGTTTACTTGGATTAGATTTCTATCACATAAGAATTAGTTTTTTGATGAGTTTAGATCCTTCTTCACTTGGATTCAAAAAATGTTATGTTGTGAGACATTGACCATCAATAGTGACCATGGGGGAGAGTTTGGAAATGAGAAATTTGGAGACTTCTATGAGGATAAGGAGATTAGTCACAACTTCTCAGCTCCTATGATCCCTCAGTATAATGGGGTAGCTAAAATGAAGAATAAGACCTTAGTTGAAGCCGCTAGAGCCATGCTTGTTGAATATTCACTTCCAAAATACTTTTGGGCTGAAGCGATAAACATAACTTGTTATGTGTTGAATAGGGTGAATGTTAGAGCCAAACTTGATAAGACACCCTATGAGATCCTTAAGGTTAGGACACCCAATCTTTTCCATCTCCATATCTTTGGTTGTAAGATTTTCATTCATAACAATGGAAAGTCATACTTAGGAAAATTTGATTCAAAATATGATGGAGTGTTCTTAGGATATTCAATTGTGGGGAAATCCTTTAGGGTGCTTAATAAGAGGACAATAGTGGTGGAGGAGACAACTTATGTAGTGTTTGATGAATCTGATCCTAAGAAGTCTAGAGTTGAGGAGGAAGATGAAGTTAGAGATAATACCACTGGAATTAAAAATTTCGAGAAGAGGGTAGAGCACCAAAACTACTGAAGGAGTAGGTAAGATTACCCAAGGAGTAGAAAATATACATCTGGAGGAAAGGGTTGAACCTACATACACCTTGCTTAGAGATTGGAGATATTCTTCAAGTCATCCTAAAGAACTAATCTTAGGAGACCCTTCTGAATGTGTTAGGACTAGGTATGGACTTAGGAAGGAAGTGAACCACTGTACCTTTATCTCAATGCCTGAATCCACCAACATCAATCAAGTCCTTTCTGATGAGTTTTGGATCTTAGCCATGCAAGAGGAGTTAAACCAATTTAATAGGAATGATATTTAAGATCTTGTAGAAAGACCAAAGGGACAAAGTATAGTTGGAATCAAATGGAACTTTAAGAATAAAATGAATGATTCTGGTGTGGTAGTTAGGAATAAGGCATGATTAGTGGCTAAGGGGTACAACTAAATATAAAGGATTGATTTTGAGGAGACCTTTGCCCCTATAGCTAGATTGGAAGCCATTAGAGTGCTACTAGTCTTTGCCTGTTATAAGGGATTTAAGCTTTCTCAAATAGATGTTAAGAGTGCCTTTTTAAATAGGATAATAAAAGAGGATGTGTTTGTAGAGAAACCCCCAGGTTTTGAGAGTTTCCAATTTCCAAATCAGGTTTTAAAATTAAAAAAGGCCTTATATGGATAAACGAAGGCACCCATAGCTTGGTATGAGAGGCTTAAACCATTCTTACTATAGAGGGAGTTTGTTAAAGGGAGTGTAGACACCACCCTTTCTCTGAGGAAAGTAGGAGATGATTTACTCATTGTTCAGATCTATGTCAATTATATACTATTTGGATCTTATGATAAAAGGCTATGTGGTAATTTTTCTAAAACAATGAGTAAGGAGTTTGAGATGAGTATAATGGGAGAGTTGCCCTACTTTTTGGGATTTACCATAAGACAATCAGATGATGAAACCATTCTAAATCAATCAAAGTACATAAAGGACATCTTAAAAAGTATAAAATGGATAAAGTCAGGCCAATTAATACTCCCATGACCTCCAGTGTTCAGTTGGATAAGGACCCAAATGAAAAGTCTGTTGATAAAAAAAAGTAGAAAGAAATGATTGGATCTTTACTTTACCTGAATGCTAGCCAGCCTGGTATAATGTTAAGTATTTTTCTTTGTGCTAGATTTCAAGCTGATCCTAAAGAATCTCACCTGACTATAGTTAAGAGAATTTTGAGATACCTCTTAGGAACCCAAAACTTAGGAACTGGTATCCTAGGCACAACACTTCTTTTGAGATTATTGGATATTCTGATTCTAATTTTGTAGGTTGTAAGGTAGATAGAAAGAGAACTTCTGGGACTTGCCAATTTATAAAAAGTCTTTAGTCTCCTGGTCTAGTAGGAAGCAAATCTCTGTTGCACTTTCCACTGCTGAAGCTAAGTATATTGCCTTAGGAAGTTGTGTGGCCCAAGTCCTTTGGTTGAAGAAGTAAGTTCTGGATTTAGGATTACCTGTAGGCATATATTCAATCCTTTGTGACAACACTAGTGTCATCTGCATTTCTAAGAATCATATCCAACATTTAAGGACTAAGCACATTGACATAAGTCATCACTTTATTAGAGAACATGTGACCAAAAGAGACATTGAGTTACACTATGTGGCAATTAAGAATCAACTAGGTGACATCTTTATTAAACCACTAGCCTTCGACACTTTCAGCACTTTAAGGACCAGATTGGGTGTTATTGATATAAATGCATGAATTTAATTCTTACTAATTTTTGATCTGTTTTGTTTTTATATATATATATATATTCAAAGTGTATCAAAAATCAAAAGATAATTAAAAAGAGCGCCAATCAAATTGACAAGATGCATAAAATGAGCCCACCAAAAGAAAGCTCCTTCTCTTTCAAAAATTTTAAATCTTAAAAGAATTCATGTGTCACTTAATATTTTTCAAATGCTTGATTTTAGATTCCATGATTGTAACTAATTACTTTGATATATTATTGTATAAAATATTTTTCTAAAACCACGTTTAAAACAGATTTCTTTTTCTTATCCAATTAATTTTTATAATTTAGATCCTTATTTTCAAAAGATGGTTTCCCCTAGGAGAAGTTAGAGTTAAGGCTAATAGGATCGGTTGTTATACCATCGAATTTTGATGATTTTAACTCATTGATTCTTACAAATTTTTAATTCAATCATATGGAAAACTTATCATATTTAAGCTTTGATTTTAAAAAAAAACCTTTCTTTTGCTTTAGGTCTTGTCTTTTTTCATTTTTGTTTCTGTTTTTAGTCTCTGCCTTTATTTTTATTTTACTTTCCTCCTCCTTTTTGTGATGTCAAAAGGGGGAGTAGTTAGTTATACTGGTTACTTTGTAATTTGATTCTATTATTGGATAATTAAAACTATGTTTGTTTCTTCTCACTGTTTCTTTTAAACTGTTCTTAAACTGTTTAGATTATTTTTTTGTTTGTCATCATCAAAAAGGAAGACATTATTACAAATCTAATTTCATGGATTAGAATTTTGATGATAGTAAACATTCATGATTTTCTATGCCTGCCTTGCCTACTAACTTTTTAGGTCCACAAGATCGAGTGCAACTCAAGCCAGCTCAAGATCTGGCAGATTAGGTCTGAGTTAGTTTGTAATTTTTCTTTCTTGAGTCTATTATAAATGGAGTGATTCCTGATACTAAGTAACCTTGCACACACACATGGGAGAAAATTTCTGTCTGTTGATTAGAGTTTTCTATTTTGATCATATTATTTAGGACGATCCTAAAATTGTCTTGGACGGTTAGCTAAAAATAGAAATCCTAATTAGAACATTCTGGTTAAGGCAGTCGTTATTAAGCACGTCATCTTGGACAATCTTTGTATCAGCCGAGATGATAGGCTCAAATCAGAAAGAATCAGCTGGCAGGTCTATTTAGGTATTCTTTATTTTTAGACATCATCCTGGATGATGAACATAATTATTCCTAAAATAATTTGGTAATTAATGAAAGCAATTAAGGTTTGATTGCTCGATCACATCGTCCGGGATGACCTCTTGGATGATTGACATCGGCCAGCTTCTATTCAGGGCGATGTTTAGGATGATTTTCCTCGAATTTGAACTAATCTGCCATGACGATCGTGAGATCAGCCTAAACGATCAAGCTATTTTTTTATTATCCATATATCCTTTCAGAGCAATTATCTGGATGATAATCAAGGATTTGTACTGATCATCCAGGATGATATTGTGTCAGCCTGGATGATATAACTAAAAATCTTCTAAACCTCCCAAACCAACCGGGCTGATTGAGCAAAATTTACGTTGATCGGCCAGGAAGATATCCATATCGTCCTGGACGATAAATTCAGTTTGTATAAAATAAGAGCAATTCTGAAGCTCTTCTATTTAAGAGCTCTTATTCTACCATTTAGAACATCATTTGCTGCTGCTTTGACCTGAGCGAACCAAGAGGAGAGGGAGAGCAAGGGAGAGAGAGAGAGGATCTTATGAGGGGGAGTTTGTGAGGGAGTTCACAAAGGTTACTCCAAGCATGGATCCTTCATCCTCTTCTCCAGTCGTCATCCCTAGATCCTTCGAGGTTCTAAAGAGGCAAACTTTATATCTGATCAAGGTTCTCTGCCTGCTTCAGGAGGAAGCAAAAGGAGTTGGGTTCTCTACCTCACCTGGGTTAGTGGAAAGGAGGTTTGTATAGGCTTCTTCTCCTTGCTGTGGGGGCAAAAGGAGAGATACTGAGTTTAGTGCAATACTCGGAGGTCCCTCCGGGGAGTTGACATAGGTCGTGTTGACCGAACCACTATAAATCTCTATGTTCTTTATTACTGCTTCAGCATTTATTTTCTGTACTTTGATTTATGTGGTGAATCATAGTTTTTGTTTTAAGATTGTATTTTGATCGAAAGATTTTTTTTGATCTCACAACCTCCTCGAACTTTCATTATTTTTTTAATTTTGTTTGAGAATTTTAAATTATTAAGTATTCTTCACAAATATTATTGAAATTTTATATTATTCAAGCAAAAGACAAATCACCCACGTTAATGTGATATAGACTATGGCTTATAGTTGCCTCCCAGTTAGGTATGCAATTTGAACCCAAAATTTTTTTGAGTACCTAACCAGTAGGTGTACTTAGGCTTTCATTTCTGTTCACAACATCCAATTTACAACGCATGCAGTTCATGACCTCCAGTTTGCACCAAAGGCTCCGTTAGCGACCTCTAGCTTACAACCTTGTTCGTATGCTCCAATGAGAAGTAAAGTCCGAGCAAACATCCGAACACATCTGACCACATTCAAGTACCGAATGCAGTTCACGAAGTTCGCAACCTACACTTCTCATCAAAGGCCCTGTTTGTATGCTCCACATTTGCTCGCTCCTCATTTAGGCACTTAAGGTAGTTCACATAGTTTGCGACCTCCAGTTTTCAATGAAGGCCCTATTTGCATGCTCCCCATTTAGGCACGACCTCTCTAGAATATTTTGGAAAATGTTAAAGAAAATAAATCGAAAATGATTGAATGAGTCCCAACGATGTGAGAACATCTCGAAGCTGAGCAAGACAAATCCTCCAAGTAAGCATGCTCTCGAGCGAGAGTATGGAATGAGAGAAGGCTACATCTAAAAGGTGTGGGAAAGTAGAGAGAAGATCATTGAACGGTTTGCAATGATGCCTGAAGAAGATAAAGAAAAAACATTTCATTCATGTGTTGGTCGATTCATGGAGGTTGAAGATATGTTGTTTCTATAGATTGATAGTATCTAACGTGCTAATTTACCAGTACCGCCCTCTCTCTCCATTGCCAAAGAGAAAAATATTACCTCAACTTTTTTAATTCTAGAAACAGGTTTTAAGGCATCATGGAAATGGTTAGAGCCGATACAGAGCACGTAGACGTTTGCAAAATATGCACCTTCATGGAGAGGAACAATTATTACATCCTCTAACCGGACGTAGAGGAATGTCCGGTCAGAGGCCAAATCGCGCCAAAAAACGAGAAATACCGAGCAAATACCGATCAATACCAAACAATAACGAGGAATACCATCACGTGAAGATCCAATACCTAGTTATACCGAGCTATACTGAGCAATACCGAGTTATACAAAAGTTGTACTGAGTTTTTCCTAGAAAAAACTCTGTACAACTCGGTGTTGCTCGGTATAGCTAAGTATAATTCGGTATTGGTCTTCACAGAGCGGTATTCCTCGTTATTATCAAATAATACCTAGCAATACCGAGCAAATACCGAATTTTTTGGCGGGATTTTTCCTCCGACCGGACGTTTCCTCTACGTCCTTACACCGGACCTAATAAAAGTTCCATGGAGAGAGCGCATAAGTCAACAAGGAAAATCATGAGTTGTCGAGGTTATGCAAAAACGTACTAGCTGTCAAGTTTTGTTATTGCTGGACAATGCTCCTTGGCATTTCAAAGCTTTCGAACCAGATAATATTTGGGTAGTATTTTTACCCCAAATTGCACCAGTTGGAAATAACCATGCAATATTGGAATAAGCGCTGCTATTAAGAAACAATACAAGTATTAATATTTGAAGCATGCCCTAAATTTTTATGAACTTCTTGAGGAGGCGAAGAATCATAAGGAGAAGGGGAAACAGTTAGGCCGAGGAGCAACTGGGGTTTCTTATGGAAATCTAACACGTCTGCTTGATGCAATAAATTATCTGAAAGTCGCCTGGGATTCACTAGCGCCTAACTCGATAAAAAATGCCTTTATCAAGGCAGAGCTAAAGAAATCAGAAGCAGATCCTGATGCTGGTGATAAAGATGACAATTTGACACCAATATTATACAAGCCATGAAAATTTTAAATATTTCCATGGATCCTACAGAATTGGAAGATTTCATTTATGTCGATGATGAAAACAGTGGAGAATATGTTGTTGTTGTTTTTTAAGATGTTGAAGAAATTTTGAAATCCATGAAATTTGATGAGATGGAGCATAATGATGATATGAATCCTCAATAAGAGTTGAGTTTTACTACAACAAATATTGATGCATTTTAGGGCTTCGAGTGAATCAATTGTTCTACCCTGAGGTACAAGAAGAAGCTGGAGATACATTTGATGATTTTAGAAAATCATTTGAATTTTTTCAGAGAAATGTTTATGTGGTCACCCTCAATGTTAGACATAAGAAATTGCAAAACTTACATCAAATGATCATTCATGGCATTGAACCCTATATTTTTGTTTAAATTTTGCGTTCTTAACTAGGATGCGTACTTAACTGGGAGACTATTATACTAAAATAGAAGTCGTTTGGGATCAATTTTATTTTTATATTTGCTTATGCACATTTGAATTAAAAAAAATAAAATAAAATATTAAAATTGACTTTTAGATGTTTAAAATCATCTAGCCACCTGCCCAAACCTATTATCACGGCCATCAATCACCTCAATTTAGGTGATATTCAATAAAAATATATATGAATATATAAAAATAAAATGTGATTCCTAAACGGCTTCCCGTCTATATCGAGGTGTACCGAGTTTTTTGAAAAAACTCGGTACACCTCGTATAGGCGGAATTTTACCTACAACCGGATGTTCCTCTGCATCCTTACACCACCGGACCAAATAAAAGTTCCTAAAAGTGCAATAGGGAAATGTATTTTATTTTTCTTTTGGTAAATAGAGTAAAGTATTTAGATGAACCCTCACAAGGGTAGAAAGTCCATACCTGACCTTTACAGATTTCGCACTTAGATGTATTTTGCCCTTCAAAATTCGTATACGCTCAATATTTAAATACCTATGAAGAGAATCACTTCATACATATCAAGTATTTAAATACCTATGAAATAATTCGGTATTATCCATCCACAAAAAATAATTTCGAAACTTAAATAATTGTTTCAGAGACCTAAAACCAATCTTAAATTACACTTAAATGAACCTAGACGAGGTAAAAGATAATTTGATTATTATTTGCAGTGCGAAAAGAAAATAAATAAATAAATAAATAAATGAACCTAGACGATATGCCATATGGAATTGAACAAAGAGGGAACCATGCCATCTTCTTTATTTGTCAATAAAACTTAATAAGTGAAAAAAAATGAAATCATAAAAATTTTATTAAAAGGGGGACATTTCAATCCATTTCACATAATAATATGCACCAATAAAACCTCCCTACCTTACACAAAAAACAAACAGAAGACACACCAAAACATAACAGTCTGACGAAGTAATAAAGCTTTTCTCCACCTCCATCGAAATTTCTCACGCACAGTTCCCACATGTATTAGATCTAAGGAATATGAATAACTCCTAACCAGTGTAGATATGGACGCCTATAGCGATGAGAAATATCGTTATAAGAGCAAAAAATAGAATGGTATGAATAAATATGGAGAGACCGCTCGTCCTCATACTGTTGAATTCAATCACCCTTCCATTTCCAGGAAGCTGGAAGAGAAGTCCAGGCGTCAATAGAACGAAGAGCACCACGCCGATGACAACAGGACCCCAATCTGCCATCTCTCTCTTTCGTTATTTTACTCTTTGCAAAGGAGTAAACGGGAGAACTGGTTTAAGTAATAATACGGTAAAGAAAGCTAGATGCAGGAGGAAGAAAGGGGGAGATATTGATATAAAATGATGGATTGCGGGGCATTCTAGGCGAATAAATAAATAATATTGTCCTTGTTGGAGGACGGCTGGCAATGGGCTGGAGGATGGTTTTATCCGGCTATCTTTTTTAATTTACGGAAACAATATCATTAAGATATTTTGATTTAGTTTTTAGTAAAAGAGTATTTGAAAATTCGACATATTTATATTATAATTCTAACTATAAAATTATGTTATATTAATTCAGAAAAAAAAAAGTTTAAAATAATGAATATATTTATTAAGGTTGTAAAAATCGACTCAATCAATAAATCAAAAAAAAAGAGATTCATACTAATAAATAATATTATTATTATTATTATGTTTTAATATAAATTTAATTTACATTTAACTATATATAATTTAATATAAATTATCATTAATTTATGTAAAATATTTAAATATAATGTATACATATAAAATATATAACTAATTGCCGGTTCTTAAAAATCGGGACTAGTTCATTAATAGAACCGGCGGTTCTAACCGGTTCCCAATAGTTCGATGTTCGACCAATTTTTCATATGTATCGAATCGGACACATGCCTGATTCATTGTTGAACTGGTCGAATCGGCCAATCCGATTTTCAAAGCTTGATATTTATTATTAGGTATATTATTAACATTAAATATTAAAAATTATATTATATTATATTTTATAAAGAATAATGATAAATCTGAGAATATGTGACTAGCCGTGACCTTGGTGACATAACATTCTTCATTAACTAATTGGCTAGAGCCTTTTCAATAATAAGAAAAAATCAATACGTGTTAAATCTTATAATACTAATTATGTTTTTGTATTTAATAAATAAACAAATAACCTTAAGATATCCCTTAAAATTTAAACAATAAAAAATTTTAATATAAGTCATAAACCGACTAAATTTTATATTTTACTTTTAAAATATATTTTAAATTTATAAAATTAATTCTAATAAAAATTTTGATTAGAATATCAATTTTTTTTTATCTTGTAGCATATTTAGTCTTTTTAGCTGTATTGTAATGCTTTCTTTCTTACTTTAGATGGCCGTGCATGGCTAAGCAATGCTTGTCGCGACTCTTGCTTGTCGTGACTCTTAGCATATTATTGCGCCGGCTAACCGGATATTTTGATATAAATTTATGTGAATCTTTTTACAAAGCATTATCAGAGAAGAATATTTGATGGAAAAAATGAAGATACCACTATTTTGCTTCTGAATAAAATTTAGGGTTCTCAAAATAGTTGATTATAAATAATATAATTATGTTTAATATTTCTTATTAAATTCAATTTCTCTAATCTCGATTGACTCATTGGCAATCCCTACTTCAGCGGGGTCCTTTATCTTAAACTTCGCTTATTTTTTACAATAGCTCATTCAGCAATTTCATCCTTAAATCATATTCTCTTTTGACAAGCAGGTTATATTACTCCTCAACCTTATCCTTCACGGAGAGTTTGATCAACCACTCGTCCTCAAGGCACCTCTAGATAGTATTGTAGGCCTTCTTGAGGTTGGTTACCTCCACCATAGCCCATTTGTGGTTTCAAGCTAAGGTGTAAGAGGACTACCATAATTTCCTCAACATGTTCATGGCTATCTAGCCGAGCTCATCTTGTAAAATGGCTTCAAGTACTCCTTTAGAGACTACAAGCAAATGAAATGACCTTGTTCATAGCACCTTTAAAAAGCATAGAGGTCACCATCCCCAAGTAGCCTACCTCCTCCATGTGTTAAGGGAAGAGACTTCCTCCTCTTATTTCTCATTTGCCACCTATACTAGGATTTTTTATTTTTTTAATTCCACTAACTAGGGAAACATATCTCCTCCACCTTATTTTTTACCGCCTCATCATTGATTGCCATTCTCTTAGCAGATGGAGGTGCCTTATGATCTTTGCAGGTGAATATGCAACTACTTCCTTTGACTTTGTTGGTGCTTATAGATTCCATTGACTTCTAAGAAAACCAACACCATAGCATGACTGTGTGTTGCCACCTCAATTCTACTCCTTTTGGTAGGAAGTGCCCCCTCCCCCCAAGTCGGATGCGCCCCCCCCCCCCCCCCCCCCCCCTAGAAACGTTAATAGGACTTACTTAAAGCTTTGCCTCCTCCTTATCATCGGTCCACTCCTCACCATGAAGGGCATATCACCCTGGTACTCATCACCATTATATTGGTGAGGAAGTCACTGAAAGTTTGAATAGGTGTTGGACCTAATGCAATTGTCCCAAGGCTAACCAAGATGGGGGTAAATTGGTTATTTAAAAAATTCTCTTGGTAAATTAAAAAACTGATTTTAGATTTTTAATCACAACGATAAATTTTCTCAAAAATAATTTTCAACCACAAAAATAAAACTTGCAGAAAATACAAATGCAGTAAAAAAGTAAAAACAAAAGAACGCATAATTTTATAGTATTTCAATCTAACTAGACCTAAATCTAACTAGACCTACGTCGACTCCTTGAAGACTCACTCTTCATGTATTGCACTATACCAAAGTGACTCTCCTTTTGCTCCCATAGAAGGACAAAGAAACCCTTATAATAACCTCTCCTCAACCAAACCCCGGTGTGGTAGAGTACTGTTGCCTTTCTCACCTTCCTAGTGATGGCAGAGAACCAACGTCCTTTTACACCCTCTTAGTGTCGGCAGAGTACCGGAGTCCTTTCACACCCTCCTAGTGTCGGCAGAGTATCGGCATTCTTTTGAAAATCCTCTTTCAAGAGTCTTCCAAAAAGTAGGCAAGTACTTTGAAGAACAAGCAAGAGATCCTCACCATTGGGTAACCTTGTGAATCCCCTCAGAAATCCCTCTTAAGAGATCTCTCACTCTCCAATCCTAATACACTCTCCCAAACTCTCTCCAAGTGCATTCTCAAAAGGAATTTGTAGTAGGAATTCTCTAGGTAGTTAGTTTTTAGGACCTTATATAGAAAGGATAAGAAAAAACATTCATAAAACTAAAATTTTCAATTTGACCGTATGGGATCATATAGTACGATCGTACTTCATACATACTAACAATTCAAAAAAAATCATCATACGATCCTGTACGAACTGATTTCATACTCTATCAGTCGTATGTATGAACTGATATCATACTATACGAACAGTTCAAAAATGAACAAGTTCGTCAGGTACGATTTTGTACAAATGCATTTCATACACTAATCGGCATACTATTCAAGCTTTATTTTGTATAATATGATCAGTTTAATCAAAACATGCTTCTTGTGGTACAAAAATGGACAAGTCTATTTTGTACTTTGGACGTCGTCTGCACGAAAATAATTTTATACAATACAAACACTTCAAAAAATATCCATGTTCGTATGGACGAACTGGTATACACCCATTTCATACTATAGATGTCGTCTGTACGAATCTAACATCGTCCAGTATGATCAGTTCAAAAGATGGTGAGTTTACTTGGGATAAACCGGTACGTATCCATTTCATATTCTAGACATCGTCTGTACAAACCAATGTTCGTATAGTACGAATAGTTCAAGAAAAATTTTAAGGCATGATTTGATTAACTCTTTCTAGAAGAACACACAGGTCAAAACGTATAATATGATTCAATAATTGTACTGTATGATTAGTTTTAAAAATATAAGTTTTGACTCACTCATCTAGTGTGTGTGCACGGTTACTCAAATGCAATCACACTCTTACAGACTCAAGAAAAAGAAAAAGTACATACTTCAATTCTAAGAAACTCTAATATAATCTGTCTTGAAGTCTTCAACATTTAGGAGTATGATTTTCCAAAAACATTAAAACATATAAACAACAAAAAATAGAATTTTCTAATATGTGTTAGGAGAAGTAATAATTAACATAATAATATTTTGGTATCATAAAAAACTCACATGATATAAAACTATAGATTTGAAAACTAAGTCACAACAATCTCCCTTATTTTGATGGTGGAAAAATAATTATTGTTTGAGTTTACACTTAAGATATTTTTTCTCCTAAGCTCCCCCTAAATGAATGACCAATCCCTAAATGCACATCAACACAACATTCCATCATTTCATTTATCATTCAAGAACACATACAAACACATTTTTTATTTAACATCATCTCAAATAATATCATCCTAGAAATACAAAAAATAACACGTGAAAACACTAACACATGAAATCACTGAAATAACAGGAAAACATCTCAATAACAAACACATAAATTCATCAGTAACTACAGCATAGAAGTATAACTAATAATCAGAGGGGCCTTGATCTGGAGGATTAGGTGGGTTGAATATTCAAAAAGTTACTACTGATTGTAGCTACATTAGTGTTAACCGAGTCAAATTGCCCTCAGATCCAACTCATGTCCTCATTGTTTCTAGCATCCTACATATTCAAGTGATTCTAAATTTGATTAAAGTGCTGATCAAAATAATTTTCCAGTCTGTGAAAGCACTGGACCATTTCTTGGTAGAAATTTTGGTCAGGTCCAAGTGCTGGTGCTGGAGATGAGGCACCTTCTTCTCCCTCTAAACTTTGATCCCACCCAAAGAGTGCCCAAAAAGAGGCATATGTAATGAAAATAGGAAGTTCAGTGGGTCGATCAGGATGGATTAGGTTGTACTTTTTCTCTAAGATATAGGTAACTAAGTGTTCTAAAATCATATTTTTCTTCCTTTTATTATGAGGAAGTCAAATATTAGAAAGATTGTAAATGCAGTCCATGATAAGTTGGGCTTCATCAAAAGGAGTTTCAGTCATAATCAAGTATGTGACAACGAATAAAAGAGGAGTAAAGTTTATGCGATCACCAGCTTTCGGAATGATAGAGGTTCTTATGACATATTGGATAATCTGAGCATTTTGATTAAGAATGTACACATGGGACAGATGACTTACTTGGGCAACACCTCTAAGAGTTTGATTTATTTTTGACCGGTCAAAATTTGCTCTAGAGGTTAAAGTGTCTACCCTAACTCCTTGGGTTCTAAGGTGAAGAAAGCTACCTAGATCTTCATTAGTGATTTCTACGCACTGCTAAAGATGAAGGAGGTAATCCTAGTGTGATCTCGATTAACCTTCATGTTAGCAAGAAACATTTGAAAGTCTCATGATGATAGGCGTAAATCAGAGTAAGGATGAAGGAAAACTGGGTTGAATAAAATATGGGTATGATAGAAAAGTTGATAATTCTCTGAAGAAGAAGTCGAGAATGGGTTATTTTGGAAGCAAATACCTATCAAAATCATCCTTATTCTCTTTGGAAAGAAAATTGTCGTCCCAACCAGATCGGGAGGATGAGCCCTTAGAAGTGCGTGGTCAGTTGTGACTGCTGGCCATTCCTAAGATTTAGACTCGATAAGGTTTGGACACAAAAGAGAAAGTGAAGAAAAACTTATCCAAGACCCTTCTATTTAAAGAAAAAATGACATATCGTACAATATGAAATATGGATCGTACGTATGATTCTAAAATCGTACGGGTCAGAAAAATATTACGTACATACGAATAGAAATAGCCAAAAATGAAATAACTTTTTTATAAAATGTCATTTCTGAGGCGTCATTTCGAACACGGTTTTTGACTAATTGACCGTAAAAATGAACACATGTTCATTCGGGATGATCAAAAAATTAAAGATCATTTTATGATGGCTAGGTTCATCGACATGAGAAACTGACAACATGTTCATATATAAAAAAAAGTAATTATGTACGTACAATCTGACAAAAATAACTAAATGTTTGGAAAACCATCTCTAATCATACAAAAGAAACAACACTGTTCTTACAAATGATGATGACCTCATCCAATATGAAATTCAAAGAAAAACTTAGTTTTGTTTGCTCAACTCAGAAAACTACCATGTACATGCTACAGAATTTATACATTACAAAAAATTTCATACAGTACGAAGAGAACACTTAAAATAAAATATGATAATTAGAAAATCTTTTAAGTCAAAATGACATGATTCTAGTAAAATCAAAAGCACAAAAACATAAAACTAACAAAAAAAACAAACAAATCAAATAACAAGAGTTTATTCTACTAACAGTCAAGTAAAGCAATGATCTAATTATTCCTCTAATTTTTTTTTATCAATAGATTTTCCCTTATAGTTCTTATCTAACTGTACTTAGAAACTCATTAGTGTAGTCACTGATTTAGCATTATCCATTTCATATTTCTTAAGGATGTCCTCAATATACTTCGATTGACTAAGAAAAGTTCCTTCCTCATTTTGTTCTATATTAAAACTAAGAAAATAATTCAAGTTTTTCATCAAACTCATTTTTTAAATTTACTCCTCATTATTTTAAAAAAATCATCACAAATATTTTTATTTGTAGATCCAAATAAGATATCATCAACATATATTTGAAAAATGAGTATGTCATCTCCTATCATTTCAAAAAGAGAGTGGTGTCAATACTTCCTTTAACCAATGATATCTCTAATAAGAAAGTATTTAACCTCTCGTGCTCAGCCTAGATAATTGTTTTAGTCCGTACAATGCCTTTTTCAATTTAAACACTTGATTAGGGAATTTATAATTTTTATGACCTTGACGAATCATAATGCAACTATACAAATCTCAAGAACGTGAAGATAAAAATTATGACTAGTTTATCAAGTTCATTGATTCTTGGGAGATAATGCCTACGAGAATGACTAGATATTTTCAAAGAAATATCTGAAGAATGTTGCAAAAGTGACCTAATATCACAGAACAATAAGTCTATTTCAACCTTAGCACCTAGTATCAAAGAAATCCTCATTCTTTATGAAGGAAGAATGTTCTTGCAAGAAAAGGTGTCAAATTTTTCTTAAAAAAAAATACCCTTGAAAATAGATTTGTCAAACAGTCACATACAAGGAAGTTGAAATTGATCACAGTGGATATGAGGAAATCTATAAAGTTGACACTTACGATGATCATCCCATATAAGCCAAGCATACACAATAAGAGCTTTAAGATGGTGTACATGTAGCTACTGTGAACGATCTAAAAGAAATCAATTTAGAAATTAAAGAAGATCCTTGTCCAACCTTCATAAGTTGTCTTCTACCAGAATACTAAGCATAAGAAAAGAAGAGCTCCTTTATGAATTTAGGGGTTGCTTTATCGAGATATGTGCTAAGATGTCTGGCTTATCCCCTGGAATAGTAATTCACAAATTAGCTATCAAATCAAATGCAGTGCCTGTCAAGCAAGCTCCGAGGAAAATGAGATTAGAGATTGAAGAATAGGCGATTGTAGAAATGAAGAAGCATATAAATGTGGGCTTCTTTTGAGAAGAAAAATAAGTCAACTGGATCGCCAACATCATCCTTGTAAAGAAGAAAAATGATTAGATTTGTGAATGTATTGATTTCAGGGACCTCAATAAGATATGTCCAAAAGAAAATTTTCCACTCCAAAAATAAAAAATTCTAGCTGATAACATATCCAATAATGGCATGTTCTCATTTATGGATGAATCGTCAGGATATAATCAGATCAAGATGGCACATTAAAATGAAAAGCATACGTCATTCAGAGCATCCATCAGCATATTATGCTACACGGTCATTCTCTTCGGCCTGAAAAATGTTGGTGCCACCAATCAGCGGGAGATGACACACCTTTTTTATGAATTAATACATCAAAAGGTCGAGTGTTATGTGGATGACATCGACATTAAGAGCATGGACTGAAAAGATCGCCTTAATGACCTGAGGATCGTATTTGAAAGGATCAAGAAGTATGATCCAAAGATGAACCATCTCAAATGCACCTTTGGGGCATCGAGAAAACTTCTTGGGTACGTTGTTTGACATTGAGGCATCGAGATTGACCCCAATAAAATCAAAGCGATCATGGAGATGCCACTGCTTAAGAGCCTTCATCAACTATACTCCTTAGAAGGAAAGTTAGTTTTCATTTGGTGATTCATATAAAATTTTTTAGGTAGATTCAAGATGTTTTCAAAGCTAATAAAGAAGGACATCTGCTTCAAATGGGATAAAAAAATATCAGGAAGTGTTTGATATTATCAAAATATCCTATTAAATTCTCTCATTCTAGCAATGCCAATTTTAGGGAAGCCCCTTATATTATATACGATAGTATTGGAAGAGTCCCTCAGAGCATTACAATCCCAGCATAATGAAGAGAGCATGGAAAAAGTGCTCTACTATATTAATAAGAGGCTAATTATAAAAATAATATGGTACTCTCCAATTGAGAAGTTATTTGGTACTGTCTTTTGTGGTTAAGAAACTCTGCCATTACATGTTTTCTTACAAGATTAAGTTAATATCAAAGATCGATATGCTGAAGTTCTTGATGATAAAACCAATGGTGACAGGTCACCTAGCAAGATGAGTAGTGATATATCACGTACATGTCACAAAAAGTAATTAAGAGGCAAGCCTTGGAAAATTTTCATGACGCGCATCCTATTTCTATAGATTCACCTCTCAATGATGATTTACCTAATGAACAGATTATGCATGTTGAAGAGAAAGAGAAGCAAGAAGTCCGAGAGATGTATTTTGTCAATTAAACCTCCTTAGCCTCCAAATCTTGCAAAAGCTCAAGCTAGCATCGATCTTATTTTCATAGCACTTGAAGGAGGCATAATGAGATTTTTATTTAATTTGATTGAACCCCAAACTAATAATGAGGCTAAATACTAGGCTCTGATAAAAGGTTTTATAATTGCCATTTAAGTTATAATCCAGTATCACCAAATCTTTGGCTACTCTCAGCTTGTGAAAAATCAAGTTCTTGGCATTTATTAGAATTACAAGCTTGAGTTAGCCCACTATTGTCAGTGAGCTCTCAAGCTCCTGAAGCAAGTCCTAAATTTCTAGATAGCACGATTCCCTTGAGGTAAAAATGGAAAAAGCAATTTGTCTTTCCAAATTACCCAAGGAGATGGCAAATATGGATGACAAGGAGCATATACTAATTGGAGTTTACACTTGTCGGATCTTAGAGCTAGCGATCTTTTAATTCTCGTAGCCAAAGGAAATACAAGATTCAACCCAGCAAGATACAACTCTGGTTGATCCTTAATATCCCAAAAAGTAGCTTTTGAAAATTAATCATAAGAACACCATGTATCCAAAAGACGTAGATCCAAGGAGGCTCAGAGTAGTGGTTACATTTCTTAGATATTAAAGAAGGAGATGATTAGAGGAAACCATTTATTAACTACTTCAAAAAAAGTATACTCCCAAGAGATAAATCTCTAGCCGTATAAATCAGTAAGAGAGCATTGTGATATGCATTTTTTAATGACATGCTATATTGATGAGCTTTTGATAAAATATGGTTAAGATGCCTACGGACCAAGGAAGTTGATTAAGTAGTAGCGGAAGTCCATGAAGGACTTTGTGATGCACACCAATCAAGTCTCAATATTGCTACTAAAATTAGGAGGATGGGTTATTACTAGCTGCCAATGGTGAAGGATTATATTGATCACACTAAGAGGTGTCAAGAGTGTCAGATTCACAGTGATGTTATATATCAACCGTCAAATCTACTACACCCAGCAATAGCAACTTGGACGTTCAAGTGTTGTGCCACAGATATAATCGGGTTGATAGATTCACCATAATCAGCGGGACACTACTTCATGTAGTGATCGACTACTTTTCTAAGTGGACAAAAGTGGCTACATTTAAAGAAGTCACATCCGAATACGTTATTAACTTCTTCATCCACAATTTTATACATAGATTTAGTGTACCATGTTGTATAATGTTAGACGATAGCAGAATATTCAAAAGTGCTAAAATTTGCAAGTTTATCGATTTGCATAAAATGATTGGCGATACTCATTCATATATAACCCAAGAGCAAATGCTGTGCCAGAAGCCTTCAATAAGATGTTGGTGAAGCTATTAAAGAAGATCATCACCAAGAACAACAAAGAGTGACACACTAAAAGGGAAAAAGCATTATGAGCATACTACAAAATTATTAAAATGCCAACCAAAGCCATTCCCTATGTACTAATATTTGGGGTTGAAGTAGTGCTGCCATTGGAGATCAAATTGTCCTCACTTCCTATAGCTATCCAGCATGATCTCACTCAAGAACATAATGCTCAAATAAGAATGGAAAAGCTCAACGCTCTCGATCTTATTAGATTGTAGGCTCAATAAAACTTGAAAATCTATCGAGAAAGAATGGTGAAATCATTTGTGTTGCAATCCAGGATCCCTATCTGTGATTTTAATGATGACAAATATTATTGATTGAATTGTTACTTTTCTCATTAAATATATTAGAAGGCATATACTGTGCAAGGCTACTAGAAGCTCAAGAATGGATGAAATAGGAATGTCAACTAAATAAAGTATATAATTTTTTTTTTTATTTCTTGAGTAGCAATATAAAAGTGTATATAATTAGGTGACTATGCACACACACACAAGGGGAGTGAGATATGTTTTAAAAGTTAAAATTTTTATACTAATCGTATTGTACGATCAGCATAGAAAGAATGGATTGAATGATTAATTAAATAATTATAAGTGAAAACCCTAACCGTTGGATGAATTAAATAAGATTTTTTTAATTCGATTTTTGAACTAATAGTATTGTACGATCTGATTCGTAATGTATAAACATTTGAAATCTTACTTAAATTAACCCCTATAATTAGTCAACTAAATCATGATTTAATTAATGATAGCATATAGTATTATACGATCTTGATTGTACCAAACTATTTCTATAGACAAAATTTGGTCATCCTAAAGATGGTACCAAATGAAATCTTAATTTTTGAATTAATCATATTGGATGATCTACTTGAAATCAACTAATTGTATTATACGATGATAATAGTACAGGATGACATACAAAGATTATTTCTAATCATTCTGGTACTCATCCTTTACAAATAAGAGAGAAAAGCTTGCAGATCGTACTAAACGATCTTTGCATCGTACTGTATGATGTGTTCGAAAAGTTGAATAGTTCATCTAAATAACTATTTACATCATACTAGATGTGTCTAGTTTTGAACTGATCGTACTGTACGAACTCTAATAATAATGTACGAATAGTGATGACTAACTTGAATTTCTAAGATTTCTTGAAGCTCAATACTTAAGAAAGTTTTTTTATTATCTTTGTAATTGAGAGAGGATTGTGTAACAATTGAAGGTACTTTGAGAGAGGAGCTTTTGAGAAATCCAAGGTTTGAGAGAAAGGAGAAGGTGAGATTGAGCATGAGGGAAGAGTGTGAGGGGACCATAGAGCTACTCCAACTAATTATTCCCTTACTCCTCCTATGGTTATGGTGAATCTTAAAGGCTCTCTTGGTAGAGATGCTACTAGGTTAAGTCTTTGAGGTACTCTGCCTTCTCCAGAAGGGAGAAAAAGGAGCTAAGGTGCTCTGCCTTCTCCAGAAGGGAAAAAAAAGAGCTAAGGTTCTCTGTCTTCTTAATGTGAGAGAAAAATGAGTCAATGTCCGTTATCATCACCGAGAGCGTAACATAGTGTTCGGTACTCCGCCACATCATGTTTGGTGAAAGTGAGTCTATAAGGAGTTCTTCACCTTATTATGGGAGCAAAAGGAGAGACACTTAGTGATTAATATAATACCCGAAGCAGAGGACTCCGAGGAGAGGACATAGGTCAAGGTTGACCGAACCACTATAAAAATCTCTGGTGTGTTTTTTTTCTTTTGGCGTTTTTATTTTTCCTAAATTTTTATTCTGCTATAATTGCTTGGAAAAATCTGTGATTATTAGTTTGTTTCATAAATTAAGATATCATCATAATTAAATCAATATTTTTGATAAACTTGTTTACTTCTATAATTATTAAATTTTAGTATTTTCAATTTCTGAAACGTTTTCAAAAATATTGTTATTGTTATTTTAAAGTTGAACTTTTTTTAAAGTAACAATTCACCCCCCCCCCCCACCCCACTCTTGGTGAGCCTCACATTAATTCTTTAAGTTTTAACAACCTTCACGAGCCTTTTATCAGATGGTGTGTCATTGGTTTTTCAAGAAGAAGATGGTCCTGGTGCTGAGAAGGTCACTCATCTCATGCCAAAAAAATTATGACAAATTTTTATCTAATTGGAAAGGTGCATTTGTCATCGAGAATGTATATCAAGGAGGAGCATATCAACTAATCGACCTGGACAGCCAGATGCCCTTGTCATCGATAAATGGTCGATACATGAAAAAGTATCATACATAAGAATATGTATTTAAAGTATTATGTACTCCATATGTATTCACTGATATTTGTATATTTTATATTTCAAAATTCTCTTGTGTTGCAATAATGCATTTTAAAATCCACCTTAAAATGGAGATATTTTAAATATTTATTTTTGTCTATATCACATCACGTGCCAAAATCTCCAAATAAATATTTAAAATCTTGATATATAAAGTCTATCTAAAATCACCCTACAAGATAGGGACATTTCAAATATTTATTTATGTCAACATCGTTCTACATGTCGAAATCCTCAAATAAATATTTAAAATTACCAAGCTTAATATTCTTTCAAATAGGGATATAGTAATTTTTGCTATCAACATATATGTAGGAAATCTTTCAAAAGTTTGAGACACTACCTTTTCAAGCGTACAAGGATTTCAAAGATCATGAAAGAGATTTTTGTGACTACATACTCATACAAGTAGAGTCGGATCAGCTTAAAGTCTTTCGACAACCTAGAGCTTAAGGTTTAAATGGGTGTAAGAGCCAGAAACCAACAAGCCCAAATATTATCAGATCGCTGGCAATTCCGTCTGTTCAACAAGCCATAAAAAAGGATGTAATAACAGAACCCCCACTTCGTCAACCCATCAGTAGGGACCAAGAAGCATGAAGGCTTATTTGACTCAATAAATATTAGTGCTAGTAGTCTACTAAATTCTCCTATGTGACTGGAGAATCAAAGTTACCTTAGAAAAGATGAGTCGCAAGCAACTACCGAATTTGCATAGGCTCCAAAATCTTTAACCACGAAGAATGCATTATAATCTACCAACTTTAACAGATTCAGCATCGGGGAGCATATATCACATAGCTCAAGTTTGAAGCCTGAATGGGTGTAAGAGGCCGAATCAAACAAGCCCAAATATGATCGAATCGATGGCAGCTCCGTCTACTCAAAAAGACATAAGAAAATCCATATTTGAGGATGAAGAGCTATCAAATTCTAGCTCATCCAAACTGATGAACTCACGTGACATGGATTAAAGTTTCCTCAACTAGTTAAGGATCCAAATACTACTTAAATTTGGTACTATTAACTAAATCCAAAACCTACAAATCTTCCATCAAGTCCACTACACAAAGCACTAGATAGAAAAAGTCAACATTCCTAAATTTTGAGCTAAATCCATAACCACTAACTCTAACCAGTGGCTAAATAGACTATATTCACAACTTCCCTCAAAGGCATGGGTATTTTAAGTCACTATTTGGGTCAATAATATTCACAACTATGTGCTGGGATCATCAAATAAATATTTAAAATCCTCTACAACATTAATATAACTCAAAGTACAACAAAAAAGAAGAAAGAAAATAGCAAAAATCTTCAATGTATTGATATAATCATCCTCAAAAGGTACAAGTAAAATAAGGAGTAAAGTTACTATAGAGTATAGCTCACAAGAAAAATGAAAGGGGAGAAGACATGTCAAAGGAGGCTAGCATGTATGTCCCTGGGATGTGTAACAATCTCTATCAAAGACCTATATTCTGCCTCTACAGTCTAAGGCTCCTCTACAGCCCTTGCTAGTGCAGTGTCAGCAACCACCATCACTTGGTGTAAAGTCTGATGGCGCTACTACTTTCTCCTAAAGAGGCAATCATGATGATCACGTATCACCCACATATCTAATGTCTTGGACATCACCTCTTGATGACCCTCAAAAGATCCTTCACACGAGCTCACAATCCCTCAATCTCATTGCTCTTGCTAGAAGAGCTCAGTGATGCCTCCTAAGAGCCTCTATTCTCTTATCAAACTAGTCATGGGCGACATTAGCCACCGTTTCTCGCCTGGTGACCCTCTCCTATAATTTGGAAGTGTGACCTCAACCATCGGATATGGAATTCTGCCTCACAATACAGCATCTCCTAACAAAGTAGCTTAGAATTGTCAAGCACAAAGCCTTCCAGTACGCCAATGATTTTGTTGGCGGTAGCAGCAAATCAGTCCATGGACTCCTGAGATCCAGAGTCATCATGGGTCATTAACCCTCACAAATTCTCTGTATAACTATCTCACATGTTAATGTTCTAGGGATCCAAGACTGGAGAACGTAGCTATAAATCTCTAAAGTGTAATATGCTCTCTCGGGCACTACATGAAGATTTACAAATAATGAGCATAATGATGAAAATAAAAATAAAGCATCTAAATAAATAACATATAATAAATATATATTTGTAAAAGGGCTCGTAGAGTTAGCCGGGTAACTCTCTAGGATGAATGAAGGAGCTGCAGGAACTAAATCCAAGATTGTAAGTGTGTACGACAGTAACTTAGAAACCTCCACCCACAAAGCTACGCTAGCTCTAGAAGTTGTGTGGCCAAAAAAAACCTTTAGGGTCCACCAAAAAGGAGAAGTTGGCATAAGGTCCCATCATGTTATAGCCAGTGAAGTCTGACATCCTCGCTCCATGGGAACTCTCCCCAAAGTCTCTAGAGAAGAGCATACATCTAGAGACATCCGAGGTATGGTACAATGAGAACCAACTCATCTGTCAGAAGGCCGCGATGGCTCTGTGTAATCTACCACAAGTATCATATCAAATGCTCTGACTGGGGAAAAAGTAGTGTCCTCAATATGTCCCTATATCAGGAATGAATGAGATACATAAATCAAATTACCAGAAAATTTATTAAATTAATTGCTAACATAGAGAAAATGGAAAAGAATAGGAAGATAACTTTATCATCTCCATCCTATAAAAATTCCTGATGAGGCCTCTGCCTTCTCGGAACTCTAAGCTCCCGCACCTTGCACTCGTACCTCCTAGTGTCGTGTTTCAAAGTAGGATTGACAGACAACTATACCCAGGTTAATCTTGTGTATGGACACCTACGTAGCTGGAAGATGGAGCTAAGAGAAAAATTGGAACCTATGCTGAGCTTCAATAAATGCAATCACATCAACACCACTGTGTAGAATCGAGTCTCCTATGGGAAGGACTCCATATGATTTACATCTACAACTCTAGGAATATGTGGCCGCCCATCATAGTTATGGCCTAAGAAAATTTAAAATGCCTGTCCACTTAATGGGATAGTAGCCCCCCAATATCATAGTGTTGCCCGAACAGTGGCATAACACCCAGGTGCATGCTAATGAAGTACTCAGCCACAATCAATGTATGTCTGTTTCGTAGTAAAGTACACTATCTTCTCTAGTCAACCACATCCACCACAACTTTGCCCCTTTGGTGAGGTAGTAAACTAACAACATTTGGCTGAGAGATTAGAGAGAAACTATCTGCAACCAAGTATGGAGCAAAGAGGAAAAGTCGTATCCAAGTAAGAAAAAGCACCCTAAATGTGTAGGTGAATCAATACATACAAGTAGTACCATGACCAAGTCAGGTCCTACAACTCAAGAGAAGTAGCCTTAGAGATGATGTGTAAAGATCTGTAAACCTTGGAAAGTGTTGTTGGAGCCAAGGAGAGGCAATGTCCCTATGATAGCTGACTGACGTCCAGAAGTACATTGCACCTGATGGACTATGCTCTGAGAGGAAGAATGAAAGTGTAGAGCCAAATAGCCAAAATATCTACTAAGAATAGGTCCTCATGACACCCGATAAATTTAGAGAGGTGTCATCGATAGAAGATGAGAGCTCGATGGTCTCCTCTAACAAAGGAGCACCATGCTGCAATCCAAAGCCACGTGGATCGTGTAATGACACTCCAATAGTGGATAGGTACCTCTCTTGGAGAAACCTACTAATATAAACACCCACAGGAATGGAAGCCCTAGCACGCCTTAATAAATCTGATACTATATATGTCTATTATTTATGCTGGAGAAATGGAGGGTAGACATATGACACCATCAGTCTCCTCCTCCTATCACCATCTACTGAAGGAGCCCTCTAAAATAACTACTCATCTAGATGAACACACTCCTTAAAATGGTAGCCAAAGACTAATAGCCCGAACACTGTTTGTAGTTCCAAAAGGGTAGCTATAAGCTCATTTCCTCCAATCCAGCATAATCCTGGCCGAGTACCAAAACTCTACCAAACTAGGGGGCCAAGGAGGAAGACGCCCATAGTAAAATGGCGAGGTGTATATAGCCTCATAAATCCCTGTTGCTTGAAGAGTGACCTGTGTGCCTGTAGAATATGGCGGGCTTAGTAAATATAGCCACTGGTAGGGCTCTGAACCTATCCAATAGTAGAACCTTGTGTCCACTCCAAGGACGTCAAGTGTATTTGATGATGATTGAGAAGTCTCAACTTCCCAACTATCTCAATAGTATCTGATGTCGGCTCCAAAATATCGAAAGTAACCCCAACTAAGCTGGACAACAATACTCTCCAACGATTTGTACTCTTCACACTTCAGCTTGAGACTGCTAACCCTCTGATTGGGGTCCTGAAACTCCACTGAGTCTATAGAACACTCTAGAAGCATATGTTAGTAGGCAAAGAAGTTGTAAAAAACATCATGCCCCCTTAACATATCCTGATGCTACTCCAACCTATCACAAACATCAGAAACACCTTGAGGGTCTTGTCTTTTGGTGACATCCCAAATGGGAGCCTTACTGGGCTCACCTTGAAGTAAATCATCAGGCCTCTCCAATGAAACATTTTATGCACAAAAAGAAGAAGAAACGCGTCAAAAATAAGATAATAAGCTAAATGCATAAAAGAAAGCTACAAAACATCATCAATAACATACAAAAAATATGGTTTGCTCTAGACACTTACCACATTTATTGGAGCGCGTTTGTTGACCACTACAACAAATCAGACACAAAAGGGACAAAATCAACAAATCAAGCGACACACGTGTTAATACAATGCATCACTTCAATGGTCAAATAACCTTCAATTGCCCAATAGACTGTGTCATTGCAATCAGGACGTCGAGTCCGCCTGAGTGGGGACCCCTTATAGTCAAATGGAATGAGATCGACCCAAAGGAACGACCGACATCCAAAATTGACATGCAACATCATTTAAATGATGTTAGATCACAAAACGAATTCCACTGTTATGTACAAAATATTAATGACACTAAAAAATCACTATTAACTTAATTAAAATTTCTCGATGAAATGGCATGAATCCCAAGGTAACAACACAAGCAAAAATATTTGGTGCGCGATGCTTCCCAAATGATGTCAGATTTAAAATAAACTTCATCGTTACATTCGGGACATCGTCAATACCGAAAAGTAATAGTCAGTTTAAGCAATTAAAGTCATGCGAGAATATTGGCACGCATCTATAAGTAATGAGTTCAAATCAAGGAATTTGACCAAATGACGTCTGCTCAGAAAATAAACCTTGTTTCATTCGAAATATCAAAACTCAAAAATCACTATCAATTTGGTCAATGAAAGGAACGAGAGAAAATTGATGCAGGTCCCGAGGAAACGATGTCCAAACTGAGGAAATTAGAGCGCAACAATGCCTAAACAACATCCGATCACAAAATGGACTTCGTCATTGCATTCGGAATATTTTCAAAACTCAAAAATTAGTCAATTTGGTCAATGAAAGGGACGCGAGGAAATCGACGGTTCAAGAGTCAACGAGGTGTAAATCAAGTAAATTGACATGCAAATTGAGACACGCTAGGACATTAACTCATTGCTGCCATTGTGAAATATAATAATAATAATAATTGTTGCAGACTAGAATATACGTGGCGGTAGAATTATAAAGTATTTGTCTTAGCATTGCACGGATATTCAGCACACAAACAGAAGATAAAATAACACAAGGGATTTTTACGTGGAAAACCCTGGAAAGGGGAAAAATCACGGGGCCACTCCCAGTTGAAAAAGTTCCACTAGTATTTGCTTGGAATACAAAAGACTGACTCGTCTTTAAAATTTAGGACGATCATATTACAATAAATCTTTTCAGGATTGAAAATCAGTTACAACGTCGGGCAGAGTTCCGGTGCCGTTCCGAAGTTGAGAAAAATTTCGGTGTCATTTGAAAGTCTGGTAGAATTCTGGCGTCGGGTAGAATTCCAGCGTCACTCGAGCGTCCGGCCAAATTCTGGCGTCACACGGGCGTCAGGCAGAACTCCGGCGGTGGTCGAGGAGGAGTTATTCCCTCCTATCCTTCCCTTCTCTTCTTCTCTTCTTCTTGCTTCTAGCTTCTTGCGTGGGCCCCCCTCATGAGAAATGAGGGTCTATTTATAGATTTTCTAGAGTGGCATAGCTTGTAAGTAGGTGTGAGATCAGCGGTAAAGAGGGAGTAATCAAATGGATGGCCGATATTGAATCCCTTGATCGTGCACCGTTCATCAGACATTTGAAGGTCTTAATGATGTTGGAATTCGGCAATCTTGGCCTCGTTGGATTCATCTCGTCGAGCCGCTCGATTTGATTATAAACTTGTCAAATTTGAAAACCGTTTGGTAACCCAAATTATGATACGAACTTTCCAACAGCGCTTCGGGTCCTTGATTTGGACTCATTTGGGCTCGGATTGAGTCGAATTTGGTGTCGTTGGGTTCATATTTCCGGGACACTCAACTTGATTGTAAGTTTGCTGAAATCGAAGTTCAGGTGATCCCGAATTTAATTTTTGAAGTTTCCGGGTTGATTTTGCCTCGAGATTCGTGCCGGATCAAGATAATTTTTTTAGGATATATCTATAATAATAATATCCTGTTATTAGTAATTTAATGAATGAAAATCAGAAAATAAAATATCTTTTTAAATTTTGACTCAAATCAAGAGACATAATTACCTCGTATCTCTTGCCTCCTGCTCTATGTAAAATCCTGTAATTCCCGTGAAAACCTCGGATGACTGCTCTGTTCAAATCTTTCCTGAAAATTTGTTGATATCCTCGATCAGACGAATAGCACGGTCGCTAAAGTTAAACTGAAGATTAAGAGAAGATTTTTCCCCCTACTTCTATGCACGAGATATCTTATTCGCCTATACACGCAAGCAGCTCTCGACACGTCCTCTGTTCTTCTATGCTGAAGTTGTGCCTCTATCATGCATACATATACCCAACCGAAACCTCCAACCCCTATCTCACGGGAACACTAGACACAGCTTACCGTTTAGAGACCAATCAGGTGCAGCCACATTATCCAGTACCAAGCAATACCAAGCTTGATAACGTGCAGTACTGAGTTTGGTACTGAGCAGTACCGAGCACTACTGAGCTCGGTAGTACCAAGTAGGGAATGCAGCACATTTTCATTGGGCTCTGAACGACGTCCGGTGTCCAAACCCAATAATTTTCCCTATCTCACAGTCTTCATCACCTCCCCTCTTCGGCCCGTCCATTCATGTGAAGCCGAACCTGCACATGATCTGCTTGATTTCCTCTACTTCATATAAAACCCAAACGCATCACATTTTCCTCCCCACACCCCCACAAGTCTAAACAGCAGCTACACCTCCATCTTCTTCTTGCTAAACCAAACTGTAGCTCTTCTTTCACTCTTCTTTCCCAAATCTTTGCTCCCTCAGGCCAACCGAACCTACAGCCGAAATCAAGCTTCCTCTTTACAGCCAATTTCACCCCACGCACCCACGCCCTTACACGATGCCTCATTTGGAGGTTGAACAGCTCCGTCTAAGTTCCCCTTCTATACACCTGCTCGCCAGCCCCAGCCAAGCCAAGTCACTGGCCCCTAGCTCCCTTTTCCATGTGAAAGTTGCCCTATCTTTATTCACGTGAATGTTCTGTAACTAGCTTTTTGTCATCATTACATTCAGTTAGAGTTTAGTCCAGCAATTTCTTAAGAGGCCACATACAACCCCTCTCAAGGCAGCAACTTCACAAGCATATTTAGCCTCCTATCTAGCTCAATTCTATCCCAAAACCCACTAAACAATCCAGATTTCACCAAAATCAGCCCAATCCCACAAACAGTAAGCTATTTCTATCATTTCATTTAAATTAGTTGATATTAATTATCATTATTATTTAAAAATAATGTTATTACTTCTGTTGATTTGTGAGTTATTTGTATCTTTGTTATTATTAAATTTGAACATGTATATATGTTTATGTACAAGTATTATATGTGTAAACACGTATGCGCACGTGCGTGCATATATATATATATATAAGTTTCATAATTATCTTATCCTATACAAATCGTTTACTTGTAACTATTCAATATCCATATGAAAAATCAATCACATCAAAGCATTTTCGCGGTTAAATCCACTTTGAATTTGATAAATGTATTGCTTGTGAAGTATGTGTTCGCATATGTCCAATAGACCTTCCCATTGTTGATTGAAATTTGAAAAATATATTAAGAAAAATAATTGCTTCATTATAGCATTGATTTTTGTGTCTGTATATTTTGTTGTAACTGTGTCGAGTATTGTCCAACAAACTGTTTATTGATGACTGAAGAATATGAGCTTTCCATTTACGATCGTCACGAATTAAATTATAATTAAAATTTTTTAGGTCGGTTACCAATGTCAATAATTGGAGATTACACAGTTCAAAAAGTTATGGATTCAACAAATCAAATGAAAAAATAAAAAACCCTTGCTTAGTTTAAGAATGATTACCCATTATTAATTACTCTAATTCTAAGATTTTGTTTGGAATAAAGTAGTATTAGCCAAATAACTTTATTTTATCTATCTAAATTTTTTTCATTCAATTAGTAAGGTATCATATTAAAAAAGAGTTTATTTCCTGGACCCTTAATAAGGTAATGAAATATTTCAAATTATTTATTTATCTTTTATTTTATAATGGATTTACCTGGACCAATATATATATATATATATATATATAATAGATGTGTGTGTTTGTGCAAAGAAAGAAAATGAAAAAAAAATGAGAAAAAAGGAGACGAGAATGTATATTTGTATATAGAAGTAAAAGAAATTGATAAAATATAATGAATGAAATGAGGATGGGTGAAAATGACAAAGGGAGGGGTGATAAAAGAAGTATGTGTGTTTTCTTTCTGTGCATTTACATTGTCAACAACATCACCCTCATAATCAACTCCCTCGCGCAGGTGTAACCCTTTTAAAACTAAAACCCTATTTTCGACGTTTGCGGCGAGCTAGAGAACCCCCTATACGTGCACTCGTAACACGATAAAGGAAGCCCGGTGAGATGCATACACTGAGGTGAGTAGGCCCTGTACATGCTCTTTTACCATGACAGGAACATTTCTAAGTACATATACACGCTCTCGAAGCGTAGCATGGAAAACGATTGTCTGTTTTCAAACAATTACCTCGAAGACCCATACACGCTCTCATAACATGGTGGGATTGAAGAAATATGTCTGCGGTGTCACCCGACACCTAACATATATGCTCTCGTAGTGTGGTGGGATGACCTAGACTCCTGAAATTTTCCCTAAACGGTAGAGACGCCAGAAGGCTGCTGAATTTTACAGTGACAAAGGACCTAAATTGAACAATTGATAAAAGACTTAAATTTGAACACGATGCATGAGACAAAACTTATGAACTTGACTTGAACAAAATAACAGGAAACTGGACACGTGACTGGACTACAGAAAACAGAACCTAAAGCAATATATTGGACTTAAATAAACGCATGAAGTTGAACTCATAATTCACCAACTAAGAAACAATTGAACACAAATAAATAAATGTGAAACTAACAGGGAAATTCAAACATGACCTGTATATGAGCCACAACGCAAAAACCTTTAACGAATAATATGGCTTATTCATAATAATTTAAATGCAAATGCTAATTAATAATCCTTGTTATCCAAGAAATATCAACAAATAATTGCAAGAACTTGTGGTTTCTCAATATGACCTATACACAAGTAATAAAAACTGAAAGGAGCGTATAATCTAATTGCAATTAGACATATAAAGCCCTTAGCAGACATTACACTTGTGAGTTGATGCACAGTACTCACGCTTTTCATGTAAGCAAATATATATATGTCACTCACAAGTTAGGGAATTTGACATACACAAAGAACATGATGATTTACTGACGGCCATACATAAGGAATGCAGCATACTTGCAAACAAAGCAAGGAAGTTGCTAGGAAAGTAATATGCCTGCTGTCAACACAGTGAATTGATAGATGTCTCGCATATACATGTAATAGCCCTTCAACGAACATGATGCTTGCATGAGTGCAACAATTCATTTGCATGAAGAGGAAGACTTGCAATACACATCAACCTGTCTGCGAGCAATGACAACAAACGCGCTTGTGACGCAAACGTTCCTCTACGACCGGTGTTAGTTAACTTACAAACACCCATAGCAGTTTTCATGAACACTGAAACACATGCAAGCAAATGTAGAAGGTCACCAATAAACATACATAGAGAAATTGATGACGAAGGCAGTAATTCATCAATCAATATGTATGGAAAGATGGGTGATAAATGTAGCTCGATCAGTGGATAACATAGGTTTGCAAACGAATATGTTCATCTACCTACAAGTAGTAAGAACAAATACATTGCGAGGGGTCCTTCGTGAGCAAACAGAAATTGACATGTAAATGAATGTGAACATCTACCAGCAAAGATGAAAGGATTTTTTCGTATACACAGTAGAATGTATACAACCGGTAACTAGCGACGAGAAATGAATGTTACAACTACCTTGTGGTTGACGACCACTTAATGGAGGGCAATTATATCGACCCCTTTACAACCAGAAACGAGTGATATACATCAAATGCAATACCTATAGGCAGCTATAGAAGACCCTTCATGCACACAACATGTCCCATACAGGTCAATACAAAAGTTCTACGAAAAATACAAGCTTCTATGAGCTACCGTAGATGACCCGTTAAATATTCCAAAAATGCCCCCACACATACACATACACAAACACAAATAAATATATATGCAATTGTACACCCGCATGGGCCCCAACAAGTATATTATATTTATCCCCTAAGATAAATATTCACCCCAGGTCTACACGGTTCCCTTAGACGATGCAACTCATGACAGCCGACAAGGATCCTTCTATCAGGTTGGGTCAACTACCTCCTCCGACTAAGTAGACCATGGACCATGATGGCCTAAAACGACATAACCATGGGCTCTTGATCGGACTCATCATCATTTCCCCCACCATCCGCGTTAAGTGCGAGATGGTAAAATTTCAAATTTTAGATATTAATTCTAAAACATTTAAACCCATGCTTCTACTATATGCCAAATACATGTATATCTACGTATCTGTTTGACGACAAGCCTTAATTGAAAGTTCTCTCTCGTTATCGGGAGGGGTAATTAACTATAGAGGCTTGCGCCTATAGGAAACCAGAACTCGGATCTAAGGTCCTTGCAAAATGAGGGCGAAATCTCTGGGTAGTTTCTTATCTACAAACCCAATCAGCCTTCTGAAAATTTACCCCAAAATCTAATTCGTTAAAACTCTCCCGAGAGAGCAATTTTGGGTGTACAGCAATAATATTTTTATAGAATCAAATGAGCAAATAAGAACCAAATGAGGCAGCCATTAAAATTTCACATGACTGATGTAGCATTTATAACCATAATATCAAGCGAGATACTACGTGATTTCATCATCTACCGCCACTTTCTAGCATACAGAAAAGCATACCAAAGTACATTAGCAATTTTGGATGAAAAAAAAATCAAATGATAAAGTTCGTTTTACTAGATTAAAAGAAAGAAACCGTGGTCCGATAAGAACCAAAAAAAAAAAAAAACAATTAACAAAAGGCTTGCATGATCATCTAGACACATTTACATGAATATGAACGAATGCAATTCACAAAAAAAGAGGATATAGAGAAATCACATCTATGAACAAGTGCCTAATTATGTCTCACAGGCACTACTTTAAATTATACCAAAATGAATATGTTGATGTTCTACAGGAGCATAATTAAAAGCACCAACCCCAACAGGAGAAAGATGGAGTACGTCCAGTTCTTCGGATATATTCGGCCTTTTCTGCTGTTCTTGCAGCTTGCTGGTTCCTTCTTGCCTCGGCTGAAGCACGCTTTTCCTGGGCTTTATGTTTTGCAGCAGCTAGTTTGCCCATAACCTTGTCATGGGCCCGAGCCCTCATTCTTTCCACCTCAACCTAAGTATCATTCATTGATACAAAAAACATTAATTTTCAGTTTTGTTCAATTAGTCAATTCTCTTGTTCTAACTCTTTGATTAAATGAGAAAAAATAGCAATCCATGAAGATTCTTGAGCACAACTCTGATTAAATTTAAAAAAAAAACCATAAAACCTCAAACATTGGCCATATCGTCACACGTTGAGTTTGTTCCTCGGCGATATTGGGTTTATGAAATGTATTACGCACTAATTTATTGCAAAAAACCATACTAATTAATCATGACATGCATATTCACCAAAAACATAACCAAGGTAACATACGGTGACAGCAACAATTCTTGTAATTGACGTTTTACCAATCACTCATATGTGCACTTCAACAATCTTCCTCTCACATGAGAGTCCTTCGCGTTGGCCACCTCTCTCAATTCAACTAAGTATCATGCACCAAAAGTCCTCTCAATTATGTGAAGTTTGTGTGGAACTTACTCATAAACATTTTTTTATTATGACAAAAGCCACAAATATCCATCTTCATTACAAACCACATGAAACTGTTGATCCAAGCTAAATCATCGACTTTGATGGCACTTGTTAGGAGAGTGAACACTTGAGGTCAAATACAATCCAATGTACCAATAGATAGAAATACATAAACCAGAAGCTTTAGCCAATAAGAACCACAATTATAGCAAAAATGAGGCATGAAGCTCAGCATTGAATAGTTAATATAGTTGATGCGCATTCCCTCACACCAATAAAAGAGTAACCATTAAAAGTCAAAAACGCATGAAATGAAATGATGCATCTGCACATCAGAACTATAATGAGAGAAGAACAAATGGTAGAGAGAAGTGATATTAAATGAGGGAAAAGTTAGAGCAAAGAAATTACTTAGTTGATAAAGGCTTTGGATTTACTTAAACAAAGGCAGTATAACATATATAATTATAATGGGTATGAGTCAGTTATTAGTCATTATTACTAAAAGATAAAATAATATCTACGCATCACCATCATAATTAGTCGTATCCAAATAATTTAAGTTCAGCTTTATAAATTCTCATTTAATTAAGTAATACTAACATATGTTAGGATTAAATAATTTGGATCTATCATATTAAAACTTAATGCTATAAATGCTACACTTACGGTTGGAAGACTAAAATATATAAATGCCTCAAGAGAAACATGAAACAAGAAAATATTAGGGAAATTTAATGGTAAATTTTATAAAACTACTATTAGATCAACCTTCATGTAATACTCTGAGTGTGGGATAATAGATAAGTCATTAATAAACAAGCCAAGAATGATATTAATGAAATATTAAGGCGTATAGGTGGAAAAATTAGAAGTAACAGTTAAGAATTGATTATATTAGGATAGTTGAACAAACAACTATTCAAGATAAGAGAGTAAAAGTAAATTAGTTGGTTTGAGGATTTATAACTAATTTGCACTAATATGGCATGTAGATAAAGTTAATACAATATATTAATTAATCAACAAATTTTATGTTGGCTATCGACTATCTACACAACCCTTCATTTTTCTCATCTACGACTTGGGACCTGACAATGAAAGTGTCTATAAAAAGTTCATGTTGAAGGATAAAGGAAACAAATGGATAAGCTAAAGGTGACTTGGCTCGAGCATAGCACAAAAAATATCTGTGAGAAATAGGTTTAATAAATCATGCAACACTAAAAATATAAGCGACCAGCATCAAGAAACTAAGCCTAACGAGTAGGCATGATAGAACAAATGATGATGATTGAAAGATTTTCACTATTTTTTGTTCTTTTCATTCACTTGTTATTTATCAAACTTTTTAAGGCCCTATGAGGTTAATACATACTTTATTTTCTTTTCTTCAATTAATTTTAACACATCTCATGGCATAGGATTAAAAGAAAATGCAAGGAGCTAGTATGCCACATGTTTTCAAATTAATTTTACCTTGATCAGTGGTCAAATAAAAATTATAAAGGGATTAAAATCTTGTTAATTGAGACTATGGGAATTATTTGAAATAAGTAAAATCATTCCTAAATCACAAATTATTTTTCCATAGATTTTTATAAAAGGAAAATCAATTAGAAAAGGGGAAAACTATATATATATAAGCTTACTGAGTTGGATCCACACCCCAACCCAACCTGGTACTGTTCATCTTCTTCCACAATGAGAAGATCCATGAACGCTGCCTTGATTGCACTACTATGCGGACTTTTATTATCAGATGGAGCCAACCGACTAGCCTCCACCATGTCCACACTATCTTTCGCATTGGCATCAACTTAATGGTCAAGGATTCTACTTCCCTCCATACAAACCACAAACTCACACCCCTTGAATATCACAATTTTTGGCTACCCGTCATGGTCCAATCTAAGGCCATCATTCTTGCATCAAAAAAAAAAAATTTTTTTTTTTTTTGTTGCATGAATTTGAAACTTAAACCACCACTTTAGAGATCAAAGATAATATCACTCAACAAAGAGGTTGGGGATTTGAAATTCTCTCTTGATGCATAGCTTTCATATTGTCTTCTTGATTCTTTACCGCTTTAGCCTAAGTACTTGATGGGACAATGGTTTTCGAGTTCTGTGGACTAGATGCTACAATTGGATTTCTGGTAGTAAAATGTTTTCACAAATCTTAGCTCCAATGGGGTCTTGCATTGGTAGTTGGATAGCTTGGTCTGACAATACCATCTTGAAGGTTTAGCGATTCAGTCATTGTGGGATTTATTGCACGCCAAAAGTTTGTGCCATGTGACTTTCAGCATGGACTTACTAGATTATTTATAAATTTTATAGTGACTTTGCGGTTATTAAAAAAATCTTGAGGCGTGTAAAGTTAGTCTAGTTATTTCTAAATAATTATCTAGTTAACAATATATTATTCTAATCCTCTCCTTTTTATTATTATTATTATTATTATTATTATTCTAATCCTCTCCTTGATAAACTGGGAGACATTATTTTCAAAAGAGGTTGTCTCCTTATGAATGGAGCCATGGTTAGATGAACCTTCTCTTCTACTTTATTTATATTCTCTAGGATCATTTGAAATACCTTGTCTTTATGATTAATTTAGTAAATTCAATATGATATCAAAATATTTCCTTAAAAAAGACCAGATGAGTCCCTTATCCTCTCTCTAGAGCTTTTTAAGAGAGAGAAGCTCTAGGATGGCTAGAGGGGGTGGCCTTAGGTCACCTCCTCAAAATGGTGGGAGAGGCGACGGCAGGCGGGATTCCCGTCAAAACGAAAACTACTGGCATCTGTTTGCTCCCGCTGATGAGGAGGCAAGGGAGATTTCCAAGGTCACTACAGTGGTCAAGACGGAGAGCAGCTCCCAAGTTCGGGATCCTGTTTCTAGGGAATCCTGGAATGTGGTGGCTGCGAAAACTCAAGCCAACTTCCAGCGGGGCAAGGAGGATATCAATGAGCCGAAGTGCCCGAAATATGGGGTTTCTACCTGCTCAACAGGTGCAGTTACTTTGCCCGCTCTTTTATGGACAAATGTCAGGAATGAGGGCAGAAAAGAAAAGGCGTAAGTCAATAGAATACCTCCTCCTCCAGGAAGTGCACAACCATGTGCGGTTGTTTAGATCAACCAGTCCAACCAGTCGCTAGAGCCGGGTTCTTCAAGAGAAGGTAGTTCGGGGGAAGAATCGGACAACTCCGAAGATGACATGGAGGAGTCAACCGTTGAGTCCGAGTCTAACTCTGATATGGAGGACAACCAGCTCGAGCAAGTCAAGCCGAACCATTCTATACAGGTTTCTGGTGACTACTCTGGTGAAGTGGGCTCGGATGATTCCATGGGGTCGCCTAGGCAACCTTCTCCCGAAAGCCTCGACCTGCACGCTGCGAAGCCCACTTGTAACTAGTTGGATCCCGCCCAGGTTTGTCAATCTCTTATCCTTCCGTTTGGGGAGTTGAATTCCCCTACAACTGATGTTCTTGGTGTTGCTTATGGACATTACAAGGCTTGGTGTGTGGTGAACTCCCCAAACTGCAGGTGTACAAAGCCTCTTGACCATTCCCAAATTCAGCAATTTGCTTCTGGAGAGCGCACTCCAGATGTTTGTGTTATTGTTGCTGAATGCCCACAAGCTGCTCGCCCCCTTTGCCAGCCCACGGTTGCATCTCCGATGCAGCCTAAAGGAATGTAGTCCAGCCCCTTCGCTTGGAACAAGGTCCAATTCATCAAGTTGGATAAAATGCCAAGTAAAATTTTTTTAGCCAATGATGGGATGTACATGGAGCCGGAAGTGGCCGATGTACACGAGAACATTGCCAAATTGGATAGAGCATTAGTGGCTAAACTCATGGGACGAAGGGTTGCTTTTCCCTACCTTCTTGGTGAGCTCAAATGTAGGTGGTTCCACTTCGGAGAATTCAATATCATTACTACAGTTCCAAACTCTTTTATTTGTATTTTCCAAAGTATAGAGGCAATGGATGCGGTACTCATGAGTGGGTCGTGGATTTTAGCAGGGAACATCATCAGAATGGATAAGTGGTCTCCAACCTCCTCTCCAAACTCTCTTCATGGGCTTCACTCTCCCATTTGGATTCGGCTCCCACAACTCCCTCTCATGTATTGGGATACAAACAATATCACTCGACTTGCCAATATGCTAGGGGAACCTCTGTGGATGGACTCACACATAAGCATGGGGAAGATCATCTTATGCAAGAATTTTTGTTAGGATTGATCTTTCTCAAAAGCTTCAAGTTAGGGCGTGGATTAATGGGCTTCAAGGATGGTTTTTTCAACGAGTCGAATATGAAGGGCTTACTAACTTCTGCTTCGATTGTGGTTTCATAGGTCATGCCAATGGAGCTTGCATATCCAAGGCTCCAACCCGTGCAACTAAATCTCCCCCTTTACAGTCGACGTCGCCATCCAAAGTGTAAGCAACATCCGATAATGTCCCCCACATACCTACTCCCCCTCCTGAGTCAAAGCATACAGCTATTGAAGAGCCCTTTCATAGTGAGGACAAGGATGAATCCTCCCTTGGAGCTTGGAACATAGTCACCAGGAAAAGAAAAGGCAAACCTAGAGCTCCTAAAGAATAAGGCACTAGTCCACAAGCCGAACCTCCTCCCATATTTTAGGTCGAGAAGTTAATTACAGCAAATGGAAGAAACTTCCAATAGGATTGTGAATTTTCGCAAGCAACAACCAAGAGTATCCAAGTCTCGTTTGGACAGAGAGCTCATCCGACTGGGGCCTTTAAGTGCTTTGGCCAACTCCCCTAGGAAGAGGAAGAAGACTTCAACACATTTCACAGGCGGGGACTTGGTCCCCTCAAGTGCATAATGAGTGACTTCATTGGTTTGGATTGGGTTTGTTGTGTAATACAAACCAATTAAAGGGTCCTCCTTACCACTTGAGGGGTTTTCTTTCTTTATTTTTGTCTCTGTCTGTGGCTGCTTTTGGGGTGCTTTTCAAGTTATATCCCTTCCCGTTTTGTCTTTGGGAAGTGCAAGATTTTCCCCCGCATGTTTGTTTCTCCGTGTAACCTTCTTTTTTGGTTTTAATATATTCGATTGAAAAAAAAAATAAAAAAAATAGTAAATTCAATATGATATCGATTTCAATCAAATTTGATACGTTATAGATTTCTATGCTGATTTGGGTTTCAACTTTAAATTTAATATGTAGCTTTGATAGAGCACAATAAATTAGTTTTAAATTAGTTTATAATATATTTGGATTTATTTTATTTGAAATTTTATTGAATTATCTTTTTGGATAATTTAAGATTTTAATTTGAATTATTTAGGATTATATTAAATTTAAATTTATTTTTTTTAACTTTGTAATCTTATTTCTATAAATTAGAATTTATGACTTGTAATTGAATTAGTTAATTGATGACTTGAAATTAAGCATCTCACCTTAGTTTCTTTCGTCTCTCTCTCTCACTCACTCCATAGGGAGCATTAGCTTCTTCACTTCTCTATTATTCCCGCAATGCATTCCTAAATATATCATGTAATGTTTGGCATACCATAGGGGGTGATGAATTAGTTTAATGGACTAGCTTCTTTGTCAATATCTGTCCATGCTATAAGAACCCTTGCTTATGTAACACTGCACTTGGGCACCGATGCAGCATTCCTTGCACATTCCTCACTGTATTCAGGCCATACAATGCATCGCTTCTAGGGAATGCCCTAACATAGAAAACATTGTTCAAGCATTTTGAATTAAATGGCGCATACTTCTCTCAAAAGTCCATTCATTTAATGGAATTTCAACCCTTCTCTAATTTTTAGCCTTATTGTACTATATTCTACATCCTATAGTCAATGAATTGTATAAAAGTTGTCATGCATACTTCCCAAAAGTCAAAAGAGAAGTTGTCATAAAGTGGAGGTGGAGAAATTGAATATCATTCCGAAGTATTTATGTTTCCTAGTTATGTCATATTTTGATCTACTTGAGGTGATTAAATCTCACGAAGTAACATGCTCTAATCCAAATTGTAGCATTTGGCATACCGAAGAGAGCGATAAATTTATGTGTCTTATTTTAATTCTCATACCAATTAAAATTTTCCTCTATAATATATTTAAAATATCAAAAAAATTCTTTTTTTAGAGATGAATAATTTTATAATAAATTTTAATTAGTTTCAAGAGAATCTTAACCTTAAATATATTCACACAATAATGAACCTTATTAACAATAATTTCCACAAATTATGATGCCATTGCAATAAAAATAAAATGCAAAAAAGAAAAATAATAAGAAAAAAAAGAGTAAGAAAATCAAATAATTTTAGAGTGATTTGGTCCATCGACCTCCATCCACTGCCTAAGTTCTCTACTCGGGAATTCTACTACCACTCTTTCCTTTTGCTTCCAACAAGACAGAGAAGTCACTCTCCTTCACGAGTAATGAAGAAACCCTATACCCCTTTTTTCCTTTAAAAATAAACCAATCTCTAGCCACACCAACTAGATCCATAAAGTAGAAGAACACCTTTTTTTTCTTTTTTCCAGTAGAAGAACACCTTAAGATATCTTCGATCTCTAAAATCACAAGTCCAAGAAGCTCTCAATCAAGAGCTCTTAACTTCAAATCAAAGGTGTTGCAACCCGAGCTCCGAAGTTTATGATTTTGATGATAAGAAATATTATTGATGACCTTTTTATTTCTCCTATTATTTATACTGCATATTTTTTATGTGTTAAGTAACATTTCAGGACATGTATCGATATTTGAAGATTCAAAGCTCAAGATGGGGTAAAATAAGTTATGCTGAAAGAATCTATAATTTTTATTTATTTATTTTTAATTTTTTAAGTCAAGTCTTATAAGGTGTATGCTAGCCTAGTGATCATGCACACACACAAGGGGAGCAAAAATAATTTTAAATATTTTAATTTTTCTGTACATCATACCATACGTACTATACGATCTGGTTTTACAGAAATTAATTAAAATATATTTTTTTCTTTAAAAAATAATTTTAAAATACAACTATTCGTACAGTACGAACACCACATCGTACTAGACGATCTGTTATATTAGAAACCCCACCGTTCATTAAATTAGGCAAAATTTTGAATTTGAAAAGTTATTATATTTGTACTGTATGAACTTAATCGTATTGTATGATGCTTAAAATATTGTCTAATTTAATTCTGTGATTAATCAATTGAATTTGCTTGATTTTGATATTTTGATCGTACTGTACGATCAACAAAGATGATATTTGGTCGTACAACGATTCGTCCTAAATGAACTGCATTTCGGTTGAACTAATCGTACTATACGATTGGTCATTCATACTGGTGATCATACAACACTAACAAGCAAAATTGAACAGATCGTACAATACGACTGATCATTCGTACTAATGATCATATAGTACTAACAGGTCAATTTCTTCACATCGTATTGAATGATCCTACGATCGTACTGTACAATCTTTGACGGCTAAATTGAATTTTTAGGATTTTTTGAAACCCTCTATTTAAACTTTCTCATAAGACTTTGTAATAGTCTTTTTGGCATTCATTCAATTGATTTCTTCTAGAGAAAACTTGAAGAGAGAGCCTTAAGCTAGAGAGAGAAAGTGTGAGGTTTGTGAGAAAGGGAGAAGATCCTTGTGGGTTTCAAGGAAGTGTAAAATAAATATCCAGTTCCACATGGTTGCTCAGGCAAACTTGCACCTGAGTTACTCCATATGTCAAGTTTTATCTTGAGGGAAGTTTTTAGAATAAGATCTCTTTGATATCAAAGGACCCGGCTACTCCGCCGCCTCAAGAAGGGTTAAAGGGATTCGAAGTACTCTGCCTTTGAAGGATTGTGGTTCTCTGCCATCTCCAAGAGGGAGAAAAAGGATTCGAGATTTTTTGTCTGTGAAAGGATTATGGTTCTCTGTAATCTCCAGAAGGAAGAAAAAGGATTCAAGGTTCTTTTCCTGTGAAAGGATTCTGGTTCTCATTTAGATTCACAAAAATGATATGCATATCTTACAGTACAATTCAAATCATAAAATATGACCTGCCATGAATGAAGTGGTTTTAGTTAATTGATATATTTTTCTATATTTCAACTCTCATTTGTATTTTTGTGCATAATTGTTTAATAAATCAACTATAAGTCTATAATATATAATAAGACTCAATAAAGCATTGATGTAAATAAAGTGCTAGTAGTTGTTTTTTTATTCAAAGGTGGAGAGAGAGCAAAGTTGACTCTTGGAATGTGTATGAGCAATCACACTTAGACTATATATATGGATGGGAGTTATATGATGCAAAAGTCCCACTAACGTTTGCAGCATTTCATGTTTGAATGAGAGCCAATCCTATCAGGATTTCCCCTTATAACGGAAGACACCATTCTTTTAACTTAAAATTCACTAATCATTGATGCCATATTATTTCTCATAATACTTCATGATTTTATTGTTGCTTTAGGGATTTTACAATTTCCACCAAATTTCATCGAAGTGTAGTACGGCAAGATTTGTCACATGGCAATCCACGTCAACTGAATTGAGTTCTGGAGTGGGCCCAGGATAACCGCTTATAAATCATATTGAGTAGTCCAGTAAAACCACTCGGCACTCCTGTTGATTCCATTAACACCAGATTCCATCAACGTATGGATCAATCAGAGGCTACCACGTGGAAAACCAAGCTTCCACATCACTATACCTAAAGACTAAAGTGGGCCCATCGTGGACATATGTCGCCAAATAGATCAATCATGCGCTGATGCGTAACACGCCATTTACCAAGTCAAAGCCAACCTTTGGTCGCTATATGGCTAAACCAATATAACATCTCCATCTGTCACATTAGCATACCCAAGCCCATGTGGGTACCATAGCCATCTAAGAAAGACACGTGGCCCAAACAAAGGTTGGCATGTGATAGCATTAATTTACCAAGTCCATACTAACTTAAGTCACATCTCAGCTTCGCAAGAAGCCACGTCAAAGACCAAAACATTCTAAAATTAATAGATACAACCCTAAGGAAATTAAATATTTAAATGTGAACCACAAGAGTAACTTTAAAATTAAAATTATATCCTTTCTTTGAATACATTTAAAATTTATAAAATTGAAATAATAATGAGAAATTACAAAAAAAAAATGAAAATCCATAAAATTATAAGAAAATTAAGGTAAATTGCAAAATATAAAATGACATTTTATTCACATATTCAATAAACTTGTAAATATCTAAATTATTCTCATAATTTAACTTTTTTGGAAAATTCAAATTCATTGGGAAAATTCATAAAAACTCACAAAAAAATATAAATTCCAAATAAAGACTTGTGGATGACATGCTTGACCATTGTTTCAACTTAAGTTTGGCAAACTAAGTTGGCCTTAGAAGCATTCTAATACACTAAAGCTTCATTTGCGACGGCTTTTTATTTCTTCTTAAAATAGCTTTTTAGTACAAAAATTTAAATTTTTATACTAGAAAGCTATTTTAAGAAGAAGTAAGAAAGCCATCGCAAACGAAGTTTAAGTATCCAACCTTGCTTTGAAAAGTCTTCTAAGGCACCAAGTCATGTTAAAGATTATTAAGTGATATTAAATAGCTCACATATTCATAAACTGGCTCAGGACAAAATGCTCGTGTAAATGAATGATAATCATGTTGATGCACCAATAAGAATACCCGTGTACTCAAGGTTCTAAATTGGCAATATCACATTTTAATGCACCCATGGATCTCTAAAGGACCTAAAATGGCTAAATGCTAATTGTTCTCAAAGTGCTAACCACATTGCAATGCATGAATATTCATTTTTGTTTCAATGCGTAAAATGTAGCAGCACTTTTATTAATTAAGAAAATCATAACTTGTATATTATACATACATATTTATAAGCATTCAATAGTTATTTAATTAATCAAATTTAAAAAAAAAAAAAAAAGGTAATAACATTCTAGCAAATAATGATATGTTTAGCAGTAATGTTTCAGCTATTGAAGGCCAAAAAAATAAAAAAAAATATATAAATGATATAAATAATAAAGTAATATAATTAATAAAGGACACCTGTACAACTACTTAAATACCTGCTTATATACATGTATCTAGAATTAGGACTCTTGGCTTATCTATATATACTCCTACTATATCCACTTATGCATGCAACTTGATTAGACAATACAATTCTATGCTTCTCTCTTCACATGGTATCAGAGCAGTTTCCTCCTTTCCTCATCTCTGAACCCATCGCTCTTGTCTAGTTTCTTTCTTTCTTTCCTTTCCAGTAAGATGGAAGCCTCCTCTACATCTCAGTTCACAGATCGTCAAGATTCTGCGAATGATGAAAGCTACAACATCCCAACAGCTCTCAAGTTCGTTATATCAAATATCAAGATCATTGTCCACACGCAACTTTCTCCCTACAATTATTCGGTATGGAGACCTCAAATTCTTAAACTATTCAATGCCAATGGTTTCGCCTCTTCTCTTCTTCCGTCGGCTTCCACTCATGCTCGCTACACAGATCTTCCGGACTGCAGCAAAGAACTCAACCCCAAATACCAAGAATGGGTTCTTGTCGATCAAAATCTAGCGACGGCACTGTGCTCTACGCTTTCACTGGAAATTCTGCCCTACATCATTCATCTTGAATCTACCTCTGCCATTTGGACAACAATCGAACGAAGGCTTCAATCCTCCAACAGATCGCGTGTCATACAGCTGAAAAATAAATTGCACAATGTTTAAATGGAGAATCAGACAATGTCGCAATATCTCACGCAGATCAAAACCATCGTGGACAACATGGCTGCTGCGGGGGTGGTTATTGATCAAGAAGACATAATTCTCTATACGCTCAATGGTCTACCACCATCATATAATGCTTTCAAGACCTCCATTAGCATGATATTAAATCCAATCGATCTGGACAACCTTTACTCATTGTTAATCAACGAAGAAATTAATATTCAAGCTGAATCTCTTCGAACTGTCTCTGTAGTCGATTCGTCTACAACGTTGTATTCCTACAGGGGCAGGGGACGACTAGTTCGCGGAAGAACCTCAACTCAATCGTCAAGAACGAATCAACACACTAGCATTCAGTGTCAAATTTGTAGTAAACGAGGTCATTCTGCCAACAATTGTTGGCAGCGTCTCAACATTATTGTTAATCCTCCGGAAACACAAGCTCCATAGCCCTCATCTCATGCCCTGGTAGTTGCGAATGATAACTCCAATGCAGACTGATACCTAGACTAGGGTGCTTCGACACATCTTACAAATTCCCTAGATAACCTTTCTCAAGCCAGCTCTTACAATGGGTCCGACAATATCACTATTGGTGATGGCAGATCCTTACCTATTACTCACTCAGGCAATGGTATTCTGCCAACATCGTACAGTAAGCTTAAACTCCATCCTCTTCTTCACGTTCCAAAACCATCTCATAATCTTTTATCCATTTTGAATCTAACTCAAGATAATAATGTATCAGTTTGTTTTGACTCACATGGTTTTGTTATTAAGGACTTGAAAACAAGTCGAACTCTGCTATCGAGCCCAAGTAGCAAAGGTCTCTACCCTGTTCGCTCGACTGCTCCTTCCTCCAGGACTGCACTTGCTGCTAAGCATCAAGACTCGTCTATATGGCATCAAAGACTAGGCCATCCGAACGCTCAAATTGTTCATTTAGTTTCTACCACTAATAAATCTTTGTGTATACCTACTAATTCTTCATTTTGCTCTAGCTGTAAAACCTCTAAAGGCCACAAACTTACGTTTTGTATTTCGTCTGATAGAGCATGTTTTTCATTAGATGTTATTCATTCAAATGTTTGGGGTCTTTCCCCGGTACTTTCACATCAAAGTTTCCTATATTACGTGGTTTTCATAGACGATTTCTCGCGTTTTACTTGGGTTTTTTCCATGCGACATAAATCTGAAGTTTTTTATATTTTTCTTGAATTTAAACATTTTGTGGAAAAACAAACCAATTTTCAGATTAATAAATGTTTGCGATCTGACGGAGGCACTGAATATGTGAACTCTACCTTCAGAAACTTTCTCACTCAACAGGGTATTCAACATCAAACTTCTTGTCCCTATATGCTAGAGCAAAACGGTTTGGTGGAGCTCAAACATAAACACCTAATAGAGACCACTCGCACTCTATTGCACAGTGCCTCACTTCCCCACTCATTTTGGCCTGATGTTGTTCTTATAGCATCATATCACATTAATCGCCTACCTTCTTCCACAACTAATTTCACTTAACCTCTTTATCTTCTTTTTCACAAATTACCTGATTATGCCTTCCTCAAAATCTTTGGATGCGCTTGTTTTCCCTGGATCCCCCCAACTAAAAGGCACAAGCTTGAATCTCGCTTTCGGCCATGTGTCTTTCTTGGGTACTCAAGCATCTAAAAAGGCTACAAGTGTCTTGATCCCACAAACAACAAAATATTCATTTCAAGACATGTAGTCTTTGATGAAACCTGTTTTCCATTCCAACAACACATCTCGTCATAGTTACCACAGAATTCTACATCCCTTCCTTCATCTCTCCTTGTTTCTCACCCTACCACATACCATCAAAATCAACTTAATAAATCTGTCAAACACACTCCTACTTCTCGGCCAACAAATCAGCAATACTCAGCAACAACAAATTCCATTTCCTCAACTGAATTGTCAAACTCTCACACTATTATTCCATCTTCCAAAATTCCTTCAATCTTGATTCAATCCCTAGCCGTTCAACCACCTACTTCGGGCCATCCCATGACTACAAGACTTAAAACTGGTTCTCTCAAACCAAGTCAAAAACTCAACCTGCTCCACATTCAAAACCATTCTCAAGTCTCTCCACCGTCTGAACCTCCGCCGTCTGAACCCAATAATGACCATGAAGCAAGCAAATATTCTCAGGGGAGAAAAGTCATGGTAGATGAATTATATGCTTTACAACGTCAAGGTACATGGCAGTTGGTACCACCTCCTCCGGATACATCTATACTTGGCATCCGTTGGACTTTCAGAACAAAATACAACTCTGACGGTACCATTGCAAGGTTTAAAGCTCGATTAGTCGCACAAGGCAATAACCAACAATATGGAATCAGTTATTTGGAGACTTTCAGTCCTATAGCTAAATTTCCTACTATAAGAGTTCTTCTTACGATTGCTCCTACTAACAAATGGCATGTACATCAAATGGATGTAACAAACGCCTTCTTACATGGCAATCTTGACAAAATCATCTACATGAGACAACTAAAAGGCTTTGAAGATGAGATTCATCCCGATCATGTCTCAAGAAAGCGATCTACAGCCTCAAACAAGCACATCGGCAGTGATTCAACTTTTTTTCCACATACCTATACACACGGTTTTTCTCATGGGAAAGCAGATTCATCTCTCTTTGTTCTTCACAAAGATAATATTCATATCTATATAGCTATCTATGTGGATGACATACTTTTAACAGGCAATAACTCTTCCATGACCGCTAAATCATCTCTCAGCTGAACAATCGGTTCTCCATGAAACATCTCGGTCTTACCAAAAACTTCTTGGTAATTCAACTTAAGACGGATAATAAATCCTATTTCCTATCTCAAACAAATTACGCCACTTCAATTCTTAAGCTGGCTGGCATGAGCAAAAGCAAAGCACTGTCCAACCCGTCTTGTACCAAGGTTCCAGACTCCTACAGCAAACCTGCTGACCGATCCTAAGCTATACAGACAGATCACGGGCTCTTTGCAATGCCTCACATTAACAAGGCCAGACATCTCCAATGTGGTCAATTTACTTTGTCAAAATATGCACAATCTAACCTCCACAATCTAACCTCTCATCACTTCTATTTACTTCATCGCTTATTAAGATACATCTATGGCACGCTTTCATTTGGCCTTCCTATTTTGTAGGGTACACTGGAGCTAAAATCATTCTCAGATGCAGACTGAGCAGGTGACAAGGCAACAAGGAAATATCCGGCTACTGCACCTTCTTGGGCAACACTCATCTCTTGGAGTGTCAAAAAGCAGCATACAGTAGCTTACTCCTCAACAGAAGCTGAGTACATGGCCATAGCATCAGCTCTTACTGACATTATCTGGTTGAGAAGACTTCTGCTCGACTTCAATATTCAACTCACCTCTCCTACAAGCCTACACTGTGATAGTATGTCTGCTATAGCACTCGCCAACAATCATGTCTTCCATGCACGAATGAAGCATATTGAAATCGATCATCACTTCATTCGTGGTCACATTCTGTCGCAAAAAGTCAACAACTTTCCAGTTTCTACCAAAGATCAAATAGCAGATATCTTCACCAAACCGCTCTCGACCAAAAGATATCATTGGCTTCGTGACAAGCTTATTGTCCATTCCGGTCCATTAGCTTGCGGGGGTATAATAAAGGACACATGTACAACTACTTAAATACCTGCTTATATACCTGTATCTAGAATTAGGACTCTCGACTTGTCTATATATACTCCTACTACATCCACTTATGCATGCAACTTGATTAGACAATACAATTCTATTCTTCTCTGTTCATAATAATAGTACTTAAAAATCAATATTATATTCTTAAGATTAAGCGACCAACTAGAAATTAAGAAGCAGAATCCTAAGTGAGAAAGAATGAAGATATGGAACTGAGAAGCATTTTCAAGAAGAAGATTGTGAGCAAGAAGCTCCTAGCACCAGTAAAAACGTTTATAAAATAGCGAGGGATTGAGCATGAAGTGAAGAAGCACCACGAAGTGACTAGCTCCAATGAGAGAACTAATGAGTAATGACTTGATTGTTAGCAGATAACACAACTCTGGAACGATCCGCGTATGACCCACCAGACAAACGGTTAAATGCCATCCTGGACTGTACAAACAATAGGCACTCAACTGTTCTTGTATAGAGACTTTAGTATAAATACGTGTCACCTGTTATGAAATAAAGCAAAAAAGTATTTCGTGTTCTTTCTCTCTTTGGTGTGCTTGGTTTATCTCTGTGCTTGTAGATTAACATTGATGACTACCAAAAAAGCGAGGAGAAACAAACGATAACTAGTTATTGTGCTAAATACTGAATCGAACCATAAAAACTAAATTAGAATTTCACTTTGAGCAAGAATTGACGGCACAACGCTATAATGTGGTTTAATGAAGAGGTGTATATCGGTGAGCTTGCACTTCACAATTAAGTAATGTGCAGAATCAATGAATTGCTTCACTTCACTCTTATAGCACGCTTTCAATAGTGCTTTTACAACACTGGCTGCAACATACCCATTCAAAATGTCTAATATCACTAATTGAATCGCGGCAAGTGCCTACCAAATAAAGCCTAATAAAATACTAAACTGATGCATACTTTGCATAGAGAAGCAATTCAATTTCAGAAAATCCAATAAGTACCTCAACTTTTCTCATTTCAGCTTCAGTTTTTGCTTTCTGATGGTTTTCCCAAGCGTCAATTTTGATTTCTTCCCGTTTAAACCTAAAAAATATATGTTCATGATGAATTTGTATTACAATACATGATAACAACTGTTACTTGCAATAGGAGTGTGAACTTGGGCAGCTACCAAGACCACTGAATTAAGATTAGAGCATCATAAATGGCAAACCGAGTTCTTTTGTATACCTGGCTAAATATTTGGCCTTTTCAGCCTCTTCCCAAGCTGCAGCACGAGCCTCTACAACATTCTTGGATTGCTGGTCTACTGAATTCATATTCAAGGTGGCAGATGCATCTGTTTCTTCTTCCTCCTTGCTCGCCCAGGCAGTAATGTTCATCTTACCCAACTGTGTTCCAAGTACCATTATCTCCCTTCTAGTTCTGATTCTTAGCTCCTTTTCAGACAATGCTTTATCCCTATTGAAATCAGCAGATTCAATTGTAGTTGCAGTTCTTGGGGGTGTAGATGGTCTGGAAGAAGTTGGGCTCCTTGTAGGTGTTGTTGCTCTCACGGGAGTTCCAGTTTGAGAGGGCTCTTGGCTAGCAATGGGGGTCATTTCAGTGCCCATATCCCTCATGGAAACAGATTTTACTGTTGTTGGGGAAATACTGAATGTAGTTCCAATGACAGCAGATGCTGAAGTATCACGCTCGCTAAGACTAACTGCACAAAGTTAAGTATCGAAATCAAGTCCCCACAACCATGAACGTTGATGAAAAATGCAAGATCCGCCAAAATACAAATTAAATCAATATCAGGCTCATTTCAGAATGTTAAAAAGTAATTTTAAGACTTGGTTACAATTAAAGTGAAAAAAAGAATCTTAGGCCGAATATATAGCAGAAGATAAAAATTAACACATTAAGAAAAAAATCAAAGATTGATTGTTAAAACCAAAATAGAACTTATGAGGCACACTTTTCCTTTTACAAAGTTGGATTGGGGTGGGCTAAGAAAGCACAGGGAAGACGAGATGATTTCTATATCCCTTTTTTTTTAATTTTGTTAAAAAGCAATTACCTGAAGTCATCCAAATAAGTGAAGCCCCAAATTTTGGGTTATAAATTGGCAAATGCCTCGTGTTATTCCTTCGGCCGTCCCATGCATATTTAATGGAAATTGAAAGAATTTAGGATAATAAAAAAATACATTCTCACAATAATTTATAATTATACTTCTCATAATAAGAATTATAAAATTTAAATAACAAATAGTTGTTGTCAATATAATTCGCTCATGCTTATGTTCTACATTAGTAAGAGAGCGTACACCAATCCCACTCCAAACTATGCATTTGCAGTAGCCTCATGAAGTGCTTATGCAAGATTGAAAATGTCATTTAACCTTTAAAAAAATACCACATTAAAAACCAAAATGAATTTTTTTAAACCTTCCAATTAATATTAATTAGAAGAACAAAAAATCTTAAAATCTCGCATGCTTATAATTGAATCAAGCGTCTCAACAAGACAAACCCAACAAACTCATACATGTCAATGGTGCAAAATGGAGCGTACAATAGCACATGACGCGGCGCACATACGGCGCTGTTTGCGCCATGCATGGGTAACGGCATATAATAGCTCGTATTTTGGTTTTGCTATTTTTTTTTTTTTTTCTGGAGTCATTATAACTCCAAAGTGCAATCCGTCTTTGCCATGGTATTTTGATTGAAGTATTTTACTTACACTAATTTTTTTATAATTTTTGGACACCGGTGAAAATCCTTGAGGAATTGGTACATGTCGGTACAAGTTAGGATTTCGAGATTGTCAGGTGTCCATTTTGCAAACCGATTTCACCAATATTTTTTAAATAATATGTTTTATTTTATGGATATTTTTTTGTAATTTTTAAATTACTGAAATGATTTATATGAACTTTAAACTAAAGAATTAATTAAATTAAATATTATATTAATATTATAATATTATTTTATTAAAATATTTGATGTCATTATAAAACTTTATTAAAACATGATTTCCTTAAAGCATTTCGGCAACAGAGCGTTTTAGAGAGAGAGAGAGGAATGTGAGGAAAGAGAAAGAAGGAAAACCTAGGATTTGAAGGCCGCGGTGTGATTTTCGTCCGTCAGATCAGTTGGGATAATTGCTCGACTTGCTGTAAGGAATCCATACCCTAATTTTGATTTCTAAAATTTTGTGTTTTTAACATTTTTCTGATCAAATTGTGTTTCCGTTAACGAAAAATGTGAATAACTTTATATTGGCAAAATTTTCACCACGTAACTTTTTGTATTTTATAGAGATCATGATTATGAATATTTTGAATATTTATTTGAGATTTTCACCAAATGATTTTGAAAATATAGCAATTTTTGTCTTATCCGAAATATATTTAGACCTTAAAAATAATGTAATACAAGAAAAGTCTTAAAATATCATTTTATACAATTCCTAGTATTTTGAATATTTTTTGAAATTGTGCATTTTTGCCTAATATGATTTTTATTGTCTACCATTATGATATTTTTGCATCTTCATAATAAAGCTCAATTATGAATTATTTGCTGCAATGTATTGAAAATATATGTTGATATGTGCTTGAGTAATAACTGGTCGTTATTACTGTTATAGTATCATGATAATAATATGTGTGTGTGAAACAAATAAGTAAAGTCTGGTTAACCCGTTGGTTGGAGACTGATTGACCTGTATAGGATAGTGCGCCGACGGGCTTTCCTTTAAATGATGTGGTTTGATATTATCTTCTATTAATTCACATGATAGATTGATTGGGAGTTATAAGGAAATTACTACTGTGCCGAGGCGCAAAGAGTGACGATTCTATTTACTGAGTCAACGGTTTACTAACACTGAAAAATACCGTGATAGTCAAGACTTCTACTTGTTTAACGTGACTACTGCAATACATGTTTTGAGGCATTATTCTTATATTGTACGGATTTATTGTCCTTGCACGAATTTATTGTTATTGCATTATTCTACTATTTCTGCCACTGAATTATTATTGTTACTGATATTATCTGATACTGAGCATGTGATATATTGAGCACGTAATGTATAGAATTATTGAGCATGTGATTGATATATTGAGCTTGAGATTGAGATACTGATTTAATGCTGATAGATAATAACTGAATAGCATGTGAACACTCTTATATGATTTTACTACATTGATTTGATTTCAACTGTCTTTACCAATATTTTGATTCAAAGCTTTATCTTATTTCTTTACTGATTTGCATTACGAATATGACAATTGCTTTATAAATTTGATACTCGTACTAGTTTACTGCTTTACAAACTTCCGTATTGTAGTATTTTAGTGTTTATAGATTCTACTACTATATGTGAATTTTATGATAATGACATGAATCCTTTAAGAAATTGTGTTAATGTTATGGCGTCTACTGGAAGCGACGCGTTGTATGGCCTGAATACAGTGACAAGTGTGCAAGGGCCACTGCACCCGCGCCCGGGTGCAGTGTTAAATAGGCAAGGGTTCTCATATCAAGGACGGATGTGGGCAAAAAAGCTAGTCCATGAAACTAAAATTAGGATTGGAACTTGGAATATAGGTTCCCTTACAGGAAAATTAATGGAATTAATAGATATTATAATTCATATGAAGTTAAATATTTTGTGCATTCAGGAAACTAAATGGGTTGGAGAGAATGCTAAGGAAATTGATAGTTTAGGATTTAAACTTTGGTATTCGGGTAGGAGTCGTAATAGAAATGGTGTAGGTGTTATTATAAATAATAGTTTAAAGGATAATGTTATAAAAATTAATAGGATTGGAGATAGAATTATACCTTTAAAGATTATTATTAATGATAAGATCGTTAATATTATAAGTGCTTATGCTCCTCAAGTAGGTTTGGATATGAGTTCTAAATTAAATTTTGGAATGACTTAATTAATACAAAAGATACCTCTTGAAGAAAGAGTTTTTATTTGAGGAGATTTAAATGGACATGTTGGTAGAGAGGTAGATGATTTTAAAAGCATTCATGGTGGCCATGGATTTGGAACAACGAATGAAGGTGGTAATACCATATTGGATTTTTGTTTAGCTTATGATTTTTCAATTGCTAATACCTTATTTAAGAAAAAGAATGAGCATCTCATCACTTATAAAAATGGATATAGTATAACCCAGATTGACTATTTTCTTATTAAAAAATTAAATCGTTTAGATTGCAAAGATTGTAAAGTTATTCCGAGTTAAAATTTATGTACCCAACATCGATTATTAGTTTTGGACTTTAAGATAAAGGGGCATAAAATAAAAAATAAAGTAAAACAATTTTCTAGGATTAAATGGGGGAATTTAAAGAATATTAACAAAAATATTTTTGGAGATAAGATTTTAGATCTTAAGATTTTGTCTGTGCATGAGGATGCTAATATTATGTGGGAAAAAGTGGCTAGTGATATTAAGAATATTGCAAAAGATGTCCTTGGAGTATCAAAGGGAAAAGCTCCTAATAGTAAAAATAGTTGGTGGTGGAATCCTAATGTGCAAGAAAAAATTAAAAATAAGAAGCTTTGTTATAAAAATTGGTTTAATTTTAAAAATTCTGATAATTGGGAAATATATAAAGTTGCTCGTAAGGATGCTAAGAAAGCAATATGCGATGCAAAGGCATTAGCTTTTAGTGATTTATATAATAGATTAGATACTAAAGAGGGAGAAAGATATATGTATAAGTTAGCCAAACAAAGAGATAGGAGTAGTAAGGATTTAGTTCAAGTGAAGTGTATTAAAGATGAAGATCAAAAAATACTTTTCTTAGAAGATGATATTCAACAAAGATGGATGAGATATTTTGCTAAACTTTTTAATGAAGATTGTGAAAATAAGATTGACTATAGTGACCTTAGCACCCTAGATGAAAATAAAGATTTATGTTTTTATCGGCGTATTAGTAAAACTGAAGTTAAAGAGGCTTTAAAGAAAATGAAGGGTGGAAAAGCTGTTGGACCTGATGATATTCCAATAAAGGTGTGGAAATGCTTAGGAGATGAAGGAATTTCATGGCTTACTAAACTTTTTAATACTATTTTGAAGACTAAAAAGATGCCAGATGAGTGGAGAATGAGTATGTTAATTCCTATTTTTAAGAATAAAGGTGATGCACAAGATTGTGCGAATTATAGAGGTATTAAGTTAATGTGTCATACTTTAAAACTATGGGAGCGAGTTATGGAGCATAGGTTGCGGCGTGATACTAATGTTTCTCAAAATCAATTTGGATTCATGCCGGGTAGGTCGACTATGGAAGCCATACATTTATTAAGAGGTTTGATGGAGAAATATAGAGAAAATAAGGAGGATCTACATATGATATTTATTGATTTAGAAAAAGCATATGATAAAGTTCCAAGAGAAGTGCTATGGAGAGTTCTTAAAAAGAAAGGAGTCAATAATGCTTATATTCAAATCATTAAAGATATGTATGCAGGAGCTATTACTTGTGTTCAAACACAAGGTGGATTGACCAAGTATTTCCCTATTTCGGTTGGGTTACATCAAGGATCAGCCTTAAGCCCATATCTTTTTACTTTAGTCATGGATGTTCTCACTAGACATTTGCAAGAGGATGTACCTTGGTGTATGCTTTTTGCTGATGATATTCTTCTTGTTGATAAGACTAGAGAGGGAGTTGAAGGTAAACTTGAATTATGGAGGTCAACCTTAGAGTCTAAAGGTTTTCGCTTGAGTAGATCTAAAACAGAATATATGGAGTGTAATTTTAGTAGTAATAGACCTACTGAAGGGATTGTGACTTTGGGCGATCAAGTCATTAATAAGAGTACACGTTTTAGATATCTTGGATCTATTGTTCAGAGTGATGGTGAAATAGATGGGGATATTATCAACAGAATTCAAGTTGGATGATTGAAGTGGAGGAATGCATCGGGCTTGTTATGTGATAGAAATGTACCCCTCAAACTTAAGGGAAAATTCTATAAGATGATAGTGAGGCCTGCAATGCTTTATGGTGCCGAATGTTGGCCATTAAAAGAGAAGCATAATACTAAGTTAAGTGTGACAGAGATGAGGATGCTCAGGTGGATGAGTGGCTTTACCCTTAGAGATAAGATACGAAATGAACATATACATGAAAAGGTTGGAGTAGCTCCAGTAGAAGATAAAATTAGAGAGAGTCGCCTTAGATGGTTTGGCCACATAAAACGACGGCCTTTCGATGACCCGGTTAGGAGAGTAGAGGTATTAGATTTGACTTATATTAAGAAAGGTAGGGGTAGACCTAAAAAGACTTGGTTAGAAAATATTAGGAATGACCTTTCTTTATTAGATTTAAACGAGAATTTGACTTTTAATAGGACACAATGAAGAAAAAGGATTCATGTAGCCGACCCCACATAGTGGGATAAAGACTTGATGTTGTTGTTGTATTTTTCCAGTCCTTAATTTAAGAAGAAATAAAAACAACGAGGATTTGACTATCAATTCTTAAAAGTAATGCCCTTTTATTATAAAGAGGGTAATTTATAAGGATAGAAATTTCTCTAATATTCTTCTTGACAGGAAATGGCATGAGCTCACAAACCTTGTAGTGGATCTGCTCTAGAGGATGGTATCTGGCTGCAGCTTGAACCATCGGAGCTCAAAACCTCAATGATCTTTGGTGTATTCCTTCAAGATGCCAAAATAATAACTTTTATTAATGATTTGTACCTCTAAATACAAATATTTCGATAAAGAAAGCAACTGAACTCCTCAACAGAGAATAAGGACTATACTGAGAACACCATTCCTCCGTGCAACAAGCCTTTTCCCAGCACCGAAGGGATTCACCATAATATTATGCATCCCATGTACTATGCACTTTACATACCTTCTGAACATCTTAAAGAAGATTTTCAGGCATGCAAGAAAAGATATATAAGAAAAGCGAATATTATATATATATATAGAGAGAGAGAGAGAGAGAGAGACTTTTCTCCTCCTAGAAGGAGAATCATTGTTCTCCGCCCAATTGGATTTCCATATTTAGATCATCAAATGCAAGATCAAAACTAGAAATTATATTTAACATCATTAAAACAAGTATGAGAAAAAGATTGAATTAGTCATAATATAGTTGAGGATTATTTTATTCCTTCATAAAGAGTCAAGGAATCATTTTGATCTTTTTCTCAAACAAATCTCAATGGATAATTCTGCATGTATTACATTATTTAATGAACCATTGACTTGAACGGATCAGTGGCCAGATAGTTTGAGGAGATTGTTGCTTTTCAAGGTCATTGATTAAAACTTTGATCTTCATCCTTAATACACTTCACTTGAATTAAATTCTTACTACTCATATCTCTTTGTTTAGCTAACTTATACATATATCTTTCGCCCTCCTTAGTATCTAATCTATTTTATAAATCATTAAAAGCTAAAATCTTTGCATTACAAATTGTTTTCTTAGACTCCTTACGAGCCACTTTATATATTTTATAATTATCAGAATTTTTACAACTAAACCAATTCATATAACAAATCTTCTTATTTTTTATCTTTTCTTACATATTTTGATTCCACCACCAACTATTTTTACTATTAATTATTTTTTCCTTTGATACTTCAAATATATCTTTTGCAATATTCTTAATATCACTAGCTACTTTTTCCTACATAACATTAGCTTTCTCATGCACAAACAAAATCTTAAGATTTAGAATCTTACTCTCAAAAATATTTTTGTTAATATTCTTTAAATGCCCCCGAATTATGGAGGTCAACCTTAGAGTCTAAAGGTTTTCGCTTGAGTAGATCTAAAACGGAATATATGGAGTGTAATTTTAGTAGTAATAGACCTAGTGAGGGGATTGTGACTTTGGGCGATCAAGTCATTAATAAGAGTACACGTTTTAGATATCTTGGATCTATTGTTCAGAGTGATGGTGAAATAGATGGGGATATTATCAGCAGAATTCAAGTTGGATGGTTGAAGTGGAGGAATCCATCGGGCTTGTTATGTGATAGAAATGTACCCCTCAAACTTAAGGGAAAATTCTATAATATGGTAGTGAGGCCTGCAATGCTTTATGGTGCCGAATGTTGGCCATTAAAAGAGAAGCATAATACTAAGTTAAGTGTGGCAGAGATGAGGATGCTCAGGTGGATGAGTGGCTTTACCCTTAGAGATAAGATACGAAATGAGCATAAATGTGAAAAGATTGGAGTAGCTCCAGTAGAAGATAAGATTAGAGAGAGTCGCCTTAGATGGTTTGGTCACATAAAACGGCGGCCTTCCGATGACCCGGTTAGGAGAGTATAGTAGAGGTATTAGATTTGACTTATGTTAAGAAAGGTAGGAGTAGACCTAAAAGACTTGGTTAGAAAATATTAGGAATGACCTTTCCTTATTAGATTTAAACGAGAATTTGACTTTTAATAGAAATGAAGAAAAAGGATTCATGTAGTCGACCCCACGTAGTGGGATAAAAGCTTGATGTTGTTGTTGTTGTTGTTGTTGTTAATGTTGGCCATTAAAAGAGAAGCATAATACTTAGATTTGACTTTTATAGATACAACTGCTATGATTTGATTGGTAACATGCATATTGTTTCTTTATCGTGCTTTGAATTCAGTTGTAGGTTTTGATAACCTGCTGGCCTTTTTAAGCTCATTATATGTGGTTAAATGATTTCATGTCATTGCAGGGGAGCAGGAGTGTGAGACAGGTCTAAATTCTTCAAGTTCTATTTCTTTTTATTATAGTCATGAATAGTGTCTATAATTTTTTGAAATGAATATAGATGTGTACATAGATGATTTATAGTATAAAATCTATTTTGTTATTTATTACTGATAGATGATATAAAATAGTTCTGATAATTATTTATTTAAAGAATAAATTAATATTTTTTTCAATTTAGATTCTAAGGCATCACACAGCACATGACGCAAGGCACAAATGGTGCACAATATTTTGTTAACATGTTATAAATTTCAAATTATAAATTATAAATAATTTTTTTTAGGTTTATATATTAATTTAATAATTAACTATTAATTAATTAAATATCAAATGAATAAAATATTAAAAATTTAAAGGATTTAAAGCTATCATTTTTGCTATTTGGCGGGATTTAGACTAAATTATGCTTAAACCCTACTCAAATCTATTGATGTGAGTTTTTGTAGTATTTAAAATTGACATTTTTGTTGTTTAACAGGATATTTATGCTTAAAGTTTATTTTAATCAACCTATTGTTTGTTATTTAATGGTATTTAATATTAATAAATATATATTTATTATTTTATATTGTGCACCATATTTAAAATAGCACGTGTCGTGCTGTTCGCTATGCACCATGGCTCCACGAGGAACTTTGCACCGTGGTGCACCATTCACCATTGACAAGTATGAACGAGCCTAAGATTGCTTGATTTTCACATCATTAAGACTTAAATGTTTAAGAAATGGTATAAGACCGAGGGAATCAATAAAGGCTATCGGATATAGTGTTTTAGATTTTGGTTATATTTATGGGGCGTGTTATTTTAAAAAATTTATAAACAGAACATTACTCTCTACATGAAGAGGAGCTTAGAGTCTGAGCTTGAACTTGAGCTTAAGATTTAAGAGAGCATAGAGGCTCTAAGGATTTCAGAGCACCACCGCCAAATCATCATCTAAAAGTCAACAAACCACTGATCAACCACTATCGTTGAAACAACACCTGCCGTCGTAGTTGGACAACCACATGATCGTCACCATTGGAACACTGCCATTGAACCACCACCATTGGAACATCAACTGACCAGTGTCATTGAACCACTACCTGAACGCCACCATTGGAAAACTATCCAACCTTCAATAAACCATCACCTGATTATAGATCTTAAATTTCAGCCAAATTTAAGATGTCCTAACCATAGGAAAACAAACTATTTAATACATACAATCCAAAAGGAAATCTCTAAACAATCTCTACATTCCAATTTCCCTCCTAAACTTCTCCTAAAACCTTCCTAATCTACTCTTTTGAACTAGGCGGTTTGATCAGCATATGCAAGAGGCGGAACTTCTCCGCCCCTGTTGTCTGTAAGCCAGTCCTGTATGGACCGAACTAATAAATTAATAGGTAGAAAACAAAAAAATTTGATCACTTTTTCAAAATTTGAAAGTTCTCTACCTAATGCATGCAGGGATGTCACTATTTGAGTAAATCTAGTGTACATGTGTGAGATGGTTTCATTAGATTTCATGCAAAAGAATTTATAACATGCAATAAAATGTTTAATTTAGATTATTTGACCTCACTAGTACATTCATATGTAATACATAGTTTATCCCAAATGTCCTTGCTAGTGGTACAGGTAGAAACTCTCATGTTATCTTCAGAGTTCAGACTTAAGAGCATAGAAAAAATAGTTCAAATATTTTACATTTAATTGAGTTAAATTCGTATCCTCATTTCTCCATTCATTAAACGGTACTTCAGTTTTGATGCCATTAACAAAACGAAAGGGTGCAGAATAACCTTCTTGTACCAAAAGCCACATGTGAAAATCAATAGATTGCAAGAAAGTGGATATGTGAATTTTTCAAAAATCAAACAATCTATTATTAAATAAAGGTGGACGAGTTATAGAATAACCATTCACGATGTTTCTATAACCGAAATGTGCAATGGATCATTTTTCTCAAGGTTTTCTAAAAAGCTAATTGTGAGAACCGCTCTGATACCAATTGAATGTTTGATGTAGAATGTTAAACCTCAGTGAACTATCCCTAGGCACACCAAGAGGGGGAGTGAAATTGATTGTTTTTAAAAATTACTTTAACACAAAATAATTTTTGAGATTTTTTTAATACTTAAAAACAAGCAATATTATTCCCCGATGCGAAAGCAAATAAATGAAACAAGATTTATAACTATGGTGATGATGAGTTACTTTAATCAATATATCATCAAAAAAATAATTTTTAACATGCAATTTCCAAAAAATTAAAGCATCGAAAAATAAATTATAAAAGTAAAACTCGGAATGAATACACTGGAATTTTATAATAGTTCGGTCAAATAATGACCTACGTCCACTCCCCAGAGTACTCTCCGAGTATTGCACTAAAACTTTCGTATCTCACCTTTAGCCCCATCAACTAGGCGAAGAAGTCCTTATAATTTTTTTCACCAACCTGATGCGGCAGAGAACCTTGACCTCTTTTTCACCCTCCTGGTGAAGGCAAAGAACATAGCAATCATTTTTCACCCTCCTAGTAAAGATAGAAAACCTAGCAATCCTTTTTCACCCTCCACGTGAAGGAAAAAAACCTCGACGGTCTTCGAGCTGGTGATCTTCTTCCCAAAACCACCCAAAAAATCAAGCAAGACACTTGGATGAAATAAGAAAAAAGCTTGCTCGGAGCAACCGTGTGAAAACCCCTCACACTCATCCCTCACACACAAACTCTCCTTTATCCTTTACAACGCTCTTTAAGATCTCTTATCTAAGCTCTCTCTCTAGAAAATTCAACAACCAAAGACTTGAAACAAGTCTATTAAGGGAGCTTAAATAAAAGGCTTCAAAAAAAATCCTAATAATTCAATTTTGTCAACACTAGTCGTACAACACAATTCCAAATCATACAATACAATTAGTTCAAATAGCCATGTTAGTATTATACGAAGAATAAGGCGTTGTACAATCAGTTCAAGTATTTTATCTGATCATCCAGTATGATATAAAGCATCGCCTAGTATGATTAGTTCAATCGAATTGGATTATCATCATGTATGATTGACAGCAAATAATTTTCATCCCATATAAAGATTGGGTCGTACAATATGATTGGTCAAATCGTACAATACGATCTGACTAGATAAAGTTATCCAAATTCGATCCTTTAATTGCAGTAGTTTAGGCAAGATTTGCTGATATTGTACAATACAATATGTATCATATGGTATGATTAGTATAAATTTTGAATTTCAAAATATTGCCTAAAATATGATTTGGCAACTGAAATCTTGATATTAACTGATTGTCCTGTACAATCTAGATCGTATAATATGATGAGTTCAAATAGCTTTAATTATTTTAATTAGCCGTTATAATAATTTTTCTAATAGCTAATTGTACAGTACGATTAGTTCAAAAAATTACACTTCTAATTTTCACACTTTCTCACTCCCCTAAGTATGTGTCTGTACAGTCACCAAGTTTAGTATCCACCAAATACAAGACCTTAACTCAAGAAATGTATAAATAAATAAAAGTAAAAATATATACTCTTAAAGACAATTAAACCTATTCTACCCAGTATTAAGTTGATCACTTTGTGCGGTGTACGGCGGACCTAAAATGTTAGTGCACAAGAACAAATATTCAATAATAATAATAACAATAGATGACATAGTAGACAACCCAATAATATTTTTTATCTTCAGAATCACAAAATGTGGGTCCAGATTTGCGACACTATCACCATCAAACCTTTGTCACCCAACTATGAACCATTGACCACTGTCACCCGATTACGATCGTCCGGCCTCAGTCTCCTGACAAGGCCATCCGATTCCCATCGCCTAGCTAAGGAATCTGACCCTAGTCGCACAACTAAAGTCCTCCAATCATCTCAATCGATTATGATCCTCTAACCTCTATTGCCCAACTATGATCCTCCGACCACAGTCCACCGTCGCTTAAATATGATCCTCCAACTTATATCATGGCACCAAAATCTCTTGACTACATTACTTTATCCTAAAGCCTTCTTCTTATCATTGTCACCTAGCTACACTGACACCTGTTGGCTTCAACACCTATCATCGCTAACTTTCATGCTATTGTTTATAAGATCGATGCAAACCATCGACACGAACTCTAACTCCCAACATCAGTATGGAGGTTTTTGTTAGACTTATTAGTCTCTAGTCTCATCTCCTCGAAGCGGTAAGACCAAATAAACAAGAAAATGGCATCTTAAATCTAAATCCCATGGCTCAAGGTTCTCACAATTTTAACCACATAATATGTTATATGTATTATATATTTTCACATTGAATCAGTGTCTTCCCTAGAGGAAGAGCAACATTGCAATCAATAATAAACACTAATGAAATCATTTTAACTTGGACAAGCTCCATGGTTGTTTCATTTCATGGGTTTTACAAATAAGAAATCAGGTATCCTTACTAATCCTTTCTTATATGTGCATGTGTTGGATTTTTGGATAAAGTTACAATTTAAACTCATTATGTCTCTACTTTCATAAATATTCTGGCTCACAATATAGTGGAGTAAAATTTTCATATACAAATAAATAATGTTTTATTATTTTTTCAGTCTAGATAACCTTTAAACACATTTGTACAACCATAAGCTCTAAAACACATATGATTGAAAAATAAGGATGATCTACTAATTTTATGCTATTTGCAAGGAGATACCTTCAAGTGTACTGCAAAGCCAAGCATGCCATTATATTTCACAGCATTTCCAAGCTATGTTTTGTATGTTAGACTTTATCTTTTAAGCATCATGAATTTCAAACCGCATAATGCTAAGTTGTTATAGATTGAGTGACAATTATCATTTCCCTGGCAAAAGCATGTATTAATGCATTCAAAATGGAAAGTTCTCCAATTCAGAAACGGATCAAAGGTAACTTGTGCAAGAAACCACCGGGTATGCAAAGGCAACAAAATAAGATATTTATGCTTTTAAAAGTTTACTTGGGTAAGCAGACTACGGACAATTTACTTACTTGCAGTATCTGGCACAGAGTCCTCAACCATAGGAGCCGACTTCATGCTCCAGTCCACAAGAGAGTAAGCCTCCGGTACTCCAGTTACCCCCTTCTTCCTGACCATCTCCTTCCTTCCCTGGTACAGATCGACCTTCTTAGTGCCCGGCTCCTCCGTTACTTCTAAAATCACCTTCGATGCCACAGCCTGCTGCTTGCCACAATACCCTATTAACCCGGTCTTCTTCTGCTGCGCCGCCCAACCTTTCCCTTGCCTAATCGAAGTAGGGCTCGCGATCCACTTCTGCGCGTCATCCCACTTAGAAGGTGCCGGCTTCGAGAACGACGGCATGAGAACCGACCGATGATGCTGAGCACGCTCCGCTCTCTGGAACTCGAACCCCGACAACACGCTCTCTGTGTCCGGCGAATCTTCTTCCTGTGATGGAATCTTAGAACTCAGGCTCACAATTTCCACATCCTTGCAGTTCTCCACTGTGCTCGTACCTAACAAAACGAAACTTCAGCACAGATCAGGCTATAGAGCTCACACGAAGCAAATCAATAAAGATGCATTGAGATCTCACGCCGGTTCTCTGCCTCTCCGATGTCAGATGTTAGGGAAAACCTCGCCTCGAGCTCCTCCTTCTCAACCTGCCTCCTCTTTTCCACTCCGAGAAGCATGGCCCTGAGTTTACCAGGTGAAAACCCGCCACCCTGCAGCACGAAATAGGATGAGCTCGTCAGCGTCCAGGAAGAATGTACCAGCCGACAACAATGGCAGGAAATCAAACGGCAAACGGGAACCTCTCAGATCAAATATTGTTTTCTGTGATAGCATTGGGTAAAGAGAAAGCTGAGATCGGAGGTGTGTGTCCGAGAAACAGAGAAGATTGGAGGATTTTTACCGTTGGTGAATGTTGCTCAATCCGTTCGTAGTCCATTGGGAATTGAGAGACTTTCAACCTCCGCAAGCAACTGGGAAGACAAGAAGGACAGCCGGAGATGGAAGTTCGAAGGTAACCTCGCCGCTGCTCACCGCCGCAATAGTGTGACCAGTGTAGAATTATTACTAATACAATGAACGGAATACCATGGACATTCGTTTCCTGGATATTACAATGATGCCATTGCTGAAGCCGTTGGTCAAATCTATGGTCTGACCGGTCGACCTGTTGCTACTTGGATGAATATGCTGTCCTTGCACGCCTGTAAGGCGTGAAGTTTATATTGATTTTATCAAATTTAAGGGTAACAATATCGCGCTCTTCGATAAACACCTACACCTAACAGGATTTTGATCATTCCTCTTACCTGGACCATTACAAGTATATTAGTGTGGCGTGGCGCATGCGCGCATTGTAATTGGAATTGAGTTTATTCCAGTTGTTTGATAGATGTCCATAGTGGTGGATGCATGGAGCTGACATCTTGATCTGTGGTGTCAGATTTAAATTTATTTTATAGGCTACATCTGATTGTATTAATAAGTTTGGCAAATTAAAGCAAGAGAATCAATTAAGAAATTTAATAGGTGTGAAGAGTAAGTGAGAAGCTAAAAGTTTACTGTAGGGCTGTCAATTCCTGACACGACCCGCTAACCCGACCCGAAAAATCCGGGTTCGGGTCAACCCGTGAAAGAAACGGGTCGGGTCCGGGTTTAAGGATTTGACCCGTTTATATATTCGAATCGGATTCGGGTCAACCCGTCAACCCGCAGGTCGACCCGAATAACCCGCGAAGCATATAACGCGTTTACTCGTTTTAATAAAATGCGCGGCCGAGCCCGCGAGTTCGAGAGTCGAGACGGTTCTAGGGTTTCATTTCTCGGTTTCTCCTCGCTCTCACGCTCTGGCATTGGGGTGGAGCCGTGGAGGCGTGGAATCGTGGAGGAGCTGATGGAGGTTCTTCACTTCTTGATATCTTCTTCTGATCTTCTGAAACATCTGTGATCTGGCTTCAGAATTCTTCCTTGAATCCTCTTCCTTTCTCCATTTCTCAGTTGCGACTTGACACGGTTGGTAATATCTTGAATAACTCTTAAATCTTTAATATTTGAAGTGTTGGTTTGATACTTTGATGGTGGTCGGTTGTTTCGATTTCTATTTTAT
>NW_021318585.1:2039076-2063146 GCF_001605985.2 Dendrobium catenatum
CCCCCCGCGTGCCAGTCCAACCAATGCAGTGCTCCTGCAAAATTATTTAAATGGATAAATTTTTGTATTTATATTAAAATCGACATAATATTAAAATTAAAACTTATTTACTTAAGTTTATTATTTTCATTAATAATCAAAATAAATTAGTTAATTAATAATTAATTAAAATATGTTATTAAATTAAGAATTACTTAAAATATATTATTAAATTAATAATTAACTAAAATAAACTATAAAATTATTAATAAATTAAATTACGAATAAATTATATTTTTAGATATTTAAATAATCCATCGGAAAAGCCATAGGCAAAATATCCATCTGAAAATCTGCTTGAAAATTTGTCAAAAATATTTCTAAATAATCCATCAAAAATCAACTGGAAATTCCGCTGGTAATGAGCTATTTTTCTATTGTGTTTAAATGTATTGTCTATCTTTTATATTCAGAAACTCCTTCTTCTTCTGACCATCGACAATATTCAGCTTACAACATTCTTTAGATAGAAATACTCTTAACAAAGTATTACATCTAGTATAAAGAATATAGTGCTCTACATCAGTTATTGGATTTTCAACATTGACCTCAACAGAACCATCTTTTTTGCATCTAATTTCACTAATTATGATCTTAAGAATACTCATAGGAGCAAAATGACCATTATGATCCCTGAACCTTTACTGTAAAAATTTCCAAACCATATCACTAATAGTTGTTCCATCCACATGCATGGGATAGTGAGATTTGATTACTTCATTGTATGTATCCCACAAACTGCTATCTTCATTCCATGATCATTCATGTATACAACATCAAAAAAATTCATTCGATTTCACTTTCTCCTCTGGGATATCATCAGTGGGATATGATAGAGATTCCGTCAATCGAATAGTACCATCAAAGATCAACTTATTCCTATGGATTATATGAAGGAAATCCCTTGATGCTGAAAACCTTGATGTTAGAGACGTTGATGATGATGACAATATAAGCTGAATATGAACCTGAATTAGACTAACTGTCTGAGAAAAAGATATATACATAAATACAATCATGATAAACCCTAAATTTATAATGTAATTAAAAAACTAATGGAGAATGAGAGTAATATTAAAAAATGCAAGTTGAGTAGCCATTAGAAATTATCATTAAATAAAATAAAATATTATAAACTAACATATTAAGTAGGAGCATAACCCTACATAGCAATACATACATAGCTAACTCTATATAGATTTGAAATATAGTTAACAAGTGCATGCAGATTATTGTTACATATGCTTCAGTAGATATCATGTACGAGCTTAGAGTTATGTTTGTGTATGACAACATTTAAAGTGGAACTCAAATTCTTGTTGAATAAGTTGTCAATTTTCTCTATTTAGAAAATCTTTCTTCTTACCATGTTCAGAATATTACAATAGCATTTTATAGTAATCTAATAGCCATTGATAATGTGTATGAGACTAATAATAGTATAGAATAAAATGCTCTATGTCAAGCATGGACCTTTCGATCTCTAATTCAAATATAACTTCTTTGTCACGACCAAGTTCACAAATTTGAGCCTTCAGAAAATCTAATCATACAAAGTGGTTATCATAATTGCTAAATATTTATTGTAAATACTTCCAACCCACATTTCAATGTTCAGTGTCAAACCTATATTCCTTAATTTTTTTTCACTTCATTATTTTTGTTCCATAGTAAGCAATCCTTATATTCCCCCTATTGACCTAGTTTTTTGCTTAAACTCTTGGTCAAAGGAGTTGGCTTGGTCAAAGGAGTTGACTTGGTCAAACTACTGAGCCAGGCCCCAAGACCACCTCCATTGTGTTCATTGGGTCAAACTCAATATGTGGAGCTCAGACCTAGGCCTTAGGTCAACCTAATTGACTAAGTCAACCTAAGTTAACCCATTAAGCTCTATTGGGTCAAATTAAATTCAAATATAATTCAAGCTTATTCTTGGCTCAATCTCTCACCTCCCTTGTGTTGCGACCCATGACATCGAGTTTTAGATTTTGATGATGACAAATAATATCGTCTGATTTACTATTCATTGAATATCATTTATTATTAGTTATTGTCCGTGAGTACTAACATTTCAGGAAGACCACAAGCTACTCAAGACGACAGGAAGACTCAAGAATGGTTAGATTAGGAGTATGAGTCTGCCAATGTATTTTGTTATTTATTTTATTTTTTATTTTCTTGAGTCTGGACACAAACTGCATGTAAGTCTGAGCAACCATGCACACACATAGGGAGAGAGGGTTTTAAAAGTAAAAATGAAAATTTTCCTTCTATGGTGATCGTACTGTACGAAATTATTTCGTACTGTACGACCTGAGTTGGTAAAACAATTTTTTGTGAAAGTTCGTACCGTACGATTTATATCGTACTGTACGATGTGTTCCAAATCCAAAACCCTAGTCGACAAATTAACTTAAGTAAGTTTTCTCAGCCGTTCGTACTGTACGCCTTACTGTACGAAGTTCTTCGTACTGTACGATTTATTTTAAATACTTACTTAAATTAACCCGTGCTTAGTGGAATAATTCAAGGCTTAATTTCAAATTGAATGTCGTATTGTACGATCATATTCGTACAATATGATAAACAGAGATGAATTCTGATCGTCCCGGAGATCGTCCTAGACAATCCTTTATTTTTTGCCTCATTGTACAGTACGATGTATATCGTACTAGACGATGAACAGAGACGACATTTGATCGTCCCAGAATTCATCCTGGACGATGCCTTGATTTTGACCATTCGTACTGGATGATGTATATCATACAATATAATGAACATATGCGACATTTGATCGTCCCAGCTATCGTCCTATACGATCAATACTTTTAAGGATCGTACCGTACGATTTACTATTGTACTGTACGAGTTATTTTGAACTGTATGTACACGTTCGTACCAGGATGAAGCATGTTTATACATACCGTACTGTACGATGAATAATTGTATTATACGATTGTAACTGTTACTTTGCTAATTTAGGAATTTTGGAGCCAGTTTTAATGTGTCAAAATTGTCATATTTTATGAGAGACAGAAGAGGAGAATGTGATTAGAGAGAAAATCCTTGGGAGAGCTCTTGAGAAGTTTTGTGGGGTTGAGAGAGGAAGGAGAAGGTGAGCTTGGTGAGGGAGAAGAGGTGTGAGGGAGATCACACGGTTACTCCGATTTTGCTGCATCTTGCTCCTCCTGTGGCCCGGGAAGTGTTACAACTCGGGCTTCCGAGTTTAAAGAACTTGTGGGAGGCTCTCTAAGGGGAAGACTCTTCTACATCCGTGAACTCGAAGGTACTCTGCCTTCTCTAGGAGGGAGAAAAACGAGAAGGTTCTTTGCCGTCACCAGGAGGGTGAAAATAGCGCTTGGCACTCCGCCATACCGTAAAAGGGAGTATTATAAGGGCTTCTTTGCCTTGCCGAGGGGGGAAAAAAGAGAGCTATAGTTTGTAGTGAAATTCCCGGAGCAGAGGACTCCGGCGAGTGGATGTAGGTCATGGTTTGACCGAACCACTATAAAAATTTCAGTGTGTTTTTTTCTTATTGCTTTTTATTCTTGCGTGCATTTTTATTTTCATAATATTTGCTTAGTGAATACTTGTGAAAGAAAAAGATAATACTATTGCACGTTAAGTTCAATTGTTTGCCTTAAAAGTTGTTTAAATTTTCATGTTAAAAAATTTAAAATCATCAAAAAAATTAGAACTCCTGCTTAGGTTTAATTATTGCTATAAAGTTTTCACAATTCACCCCACCCCCCTCTTGTCCATATAGTTATTTCACCTTGAGCTCCATGGGTCAGACCAAGTTCATTAAACTCGGACCAATGTCTTGGGTCAACCTGGTTGACCAAGTAAACCCGAGTTGACCCATTGAGCCATAATGGGTTTAATTCAATTTCAAATCAATTCAACCATTCTTTGACTCAAACCTCTGACCCCCTTAAGTCAAGTTGACCATATTAACTGGGTTGACCTTTCACTTGGTCAACTCAAGTCCTATATGGTCAAATTTGACCTATTTAGGTCAAATGAAAGCTCCTAAGTGCATTAAAATCATTCCAAATGCCTCCTTCATGCAAATCCCGACCTAATCAGCCTAATTCCCTCCTAATCCCCTCTTGATTGAATCCTATCCATCAATTAAAGGGTTAGGGGATATAAATAGGCTTATTAGGGCTCATTGAGCTACGCTCTTGGAATTGTTCTCTTCTTAGCACCTCTAAACATGAGAACTTTTATTTAAGAGTTCTCCTGACTTCCCCCCATATTTTCCAAGAAATAACCATCGGCCAAAGCTCACCGGCGGTGACATCTCCGGCTAACTAAGGTTAAAATCATTCCAGGGCTCAATCCCGATAACCCGTAGCTTATTCGATTGTGACTTCAACTAGAAAAATATACGAGGACAATCTACAAACTCAACCATGCCAAGAATTTGAAGATCCAATGGTTAGATCTCTAAAAAAACCCTTACCCTAGGTCACTACACTTAGGGTTAATTAATGTCGCATTAAGTGCATTTTATACCTCGATATTGGTCCCTCACAAATAATCTTCACTCATAGAACCTATGTTTAAAATTTCATCTAATTTGGTTCACCTGATCGCGAGAACGAGATGATTTCTCGCTCTAGGGTTTTGGTTCAATTTCGCTAAACTGCATAAGATCTCAGTTGATCTTCTGATCAACGACTTCGATCTGGTCATTCCATGGTTTATCTAAATGTCGTATCTTGCTCTGATGAATAAACCCTTATCCAATGTGATCATAGCCATCCATTTCGAATCGTGCGAGATCAGACAGTTCTGAGGCCTTGCTGACGTGGTTAAACAATACTGTGTCCCACAATATTGATTGGGTAATGATTGTCGGTTGCGCCGCCATGCAATCAATGCTACGCGGACAGCGGAGCCAACGGGAAGTCTCCACATGACGCACACAGCCGTCGCCGCCGATTTTTTTTAATTATTTTGTTTAATTAATTTTAAATGTATTTTAAATTCATAATGCTTTAAAAATTAATTTAAAATTATTTAAAAATCTAAAAAAATGCATATTTTATATTCAAATCTTCAAAAAATTATTTCTTTATTTTTAAAATAAAATTAATTTTAAAGTATTTAGTATATCTTAAATTATTTTAAGCTATTTAATTATTAACTATTTAATTAGTGTTAATTAATATAATTAATTAAATATTGTTATAAAATTATTATTATTTTAGAAATATCTTAAATAATTAAAGTGAATATTTAGAATATTTGATATAAATTTTAAATTAATTTCAGTATATTTATTTAATTATTCTAAATACCTATTATTTTATTTAATTATTTTTAAATATTTAATTAATATTTAATTAAATTTAATTCCAAATATTTTCAAATTTTGAGGAAAATTATTTTAATGCATTTATGATATTCTCTGATTTTTCTTGAATTATTTAAGTTTTATTTTTAAATGTTATTTTGAATGTTACAAAGTTATAGGTTATATTTTTAACATTTTAAATTTTGAAAAACAAGTTTTAATTATATTTTCAAACCTCTTTCATACATTTACGAAAAGCTTTTTAGATTTAAATAGAGATTAGTCATGCTTGAATAGATTTAATGGGGATTAAATAATGAGTAATTAAGTTGTTAATTACCCCTTCTTTAAGCTTTCCAATTATTTAAGTTTTACCTTGATTTCAATTCTTAGGATTGTACATGCACCTAGTTTTAGATCTCTTGATTGATATGACAAGATTGCACTTTGCTTATATTTGTTTAAGGGTTAGTAGAACATTGATTTTAATCCTATATAATTTAGAAACATTTAAGGACAACAAACTAATTGAAACATCCACAGGGGACATTAAATTATATCTTGATGGTTAACATCTTCATAGCAACAGATAACTCCGATGAGTAGTGCACCCCTTCCAAATTAGTTACTAAGCAGCATGTAATAAATCATAGAAATTTTGAGCCTCCTTATTTGGTGACTCTTCTATATATAATTCAAATTGTGTCTCAATTGTATCATAAAATAAGTCCTTTAGTGTTCTGATATTTAATTCCTCATCTATATTACAACTTAAAGATGGGCGGCATTGAGAATCAAATTATGGCTCCTACTCACCATGAGAAATCCAACACCAAAATTTTGGCATGAATCTTCTGAAATATAGATCAATAACTTTCCAATCTATTGTGAGGGCACTTGATTTTTATGTTTAAAACATAGACAAAAAAACCTTCCATCTAAGAGAAAGCTAGGCAATTGACATATTGTATTGATGAAAAAATTCACCCCATTAACGAACTCATCTGTTAATATATTTCATCCTTGCATAAAATAATTATACATCCAACTTTCTTGATTCCTAATATCCAGAATATGAAGAATTTATCTTACACATTTATAATATGGAGTTATTAAAGGAATATATTTTATCCTACAAATGCATAAAACTCATAATAATTTGCAAATTGACCTAGAGTATGCATAGATAGAATTCAAAATAATTTGCAAATTAACCTAGAGTATGCATTTTTCTTGACATTAATGGCATTGACATGGTGCTTTCATATAGAAATCTATAACTATAATAAAAATAACAACATCAAGCCTTTATCCATATATGGGGTCAGCAATATGAATCACTTTTCTCCATTGTATCACGTTAAGAGCCAAACTATCATAACTAAGTCACCAGAAGGCCGATGTTTTATGTGCCAAACCATCTAAGGTGACTCTTTCTAATCCTAACTAAATTTTGAGCTTGTCTAAACTTTTTATGGACATGCAATGTTCCCATTCTATCCCTAAAAGCAAATCCACTCATGCACATAACCATCTTCTTCTCATGTTCCCATTCAATCCCTAAAAGTGAAGCTACTCATCCACATGATCTTCTTCTTCTCTACACCACTTAAATTAATTGTATACTTCTATTTTAATGGACAACATTCTATGCCATAAAGAATTACAAGTTGTACAACATCATATCTCTTAAGTTTGAGGGGAAAATTTTAATCACAAAATAAAATGGCAAAAAACTTATCGATAAACATATATATATATATATATTTATTATGCTTTGATTTGTGTGTTAGATTGCCCATGAGCTAGGGTCACTTTTATACTAATCCAACCTTATGCAAGTGGCCACACTCATTCAGCGCTAAAATAAAGGGGGCAAACATCATTAAAGATTTAATACTTATGTTGTTTTCTGCATATGCTCAAGAAATTGCTAAAGCCCCCCTCCTTAAATTAAAAGAGCGTGGCCAAGCGTGTTTTTCTTTTATGCACAAATATTAAACTGCTTGGTTTTTATATAAATTGCTTGGATGTTTTATTAAGATAACCCTGCTGGAGTTCGAATCTATATTTTCTTTTCTCAAAACATAATGTAATTTGTAATTATTGTTGAGTTGTGAAAGTCTTCAAAAGTCTGATATTTCAAATACTCGGTACCCAAAGAGAATAATAAAGGCCCCCTCTCAAGGAATTTCTTAGTCATTTGGGTACCCTTCTAGAGGATGAACCAGACAGAGCCTGAAGGAGATGATCTGAAGGAAGGACGATCCACTCGAAGATGGAGACTTGAAGATAAAATGCCTAACTTTTAAGACTTGCGCCCATGGGGAAAACCCGTTGTTACGATCAGGTCGTGTGTACTGGCGAGAGCCACTATCCTCAATGGTTAGTTGTATATACGATCTAATCTGCCCTTCCATCGGCCCATTTGCAAGGAGCGCGGAGGCCTGCGATCGTCTATATCCCTCGGGGTGATGCGGTCATACACCCTCTACACTATAGCCAGCGGGGTCCTTTCGGAGGTCCATACCCCCCAACTATGCATACCACACATGCATAACACACATGAATAGTTTATTTAATGATACCTTAGCTTTGAGGACCTCATCTGTAGGAAAAGACAAACTTTCATCCAAGTAGCTACTTTCCTCTCCAATCATTTGCTTGGTTGGGGCGCTTTTGATCTTATCCATAATGGAGGAGTATATTGCTGAGTAATATAGCTGAAGTGGTAGATTTTCAACTGCACTGAAGGAGTTGACCTTCCTTATCTATCGAAAATTGATGTAGCATAAAAATTAAAAAAAAATGAATTTCTTTTTATGACAGTAAGAGAAATTCAATAACTTATAAAAAATATTATGTAAATTATTTTTCTTTGTCCCATCTCAAGTACATGTTGGATCTCAGGTTATAGTGAACTTATATAATAATATAGTTTGCTTAGCAGTAATTCTTAATTATGTTATTAAAATTTTGTAGGAACATTAATGTGACATTTATTAATAACAAAATATCATAATATGATATACAACATTAATCATCTTCATATTGACATAAAGATCATAAAAAAAAAAGTATGACACAAAGATACATATAATGATGCTAGGTAATGCCCCACTCCCTATAGTATATCTGATTGGGGCCTTTCTTCTTCTCCTTTGAAGTTTTAACTCCTCTGATAGTTCTACTCCTGCTGATCAACCACGGTAGGATGCTGTGATATTTATGTTCCTTGTTGTGATGGATATCCCCCAATTAGCATTATGTCTTTTTACATGGTGGATGAAGACAAGCCAACTGATGACATACACTCCAGAATAGCCATTAGAAATAATGAATATGTGGTGGGCTATGGGGAGTGTGCATTATAATATACATATACTGGTTCACTAGATAGGCCACGGGCTTCAATGTCGAGCTGAAGGACCGGCGCCAGTGAGGTCATAACCCATAGATGGTGAGTAAATGGAATGTTGAAGTGGATCGCTCTTAATAGTTTGTCAGTGTCTGCTACCAATCAACTGAGATGGAGTATCTGAGATAGATCATCTAGGACCCTGAGCTCTGTAAGAACCCGCTCTATGTTCCCTAGTTTGGGTTGGCTCCTCCATAGATGTATCAAAAGTGGTGTAGTCAATATGAATTGATCGTTGAACTATGGCAGAAAGTTCAGCGACTTGGTCAATGACCAACTACAAAGAACTAGCATTTTCTCCTCGCCCTTCTGTAAGTAGCTCCACTATCACAGTACAACGTAAGTAGTAGTCGGTCTATATAGTAACGAGTGCTTCATTAGTAATGAATTCAACAAATTAGATCAAATATCCATAAAATACATATCATAATGGAACACATGTACAACTAATATTTCGCTTGGTGATTTAGGTAAGAAAGTTTTTGGAGGCTTAGTTTGTGGTTATGAAAGGTATTTCAAAGGCCAAGATCTATACCAGTTGAGGTAAGGACCTTACTCTTGATTACCTATACCTTCTTGTGGAGTAATGTGCACCATATATGCCCTTCTCTCCTCCCATAGCTGTAGGTAGTCATGATATTATATAGTCTAGTCCATATCTGCTCTACCACGACCACCAATCTGCCTAAAAGTTGATCCAATTGATCAATATCAGTGGATTGTGCTCCTACAAATTGTCTCATTACACGATCTGGGAGGTGCCACTCCACATGCTTCTAACTGATAAGTGGTACTCTTACCCTCCAAATATCCCTCCCATCTTAACATTGTATGGGTAGAGCGTCCAAAACTTGTTGTGTGTATGGAGACATGGAAACCTGATATTTTTAGAAAAAGAATTATCAGCAGAAATTCAAAATACTAATAGATTTTTTTTATTAATCTAATTAATTAAAACCTGACACATCTGTAGACCATCAAAATCATCTTGATATGTTAATGTGTTTCTAGATGGAAGCTTATGTATCCTCTCTTCATCCCACCTCTTCAATTATTAAAAGAGTTGTTATTTATATTAATTTTAAATTCAATAACAAAAATACACTAACCAATAACCCAATGGTCGTCCATCCAAGTCAAAAATTTATGGGACTCATATTGTTGGCCTTTTGATGTGAAAATATACCTGCAATAGTGCCACACATCCGACAATATATGTACTTATCAGCCTTGTTGCATAGCACAACTCTCTGTAAAGATGTGCGAGAACCGCACCACTTATGGACATCCTGCTAAAAGTGTCCACATCTGCAAGCAAATGTAACACTATAGAGATACATGACTCTATAGCATATCGAGTATTAAGAAGAAACCAATCATAAATAGGATGTATACTTGTATATGCTGAAGGAAATGCTTAGGGGCCAAGTCATCATATGAGTCTCTGTAGAAAATCCATCGGAGCCAACAAAGTAGGAGCAGAGACTCAACCTATGTTAAACCCATCATGAAGGTCACTACATCATCCTCATCATGAGGAGTGTGGTACAATATATCCCTACTAGGATGTTTACCAAGAAGCTCATTATATCAATTAGGTTATGTTATCCATATGTGGCCTTGCCCAACAATATTGGGCCCCACAACTACAGGTCCATCAACTATAAGACCTAACAAACCTGCATATCCTGTAATGTTATGGTCATCTCGCTAATCGTCAAATGCAAGGTGTTTGTCAATAGACATCATCTCTAAACTAATGTTGTAATAATATTATGATCCAGCCAACTGAATTATAAATGCCTGAGATTTTGTAATCCAAGTTTGGTCAAGATGTATATCATACGGGGGCATTCTACTGGCCATTCCTGAGCTATATGTAGATGAGTTGCAATAATCAAAGGGGAAACCTGCCTATTAAAATTTCAAATTATTAATGATGTTAATATGTGTAGCAATAAAAATATAACATAATTAATTAATTCTAATTACCTGATTTGGATCATGAGCCCTTTATAATGCCCAAGCAATGCTATGATATTCTGCACTGGTGTAATTTCTATAGCACTATGATGAGCAGTGCACCTGCCATAATGGCACACCTAGATATGTCAGCCATATCTGTATAAAATACAATTTAATTTACCATGTTGACATTTCAAAATCATTAATATGCATATAGTATTACCTATAAAAATTATATATTATCTTTATTACTCGGATGATGCAGGATTATATGGATATGTAGCCATATTGTGACCCTTTTTTTTGTAATGTCCACAACTCTTATTTGAGATTAAGGGTGCCCCATCCATTGTATTACAAAATCTATTTGAATTGGGTCTACATACATGCCTCCTGAAAGCCGGTGCAATCAAAGGGATGATTCCTTCTTGTTCGTTGAACTTTGGCCAAACATCCTTTGGGGGACAAGATGGAATAATCCAGAGTATGTAGCCCTATATGAGTTAACTGTGAAGTATTTTGATACAAAGGTATTATGATTCCACTGCTTATATCCGGCAACCGCTAGCACATGAGCGCATGACACAATATATAGTTATGGTTTCATGCATGTGCAAGTACAAGTGTATGATGTTAGTACCTTAACTTTATGTGGTCGACATGATGTATCCACAACTTCAAATTCTATTTTATTTATGGTTACTAGTTTAGGGCATTTGCTTCATGTTCGGCTCGTTGTAACATAATCATTATATAGGGAACAAATTCAAACTCCCCAACCTTTAGCCACTTCTTAGCATCTATGGACCACTTTATGAATAAAGAGACGAGGTTATAATATATGACCATAACCAAACCTTGTATTGTAAGGCCACGAGCATGTTTAAAACTTTGTTAAAATATTCTGAGGCATTGGTTGTTATAATGCTATATCGACATCTATTGTTGAACAACAATGACCACTTACTGACATCACGTTATATCAACCAAGCATATACTTCTTATTTAGTAGTTCTAATATGGTTTATCATGCGATTAAAATATGATATATCCTCCATACTTCCAACTAAGTACATATTATTACGAAGGCCTTCATTGTCAGTAATAGCATACCAATGTATAAATTTTTTAAAATTTTCATGCAAGTGACCAAAAAAATGTCTATGAACTACATTAGAAAAAATTTCTCGACAACCTCTCACAAATCCTGAATGCTTATCAGAGATTATGCATAAATTAGAACACTCCTTAACTACTCTAAGAAAATCATGTAAGTTTTAAAGGAACCAAACCCATGAATCATTGCTCTTTGATTCAAGAAATGTGAAAGCCAATGGAAATAATCCACCATTCCCATCGATTCTTATAGATGCAAGAAGGGTCCCACAGTACTTTCCAAGTAGAAAAGTCCCATCAAGGCAAAAGACTGACCGACACTTTTCCCACCCATAAATGAATGGCCCAAAAGCCCAGAATAGTGCATTGAATCATGAACCTCCAACCAATTGAATATTATACATAGTGCCTGGTTGGGATAGACATATGGCTTCCATGAAACATAATAGAGAAATGTAAGAATACTCGTAGCTACCAAATGTCACTTTGATAGATTTTCTAAATGCATCCCACGCCTTCATGTATGAATTTTTCATTTCAAACTTTGACTCCATTCTTTCAATTATCTCCTTCAACTTTATATCGAGTTATTATCTTATGATTGGCATGATGTGCCTACATATAAACTTAGAGATGTAATTGTGATGGTCATCAGCCATTATCGATTGGGTGCATTTACGTGGAGGACCAGAAGTTGCTACTTTTCAAAGATCACCTAGTCTTTTACTTCATGTTGCATGTAATCGCCAAAGACATAGCCTATGTAGATTATTATGTTGGGTACATATGATAGTGAGATAACTATTGTTGTAAGTCAAATTAATGTATTAAACATTTTATATAATTGACGATCCATTAATTGCAGCCTGAAGGTATTTCTTATTATGACAAATATGACCTTCATATAGTTCAGATGGAATATTTGCTTCTGTTGAGTTCACTATGTTCACGATTGGAGCATCATATTTATTATCACCATCTCATTATTGGGTGGTTTGAATGGTTTCTATGAACTCATTATTTTACAACTATCATTTCTAATTTAGTTAAGTTTCATCTTGTACGTTCTTCAATGAATTCCTCATCATTATTTTCATCATTATTATAATTTCTAATTGATTCATCTGTATATATTTCAACTTAACTACCACCATGTGATGAATCAATACCACCACTATCCATAATTTTATATGAATTTACTTCGTCGTTATCCATCTCATATCCCTCCGGTATGATATTTTCATTTTGGCATGCCTGCTGCATGTATGGCCCCGACACTTGATTATCTTCACAAATACTATAATTTGGTCTAACCCAACTTAGATGTTCACTCACACTAGGATGTGAAAGCAACTATTATTGCAAAAATGTTGGTCACTCTGACAAACTAAGGAGACCATGAAAGTCATTTTGCACATATATCATATTTGCTATTCCACCATACCGTAGGTCAGCATTTGTTAAATTAAATTTATTTAGGGGTAGGTACCCACCAAAGAAACATAATATATGATAGTTAATACTAACATATGCGCTTCGATTGATGGACCAGCAACAACGACACAATTTATTTCTTCAACTCCATGTATACAATGATATTATGAGTTCTACTTTTTAGTAATATGAACTCACAAATCTCATCATCGGTGACATGTGTCACATAGTAGCAACCATTATCATGAAAGCAACATGTTAGGTTAACAATGTTTGTTGTTGCCTAAGTGCATGCATAATTCGTTGTTTTAGCATCACAAGCGAGATGTCCTCATCAACGACGAGTGGCTGATTTTGTCCACCAATATATGTCGGTGTGAACTCATCTGTGATACGCAACTCTCCCCCAAAATATAGCATTGATCGTGACATGTTACCATAATTGGATGAAACTATTGTGAATCTGAGATTATAGATTAGACTTTTGATAATAGCAAACATTCATGTTTTTCTACGACTTCCTTGCCTACTAATTTTTTAGGTCCACAAGATTGAACATAACTCAAGACCAGCTCAAAATTGGGTAGATTCAGGTTGAGTCAGTCTGTAATATTTTTCTTTTTCTTGAGTCAATTATAAAAGTGGTTCCTAATGCTAAGTAACCTTGTACAGACACACTTGAGGGGTTTTCTGAGTTTTTTTTTGTTTTAAGTACATCGGCCTAGACAATGTTCATATCGGCTAGGCCGATCCAACTAAAAATAGAAAACCCTAATTAGGGAATCCTTGTTAAGCAGCTGTCATTAAGAAAATCTTCCTGGACAATCCTTGTATCGGTCAGGATGATAGGGTCAAATCAGAAAAAATTAACCGCCATGATCATTTAAGCTATTCTTTATTTTAAAACATGGGCCAGGATGAACTTAACATCGTCTTAGATGATGCAGCATAATTATACCTAAATTAATCTGGCAATTATGGAAAGCAATTAAGGCTGATTGATAAGATCACATCGGCCGGGCCAATAGCAGAATTAGCCAGGACGATGGACTGGACAATTAACATCGGCCAAAATCTATTCAGGGCAATGTTCGGGACGATTTTCCTCGAATTTAAACTAATCATCTAGGATGATCCATATCATCCTAGACGATATAACCAATTTTCTTCTTATTGTCCCAAATCATCCTGCCTGTTTGAGCTTATTTTGTACTGATCGGCCAGGACGATATTTCTATCGGCCTGGACGATAAAGTGGCAAGTTGCATTAATGAGCTCGTTTTGAGATCTTCTATTTAAGAACTCTTGTTCTTCAGTTAGGAACATCTTTTACTGCTGTCTTGACCTGAGAGAGCCTAGAGGAGAGAGAGAGAGGATTTTGTGAGGGGGAGCTTATGAGGGGGATTCACAAAGATTGCTTCAAGCATTGTTCCACTTCTTCTTCCACTAGAGTCTCTTATCCTTGGAAGGGCTGAGAGAGGTGAGCTTCAACAATCGATAAAGGTTCTCTACCTGCTTCAGGAGGAAGTAAAAGGAGTTGGGTTCTCTGCTTCGCCGGGGTTGGAAGAAAGGAGGTTTTGTAAGGGCTTATCCGCCTTGCTGTGAGAGTAAAAGGAGAGTCATGTTTGTAGTGCAATGCCTGGAGGGCGCCTCTAAGGAGTGGACGTAGGTCGAGTTGACCGAACCACTATAAATCTCTATGATCTATTTCTACTGCTTTCACATTTATTTATTTTTCCGCACTTTTATTTCTTTGGTGATTTTGGTTTATGATTGTTGTGCTTTGCTTAAAGAATTTTTAAAATACCAATTAAACCGTCCTCTTGGTTAGCCTCTAGCTAGTTCTTAAGGGCTTAATATCCCTAACAAACTTTCAAACTTTCAAGTGATATCAGAGCTGGATTCATAAAAACTAAGTTTGAAACCTTTGAATTTTTTGATCTATGGCTAACAACGAAAATTGTAATACTGCGGAAGGGTATTTTATTATCTGACCACCTTTATTTGATAATATTCTTTTTGATTTTTGGAAAACTCACATGTCTACATTTTTATAATTAATTGATTATCGCATGTGAAAGCTTGTTAAGGAAGGGTATTCTCCATTTTCTCGTGAACTTAATGGAATTAAAATTGAAGTACCTTTTATTTAATGGACATTTGATGAAAGAGATTTAGCACAACTTAATGTAAAGTGTTTGAACTGTTTTTTCTGTGCTTTAAAATCCAAAGATTACTTGCATGTTTCTACTTGCTCTACTGGAAAAGAGATTTGGAATAAATTGTGTATCACCTATGAAGGTACAAATGAAGTTAAGCAATCCCGTTTGAACATTCTCTTACATGATTATGAACTTTTTCGTATGAAACCTCAAGAATCAATTTCTGATATGTATACGAGATTTACTCATATTGTTACTTCTTTGCATGCCTTAGGAAGAGAACTCACTAATTATGAAAAGGTGAACAAAATTTTGAGATGCTTGCCTTCCTCTTTTGATGCTAATATTACTGTAATTACTTAATCTAAAGATTTGAATACCTATTCTATTAACAACTTACTTTGCTCAATCATTGCTTACTAGCAAGAAGTGAATCAAAGAAATTTGGATGCATATGAGAAAAAGAAAGAGAAAACCATAGCACTGAAGGCCAATGAAACAAATTTGAATTCTTCCGGATCTGAAAGCGATGAAGTTGCCTTCATCACTAGGCAATTCAAAAATTTTCTAAGAAAGAGTCACAAGTATCATCAGAATAAGAGAAAAGGTAAGGATAATAAAAATTTTAAAGGTTTTTCTGATGTTGTTTGTTTTGAATGCAGGAAGTCTAGACATGTCAAAGCTGATTATCCTACACATAGTTGACTACCACTTCATTAGTCAAAAGCATAGTTAACTAGTCAAAGTGGTCAAACTTGCTTAATATATGGCTTTATCACCTTGGTAAGCCAAGCCTACTTGACAAATCAAGTTCTATGCAACTTGATTAGGGGTGTCAATTCAGGTCAACCCGTCGGGTTCGGGTCGAACCCGACCCGAATTTAAACCGGTCAACTCGAAGCTGACCCGTTTTTTGCAAATGGGTCGGACATTCCAACCCGGACCCGACCCGAGTGGGTTACGGGTTGACCCGACATTTTTTTTTTTGCTGTTAAGGAAAAATGCACATTTACAATTTACAAGAATTGAAGAAATCAACTTAAATGCATGCATTGTTACAATAAAATACAAGATTATAAGTTACTGATTGACTGATTGCCAATAGTCACAACTTACAAGATTATAAGTTAGAAAAAAAATATTATAAAAATAGAAATACAATTAACAAATTAACTAAAAGTCTAAAAGTGTCAAAGTCTCAAGCTAGCGCCTGGCGAGGGGCGAGCTCCTTTTTGTCTTTCACCCTTTACCTTTACATAATTTAACTTGCAAGGCTGCAAAAGAAAAAATAAATAAAAGAAACAATTTGTTGACTACTAGCACCCTAGAAGGCTAGCAACGAAAGGCGAAAGCCGTAGGGCCGTAGGCTCATGATGAACCTAGCAAAAAAACATCATCTATAATAAGAACATAAAATATGCCATCCAAAGTTACAAATTGGTAATTTTCTATTCAATTAAATAGTATCTGTTCAAACCAAATCAATTTATAACTTGGTTGTATCTAACTGTGTGTCGCAACTGATGCATAACTTCACCAAGAATAGTAGAACACTATAACAACCAACACTCAGTAGCAAGCAAAAATTCCACATATATCAACATTCAGCCATTCAGCACTTCAGCAGCTGCAAGCTGCAGCTCAGATTCTCATTTCTCAGTTCTCACAGTCCAATAACTACAAAACATATATCGCTCAAAGGCTCAGAACACTAATATCAGATTCTCACTTCTCAGTTCTCTGTTCTCATAATCTCAGAGCCCAAAACATTCAAATAACATCAATAATATGAACACGACAAAATAAGCAACGAAATTCTTCATAATTAAATTTATTTGCAATCATCGACATAGAAGTGCTTGAGTTACTTTGAAGTATAAGTTGACCAATATCTTGAGACTTTTTCTTACAATTTTGCAAGTGGCGTCTTAAATTTCATGTACCATGTTTACTATCACATAAGTATGTTGTACCACATTTCTTATATTTGCAAAGATGTTTGCCATCATCTGCAAGTGGCAACATTTCAAAATGACCCCATACCGTAGAAGTCAACTTCCTCTTCTTTCTGTGAACACTTCCCTCATCTATTGCAATAGGATTGTTCAACTCATCACTAGCACATTCCACTTCATTATCAGCAGGAGCATGCACATGTTCGTTATGCTCAGAATGATTACTCGCAACAATTATATTAGAATCATGCATCTAAACATAAAAACACAAAGTTGTACTCATAACATCAACAACATGCATCAACAACTCATAACACTTGATCCCTCATCCCTATGATTAGATAGTATGATAATACTAAATAAGCAAATAAATATTGCAAAATTTCATCCTATTCTCCATATTCCAATATTCCATCATAACATAAGCAATTAAGCATCAACTTATTCAACAGTAGTACACTACATGAATACAACATTACAGGAATACAGGCTTACAGCAACAGCAACCCGACAACTCCAAGAGTCCCAAGCGACCAAGCCGTAATCTCAACATAATGAACATGTGGAAAACTGTAATAGTACAACACTAAACTACACTCTAACAGTATAATAGAAGGAAGAAGAAGAACTTATAAGAATAAAATGTGCAGCATACTCCAGAAAAGTCGGCCATGGAACTTATACTCATAACTCATAAGGAAGAAGAAGAACTTATAAGAATAAAATGTGCAGCATACTCCAGAAAACCCATCACAGTTTCGCACGACTGATGACTCACACCAAACAAATTAGGGCAAAATGAAAGAACAAATCCTCCATAAAAAATAAAGAAATCTAAAATAGAAATCGAAACAACCGACCACCATCACACCGACACTTCAAATAATTAAGAGTTATTCAAGATATTACCAACCGTTGCAAGTTGCAACTGAGAAATGGAGAAAGGAAGAGGATTCAAGGAAGAATTCTGAAGCCAGATCACAGATGTTTCAGAAGATCAGAAGAATATATCAAGAAGTGAAGAAACCTCCATCAACTCCTCCACGATTCCATGCCTCCACGACTCCACCCCAATGCCAGAGCGTGAGAGCGAGGAGAAACCGAGAAATGAAACCCTAGAACCGTCTCGACTCTCGAACTCGCGGGCTCGGCCGCGCATTTTATTAAAACGAGTAAATGTGTTATATGCTTCGTGGGTTATTCGGGTCGATCCGCGGGTTGACGGGTTGACCCGAACCTGATATGAATATATAAACGAGTCAAATCCTTAAACCCGGACCCGACCCGTTTCTTTTACGGGTTGACCCGAACCCGAATTTTTTGGGTCGGGTTAGCGGGTCGGGTCAGGAATTGGTAGCCCTAAACTTGATGGCTGGAGAGGACGTTTGATAGCACCCAATATCTCCCCTTTATCAGGATTAGGATAGTAATCATGATAAGAGGTGGGGAGAACCTCACTCTTCACTCAAGACTTTGTCCTCACTCCCTACCTTCCAAAAACTCTAATCCCAGCAGCCCATAACCTCCTCCAAGGCATGAACCAGCCTCTCCATCTATAACTAGACTTCTTTCAGCCATTAGAAGGTTGCTTGCTTAAACTAGAAACCCAAATTAAGAAGATAGAGAAGGAAAGAGAGAGAAAGGATATTCCTGTAGCAGTTTTCAATCCCGCCATCAAACATTCTTGTTCCATTCATCAAAGTTGTAGGGGATATCAACAACTTTCCAGCAAGCCTAAGATCATCAAAATCCATTCACATGATTATAAGATATCTCAACTTTTCTCTAAAACTTTAATTTGAAACCGCAGCAAATCTACAGCACATGAAGCCTCCAAAATTCAGGTGTTGGAAGATTATATTGCCCTCTAGATGTGTTTCAAATTTCGTTAAATTTTATTGAGTATTTTAGGAGATATGAGCATTTACACTTCATGATTCGAAGATCAGACGGCCCGGATCTGGGCATACCGCGCGGCTCCTCTCTCATGATTCGAACGCGGGTCATCCCGTGGTCCAGGTGATGACGTGGCCGCTCCTAATCTGTCGATCTCATCGCCTTGTGATCCAACGGTCGTTTATATTGATCTGATGTGGTTCAGTGGTCCATTCAGAATCTGACACATGGCATTGTGCTGCGGTGCCATGTCGCTGTGCTAATGATTGGGCGAGCAACTGATTTGACCCAAATTTGATTAAAAAAATGCTTTAAAAACTCCAAATCTTTCAAAATTCATAAAAAATTGATTTTTTCACAAAATGGGATGTTTTTAGGCTCGTTGGAAAGGAAATTTAATGTAGTATTTAATAAAATTAAAATTAGGTTGATTTGATTTCCGTATTGTGAGATATTCTCATTTGTTTGAATTTAGTTTTTTATGATTTTCTCACAATCCAGTGGTCAATTGGAGACCAAATTTTGGTGAAAGATTATTGGGTATCTTAGGCATTTTCAGTAATTTTTTTAAGGTCAAATACCTAATAGATTTCTATGATGTGAATTTTTAAGGTACATGGTCCATTTTGGACCCTAAACATTGAAAAATCATAACTCCCTAGATTTTTGGTATTTTGTTGTAAAGTTTCTGTGATGTAAATGCGTGTGTACTAGGGTTAGACACACCAAGTTTCATGCCCATTTGAATAATAGAGACACATAGGAAAAATAATTAAAGAAATATCTAAAAAATTTAGAAAATTCATAGGGGATTGTACACACACCCAATAGGGGTGAAACTTGAACATATAAAATTTAGTGACAAAAGGTATCTCAAGTTCAAATTTCACTTAATTTGGAGGTCATTAGAATAGAAAATTAAGCATGTCAAGTTTCAGCCCTTTTAAGAACCCATGAAAATTCAAAACAACTGTAATAAATTGAAATTAAGTCTAACAAATATAAATAATGCCTAAAATTGACCAGAACATAGTCCTCTACCTAAAAAAAATAAAAGCCCTTTGACTGGACCTTCAATTTGATTTTAATTGAATTTCTAATAAAAAATAATAATTAATTAATTTAATTAATTAAAAATTATTAAAAATCCAAAATAATTTCTAAAACACCTGAAAACACTCCCATGGGTCAAATCTGACCTTTGGGAGTGATTTCATGCAGTTTGGAATAAGTTTGGATCAAAATGATCAAAACCTTCCTAATTAAGAAATTTTAAATAATTAAGAAAAATTTGAAAATTCATAACTAATTATAGGAAAATCCAAAATGAACAAACTTAGCGTTGTTCAACTCCAATTAAGATCTAGTGTTTATTAAAAATATCAAACCTCTAAAATCTGGTCAAAGTAAAAAAAGTCAACATTTTGGTCAACCTTAGGTTAAAATCGGGTCAAAACTTCTAAAAATCATAACTTTTTTTAGAAAACTCCAAATTGAGTGTGCCACCTGTCTAGCAACTCGTACTAAGGTATAAAATTTGTTAAAAATATGAAATCTCAAAGATTAGCTTTATTTCTAAAAATCAACTTTTAACCCCTTAGTTAACACACTTAGATAATTTTTCGTAAAACTCATTAATTCTTCTAAATTCCAGAATTTTCAAACTTGGTTAAAAAAAATGCTCAACCAATTTTTTAAAATCAGTAATTAATTCTGTTTAATATTAATCCATTCCTTTAATTCTAACCAATTTAAATTAACTTAATCAACCCTAATTACTACTAGGTACCCCAAGCCTACGAGGCTATTAACTTAGCCCTAAAGAATGTGAAATAAACTTCACGGCCTCGGTGTGAAATAATAGGTAGTAATTATTTAACCCTTAAAATATATTTAAATAAAATTCTTAATATATTAATATTTAAACTAAAACTTAAATCTCCCTTTAAGACTTAACAAATCCAAAATTTTAGATAACTTTAATTAACTACCCAGCATAGGATCTACCGAAGCCACATGACATTTTACATACACTTTAGATGATTTGTTAGGATAACTAACTCTAGATCTAGGTTAAGTCGGTGTTTACTTTTTTACTGTGTGCCAGATTTTTCGTGATTTTACTACATATTGTGGATGAAATTATCTTGTTGTGTCTGCTTACTTTTTACTACACTCTGTGGATGATTAATATATTTGGTGACTAGATTACCGTTAGGATAGGAACGATCTGGATGTTCATATAGTTTTTTACAGGTGGCCACGCTCATGTAGGGTAACAAAAAGGGGGCTAAATAAAATTAATTATTAAAAATGCTTGCACAGGTGCTTCAGTTGTTAAGCCCCCAAATAATAAAAAGAGCGTGGCCAGTGTGTTTACTTATTTTTCTGCATATTCATATATAACTATTTGGGAATAAATATTTTTTGATTTATTAACTGTTTAAGATAACCCTGCATGAGAGTCTAGAATTTTTATTTTTATACAAATGTAATTCATGCAAGTGTTAAGTGTTGTGAAAGTGTAGTTTCGAGTTGGGATACTTAGATCCAAAGGTTGGATTCCAAAGAGAAAAGGACAACCCTCAGGGGAGTAGCCTTTTTTTATTTGGAAATCCAAATTTAGATCACTGCCTCCATACCCAAAGAGCAAATAGTGGCCTTCCCCTCAAAGTAAGTGCCCTCTTATTCATTTGGGTAGCCTATTACGAAGAATCCAAAGAGCCCAAAGGAAAGGAGCCCGTAGGGGAACAAGATTGAAGAATTGAAGACAAAAAGTATCCCACTCAAAATCACTTGCATCTCTACTAGGTTTAGAATTCAGGTTATTGTCAGTGGTGCCCGACCACTTTACTTTCTGCAAGACCCTGGTTTGTAATAAGCAAGGCAACTTTGCCTATGGACATTAATTAATTAATTAATTAATATTTAATATGTTGAAATGATTGCGTATAGAATTACCTACTTTTTCTAGTTTTTTGACATTTGTGTGTCACTTTTGTTTTCGTCTCGATACGTGAGACTCATGAGGGTGTGAAAGTTTTATACTCATAATTATAAAGTTTGAAATTTAGTGAGTCTAAATAACATAGAAAGATAACGAATCTATGGAATTAGCCGGGGATCAACCCTGGGGTCCCATGCATATTTTTGCACTTCTTCTTTCCTTGCTTTAGACCCTTTCCCTCATGCGGGCAGAGTTCGGATAGTCTGACCTATGAGGATGAGATGCCGGACCTAGGGAAGCCCAGTCTTCTAAAAAAATTATTTTCTAAGCCTACTTTTAAATTTCAAGCATATTTGATTTAAAGTTGTCAACTAGCATGCATTACATTAGAAACACATTTAAAAGAGTAAAAAAATTTAATTGCATTTATCTTAGTATTTTGCACCCAACATAAGTCAATAGTGCCAATTAGAAAAATCTCTAGATGTCGGCCCTAGCTCTTCAAAATCTTAAAGAAAACATCCCTATCACTCTTGCATAAAAGACCGGACTCATATATTTTAAATCGATTAGGTGGTTAACTGGCTCCCCAATTTAGGCTGGGGCAAGTTCAGGTTTTGCATTGCATTAGTTAGGTTCAGACGACTGTGGTCTAGTATCTAAAACTAGATTTAGGATCCGAGGCAGATCTTTGATTATAAGACCCCAACCTCCGGGAATATAATCCCAAATTTCTAATAAAATGATCAACTCAAATTAAATATTCTTTTAATCCAAAATGTAAAGCCCAACTTTTAGATTAAGTTGGGACACTTCCAGATGGTTCCGGAATCTCAAAGTGTCCCCTACCTTTCTTTCCTTAATTCTGTTAATACCTGCTCAACCTTGCTCCAATCTCTTTTGAGATTCTAAAATTCACCTTCTTTTTTGATATCACTCCTACAAAATCTAACAAAATTTCGCCACTATTTTAATCGAGAGTTTTTGTAGGGGACTTTGTCTTCCTACGATGTAATTAACTACAAGGGATTGTGCTCGTAGGAGATTTAGAACCACACACACAGCTGATTTTAAAAATTGATTTTTCAAAATTTATATTTTATTTCTTTGGAAAAGATTAAAGATGATCGTTATCATCATATTCGAGGAATTATCATTGAATGATATTCTCTCCCTTTGGGGTGATATATCTTTCATTGATAAAGATTTGTATATGAACTTAACGATCACACTTCTTGACTATTGTAGCTGGATATTTGGTTGAACCTCATGATGACCCTTTGGGGCCATACGTAGGGCTGCAAACGAGCCGAGCCGAGCCGAGTATGTGAGTGTTCATGTTTATGTTTATTTAATATCAGCTTGTTCAAGTTTGGTTCATGTTTGTTCGAGCTTTATTATTTGTGTTCATGTTTGGTTCATTTTGTTGAGTCTAGTAATTAGGTTGTTAAGCCTAAGTAAATGTCCCACGGCTACCAAGAGGGGGGGTGAATTGGTAGTTTTAAAAATTTTAAACCCTCTTAATAATAAAGTTGAACCGAAATAAAATTTTCTTTTAAAGTTTGTAGAAAAATGTTTTTCAACCACAGAGTTGTTAAAACTGAAATTTAAAATGCGGAAACGTAAAAGCAATAAAGTAAATGACACCAGATTTATAGTGGTTCGGTCTATAACCAGACCTACATCCACTCCTCAGAGGCACCCTCTGAGTATTGCACTAATACCACAAAGTGACTCTCCTTTAGCACCCACAGCAAGGCGGAGAAGCCTTTACAACACACTCTTTTCACCACTCCCAGGTGCGGCAGAGAATCGTCCGTCCTTTTACACAAT
>NW_021318585.1:2063246-2116819 GCF_001605985.2 Dendrobium catenatum
TTTTTTTTTTTTTTTTTTTTTTTGCTCCTTTGAATTTATATTGCTCTACACATGTATAGATGCAAGTTTGGATTATGTGTGCAAGTCTAGATAAAAAACATAATGTGATATGTATTATTATTGTGTATTATCGCTTTGATGTATCGCTGTGTACTTATGTGTTCCGCTTTTATGTGCAGCTTTTGTATATCCCTGTGTACAGCTTTTGTGTATCTCTGTGTACCACTTTTGTATACCTCTGTGTACCACTACTATTTTTGTTTTATAATTATTTAGCTTTTCTCCTGTTTTTGTTTTATAATTATTTAGCTATTTTCTTTCATATTTCTAATCCTCTGATTTATCCTATAAGATTTATTTTAGCGTATCTTAATTAAAATTTAGCTAGACTTTTTTTTATAAAAATCATATTTATTTTAAGATGGAAATAATACATGTAATGCACCGTCTCAAAATAAATATAATTATAATAAATTTGTACTATTTTGTTTAGATATTTTATAGCACAAAAAGTTAATGAATAGGGTTGCAAACGAACCGAGCCGAGCCGAGTATGTGAGTGTTCATGTTTGTGTTCATTTAATATCAGCTTGTTCAAGTTTGGTTTATGTTTGTTCGAGCTTTATTGTTTGTGTTCATGTTTGGTTCATTTAAATTTATGACTGTTCATGTTAAGTTCATGTTCGTTCGTTTAGTGCTTATCGAGCTTGTACGGGAACATGTTTAACGATTTTTTTTAACTATCAAACAAACACGTTCATGAACATATATATGATTAAACATATTTATAATAAAAGCAATTTTCTATGTAACAAAGGCAATGATTATTTATATTTATTAATTTTATAGTCAAATATTAATTATTTTTATCGAGCTTATTCACGAATTCAAAATCGAACACGAATCGAGCTTAATGTCGAGCTTGTTCATGAACTTCAAATGATGTTGTTCGCGAACATAAATGAGCTGAACGCATTAGTGTTCAAGTTTGTTTATTTAAGAATCGAGTATTTAAAATATTGTTCAAGTTTGTTTGTTTAGTTAATTAAACGGTCACAAACGAGCTTTAATCGAACCGAACAACAATTAGCTCGTCGAACGTTTGGTTCGCTTGCAGTCCTAGCCATACGTAGTTCTCTTTAGCATCCGGTCATAATATTCAATATGAGATTCATAATTCTAAATCTGAATCCCGTCTTGAAATCCTATTTTTACCTTTTGAGGTGATATACTTTTTCTAATGGGATAATTCGATTTTATAATTAGAATTTAACTTTAATTTCAAAATTCCTAAAGAAAATCAATATTTTTCAAAACATGTTTTCAAAATTCCACCAACATATCTCATAGGATAAAACGATCATAGAACTTTACACTCCACGCAAGTAGGTGAATGGAAGAACGGATTGAATCATACATATGATTACCCATGAAAAATAGTTGCTTTCATCTACACACTTGAAGGGTAATTATATATATAATTCAAGAGTCATGAGATTTTCATCATTTGATATATTAGGTTGAATGAGCTTTATTTGATGTGGATGTTAGTTTTTTACAGGTGCATGCCCCCTTGGTTAATTACATTTTAGGTTTCAACCTAATGACACTCGATTAGGACGTTATTTTATTCTATTCTTGGTTTTGTGTATACTAGTATTCCTATATTCTTCTAATCCAATGGACATAGGCTTAACTGGTTATTTAACACACTCAAATATCATGCAATCATCCAGTCGGTCTGAGGGGAATGAATCAAGAGAGGAGACATAACACATAAAGCATTGAATATATAAAGATAGAAGAGATGTCATTAGTGTGACATAGATTAGTAAAATTTATAGCCTCCCAAGAATGGAGAGCTCATATAATGATAAGACATATGGCTATATTATAATAATGATAGCCTTTGATCCTAAATCTATATAGGAAAGTACCATGTTCTTAGAACTACTGTCCTCGACCTAGCTAATGCAAGCCAATGATGTGACTTATAACTCAAATCCCACAAGGGATGTAAGCAACCCCGACTTGAATTACTACTCGCACTAAAAGAGTTACCAGCAAAAACTCCACCCAACATCTTAAACATATACAAACCCATCTTATGAAAATGCAAGAGTGGTGAGGATGTATATATGAGGAATGGGCCTCTGGCCCGATGATGAATGATACTATATTAATAAAATGAAGAATTATCCCTCCATATGATACAATAAAATTTATATGCCTAACTTAGGCAATGCATAAAGGGTAAGGCTAATCAGAACATGTAAGGAGCTACCATGAAGTGGACTAGGTTTTAATATAAGTAGTACTTTTTTAAAAGCCACCCAATAGAGGTAATGCATTAAGTTTTAAAAATATGTGGGTTAATTTTAGGCCTTATATTTCTTGTATCTTGATCAAGCACATTTTATCTTTTATAGAAAATTTAACATCCTAAGAGCCTAATATGAGAACTCTGTTTGAACCACCTCTAAGCAAAAAAATCAATTAAACCTAATAAAAGCAGACAATTCTTATGTGTAAATAAAATAAACACACCAACCATCCAAGAATAAATAATAAATAAGAGGCCATAAGTATAGTTGAGCTATGCAACATATCTCAGGAAAAGAAAAGTAGGTAGCTGAGCTCTGCCATAATTATAATTCAGCCTAAAATTATACATCAATGAAATGACAATAGAATCTGGATCGGTATTTACATATTTGGCCCTCTGTCTTCTAAACTACCCACATACCTATATGATTTTCTTAGCTAAATTAAATATGAAAATGACAATTATATAAGCTCCCTATAAAATAGATATTAGCATAATTATCATAAAGTAGTTATATTCACATCCATACCTAGTTCTTAGGACCATTATTCTGAGGGCCTAGCAGTTCTCACGGTACCTATAGAAAGTGCATTTATAATGATAATTGTAGTATTTTTATTAGCCCCTTAGAAATATGACCACTATAGAAAACATCATATCAGGGTCTACTTCATACTTAAAAATATTAATGCACATGGCAGAAACGGGTAGCATACACTATAAGTCTAGTTGACCATATGAAGGTCTCTAGGATTCATAGAGGAGGGAAGCATTAGCCAATAATGCCAAGGCTTTGTTAGTGAGCTAATCTATGGCCAATGTCTACCATATATCTTCGATTGAAAGTAAAAATAGTTCAAAGTGTGTGTGTAAGTGTCACCAATTCATGCACAATAAAAGAGGAAGTGCTTAAAAGTAGGGGTGTCAATTTCAGGTCACGGGTCGGGTTTGGGTCGAACTCGGAACTGACCCGGGTTCAAACGGGTCGACCCTAACCCGACCCGGGTAGATAAACGGGTCAGAAATTCTAACCCAGACCCGACCCGACCCAGTTTTGGGTTCTGCCGGCGCCGGAACGGCGGTGGGCGGACGGTGGGCGAGGGGGCGGACGCGAGCGGGGGCAGCGGTGGCGGGGGCAGTGGTGGCAGGGGGAGCGATAAATTTTTGGGTTTGCGGGCAGCAGCAAAACGGCAACCCGTCAGGTCAACCCAAACCCGACCCATTTTTCAAACGGGTTAATTTCTGGAACCTGAACCCTACCCGTTTTGAAATTGGGTCAGGTCCAACCCGAATTTTTTGGGTCGGGTTTTTGTGTCGTGTCAAATATTGACACCCCTACTTAAAAGTTACAAAAAATTATGCCTAACCTAGAAGTAAGGGCCCCCAACAAAATGAAGGAGTTTCTCTTGAGACCTCGGGAGCTATGACTCATTAACCTACACATGAAAATGATATCCCTTGCAAATAACACATGGAGAACGCATATGTAAATAAATGATGTGTCAATAATGCATGAATATATGAAACAATGTATATAACAAGATGATTTAGGATTACATACATTAAGAGATGTGATTTCTCAAAGTTTTGTGTAAAAAAAAAACCAATATGATGCAGAGTGGCAAGAGGTTAGTGGTGATTAAAAGTTTGATATAGGATGTTAAGCCTTGGTGAACTATCCCTAGGCACACCAAAAGGGGGGTGAATTAGTTGATTTAAAAAATTCTTTAATCATAAACCATTTTTTGAGATTTTTTAATACCTTAAAAATAAATAATATTATCACCCAATGTAGTAGCAAATTAATGAAATAAGATTTATAATTATGGTGATGATGAGTTACTCTAATCAATATACATAAAACAAATAATTATCAACATGTAATTTTCAAAAATTAAAGTGTAGTAAAGTAAATTATAGAAAGTAAAACTCAAAATGAACACACCAAAATTTTATAGTGGTTTGATCAAATAATAACGTACGTCCACTCTTCAGAGTCATCCTCTTCAATTTTTATACTAAAACATTAGTGTCTTTCCTTTAGCCCCCACGGTTAGGCTGAGAAGCCCTTATAATATTTTCACCAACTTGGTGCGACAGTGAACCTTGACATCTTTTTCATCCTCATGGTGAAGGTAAAGAATCTAGAAATCCTTTTTCACACTCTAGGTGATGACAGAGAACCTCGATGATCTTCAGGCTAACAATCTTCTTCCCAAAGCCACCCAAGAAATCAAGCAAGATATTCAGAAGAAACAAGGTAGAAGCTTGCTCAAAGCAACCATGGGAAAACCCCACATACTCCTCCCTCACACACAAACTCTTCTTTCTCCTTCCCAAAGCTCTCCAAGATCTCTTCTCTAAGCTATCTCTTTAAAAAATTCAATAGCCAAAGATTTGAAATAAGTTAATAAAGAGAGCTTAAATACAAGGCTTCAAAAAAGCCCTAATAATTCAATTATGTCAACACTAATAATATAGTACAATCCTAGATAATACATTATGATTAGTTCAAATAGCCTTGTTAATATTGTATAAAGAATGAGGCGTTGTATGATCAATTCAAGTATTTGAGCTAATCATCAAATATCATATGAAACATCGTCCAATATGATTAGTTCAATCGAATTAGATTATAATCATGTATGATTGGTTGTGAATAATTATCATCCCATATAGAGATTGAGTCATACCATATGATTAGTCCAATCACACAGTATGATCTGACTGGATCAATTAATCTAAATTTTATCCTTTAATTACAGGATTAATTTTGGCAAGATTTGATGGTACCGTACAATATATACAATACCTATCGCACGATATGATTAATACATATTTTGAATTTCAAAATATTGCTTGAAATATAATTGGTGGCTGAGATCTTGATTTCAATTGACCATCCCATATAATTTGGATCATATAGTATAATGAGATCAAATAGCTTTAATTATACCAATTAGCAGTTATAATGATTTTCTGAATGGTTGATCATTCAATACAATTAGTTTAGAAAATTACACTTCTAATTTTCTCACTTTCTCACACCCCTCAGTGTGTGTGTGTACGATCATCAAGTTTAGCATCCACTAAATATAAGACTTTGACTCAAAAAATATAAAAATATAAACTCTTAAAGACACTTAAACCTATTCTACCCAATCTTGAGTTGATTACTTTATGTTGTGTATGACAAACCTGAAATATTAGTGCACAGAAATAAATATCTAATAATAATAATAACAAGAGATGACATAGTAGACAACCTAATAATATTTGTTAATATCAAAATCACAAGATCTGAGTTTAGATTTACAATAGTCTCTCCCCTTTTTATGATGATAAATATTATTGATTATGCTTTTAAATTAATTTTCCCATGTCCTAAACCCCCCTTACTAGTTGATTTTTTGAAAATAGGTATTTTTTTAAAAGGAACAAACGAGAGAAATAATCATAAATAGGAGAATAACACATTATGAGGAATTAAACTAAAATTAGACTAATTTATAGCCAAGTAGAAGTATAACCTACCAACAATATTCCACTCCCCTTTTAATATCAACAAAAAAAAGGAATATCTAAGCATGGCAAGAAAAATAAAACAAACATGATAATGAAAAAAAAAAAAACATAAATAAGAACAAAAATAATAAATGCTAAAAACATGAAGGTCCCTAATCAGGTGGTTGTGGTGGTGGAGGTGACTGAAAGTATTGATAAAGGGATGCAAACTGCTCTCTAAACCATACCATATCAATCTTATGCTACTGATTCTGCTCCACGACGTAAGCATTTAAGTGAGTCTCCATCTGATCAAATCTCTGAATTAGTATATCATATTGAGAAAGGCTGGTGTATAGGTGCTAGTGTTAGAGATAGTGCTAGACCTCCCTCTAGTTCCTCTAGCTTGGGGTCCACATAATGAACATTTTGACGATGAGCACTGTGAAGGATGTGGATTGAGCTATTTGAATAGAAGATTGGAAGATGGTTGGGTGGTGTAGGAAATTGAAGATTATATTTTGATTCCAGAACATAGTCATTTATATGATCTAATGCAAGATTTGGTATTCTCTTATTTATGGGATCTCTACTATATATAAGATTTTCAATGTATCAAATAATCATATCAGCTAAATTGAAATCATTCTCAACCATGGTAAAGTAGGTACAAGGGATAAAAGAGGTGTGATGTTTATCCTTTCACCGTCTTTTGGAATGATTAAATTTCAAAGGAAGTGTTGAATGAACAAAACATCTTGGACTAATGTGTTAATATGGGGAATGTTGCAATTTACTAAAGACTCTCTAAGGGTGGTGTTGACAAGAATCCAATTAAAGACTAGGAGAAAGGCTAAATAGTGAATTTTTTTACTGATGGTAAAAATGTGCATAATTTAATAGAAGTCTTGATACATGATTTCTACGGGCTTCCTATTAACATGAGATTGAAGGGTAGTGCTCTCACTGTTGAATCGAAAACTAGTGAACAATTTATAGAGGAGTTCATAGTTGAATGTAAATGCTATAATAGAATGTATTGAAGGGTGGTGCAAACAAATATATTGAGTACCTAAAAGTTCAGGGCTTCTTGATTTATGATCTTATGAGGGGTGGTCTCGGCAGCCTTATAGAAATGATATGCTTCTTCGTCCATTGCTTTAGGGAAATAGGGATCAACGGGATGTCTGGAAGAACATTCATATGAGAGTCCTTGAGCACTTTCCACCGACCATTGTAAGGAGTAGGAATTTGCATAAAAGAGAGAAAGATTGAAAGAAAGGAATTGCAGTGAAGAGAATGCTTGTTATTCCTCTCTTTAAATAGAAATCGTGTATATCGGCGCAAATGTCTAAATCATATTTTCTTGAGCTCTCTATTGTGGCACTACGATGCTTGGGTAAACTATGGCACTAAGACGTTGAGTCTATGATGCCAGTTCAATTTTTATGATTTTTCACCTATTTTTGATACATAAAATAATAATTAAAAGCACAAATACTGTAATATATGCGAATTGGACTTAATAAATATTCTCATTGTTTTTAAAATAGGACCAGACCAGTCAGTTTGATCAATTCTATAGTGAACCATTTTAGTTGTCGGTCGGAGAAGTTGTAAAATATCAACTTTGGTTTGGTTGAACTAATTAATTAAATAATAATATTTTTTATTTAAATAATTTTTTAATATTAAGTTTTATTTAATTAATTTTAAATATATATATATATATATATATATATATTCATGTTTAATTGGGCTTCTTAATAAGTTTTATGTTGTTATATAAATAATTTTAGCAGTTATTACATCATCCGGTTCAACTCTAGTTAGATCTGATCGAACAATCAAATCATGAACATCTCTTTCTTATAGTTTGTTGTCAGGTCTAGTTTTCACAATCTTAATTTTTCTCTTTATTATCATTGTCGCCTGATTATAGTCCTTTCAACCTTTATTGCCTAACTACAATCCTTTGACATTTATCGTCTAACTACAGTCCTCCGATCATAATTATCTGCCAATGATCCTGACCACCCTCTTCAAACCATAGTCCTTTGTGCCACTTTCACCTGACCATAGTTCTTCTTACCAACATCACTTGATACTAGTATGTATAACATTGATCCTTCAACCACTATTGTCAGATTACAATCCCTTGATCTCTGATGCTCGACTATAATTCTTAAGAGTACCGTCGCTCGACTACAGTCCTCCTAACTCCTTTGCCATACCACTGCCCTTTAGTCCATCATCGCCTGAACACAATCCTTTTGACCATCATCACTTGACCACGATCCTCTAATCATAATTACCAAAATATGGTCCTCTGGCCTATAATCATATGTTCATCACCGTATGGCTACTTTGATGCTTATTGACCTCATCACTTTCCATTGCTAATAATGCTAATGCACGACATTACTTAAATGTTTAATACATGTCGTCGACATTATCTCTAGCTCTCAATTTCAACATTAGGATTTATGCTGGATTTCTTGGTTTTTAATCTTCTCTTATTAAAGCTGTCCAACCAAAACAAAAAGCAAATGATTTATTAAAAATAGCTCCCATGTGACAGAGCTCTTCTAACTACAACTACATAATAAGTTCTTTGTATTGTATAAATGTATTCATTTGAGGAAAGACATTATTTATAATCAATAATAAATATTAGTGAAATTATTTTAACGGTAAAATTAGGACATTAAACTGTTTATTTTCGTGATGTTAAACTCTTTATGTATTACACGACACATAATACATATAAAATTTTATTTTTAAAATAATATTTAATCTCCCCCATGCGCATTGGTTCACGAACCCCACTGTTTACTAGAACCTTTTTGGTATGTGGAGCCCAATTGGACAAATTAATGAAAATACCCCTCAGCAAACGATCATATTTGATTTTCGCTTCATACAGACAACAGTCTTGCACACTGTTTAAAATAATCCGTGCTGTTTTCCCTATATGGATTTGCGCCGAGTCACTCCCAAGTCTTAGCGTTTCCATCCAGATCAGGAAATTAACAAATGCTTGTGTAATTCTCAAAGAAGCCCCTCAAATTAAAAGTAATTACTGTATGAATCTTATTTAATATTTTCGAGAATTCTATTGAAAAATTTAAATGAAATTCATTTTTCAAATTCTCTAACAGCACTCACTCTTCTTAAAGCACATATATGATTAATTTATCTCAGCTATTTTATTTCATCGTCGCGTCCCATTCCACTCCCCCGAGATCAAAACCCTCGTCAAAGAATAATCTTCCCCTCTCGCTTGTCGTCCGCTGCGAGATCGAAATACGCGATCCACTTCGCTGGTGAACTCTCTCGTTTCCTCGATTTGTTCTCTTCCTTCTCCAAGTGTAAGTTTCTTGATTTCTTTTTTACTTGGTTTTAAGTGGATCCGATCTGGGGTTTGTTTCGAGGAAATGGAAGAGCCTGGAGGGGATGATCCGACGGAGGAGGGAGAGGCAGCGAAGGCATCGGTGCTGCTTAAGCGGGGCCAACGAATGGGGATTATCTCGCGCATATGGAGGAGGATCTTTGGAGTTGGGAACGAGGATTACGAGAAGAAACTGCAGCTCTTGTCCAAGGAGGAGGCGGTAGTCCATACTAAGATGAAGCGGAGAGCTCAGTCGTCTAGGAAGAGGGCTAGAAACCTCATCATGTTATCCATGACGTTTGAGGTGCGTTCTTACAGTGTAGTGCTGGCAGCCTTCTGTGTTTCTTACATTTAGGAGATTAATTTAAGTGAATGGTTTGATTTACATACTGTTATCTAATAAGCAGATGGTGCAGTTTATGAAAGGCTGCCTTGTCTTACCCCATCATAAGAATTACCTGCCCTTTAAAGTATCCATTTGGTCGTAGAGTTCTCTCTTGGATTTGGCTTGTTATATTTGACTGTAACTTCTTCTTAACATCTAATGTAGTCTATGTCTCTGTAAAGGGACATGTGAATAAAAAACTAATGTTAAAGTTGACCTAGAACATGAAAGTGATCCGAATACTAAGGCAAGGGTAAGGGAATATGAAGCTCAAGTTATAAAGAACAAGAACAAGAGAAAGAGCAAGAGCAAGAGAAAGAGCAAATGTAGAAATAATCATGCATTTAGTCTATGCATTTTCATGTTTGTGGATTGTATGTGTGTGAAGATTTAGTGTTGTGTGGACTTTATGTGTTAAAGTGGCTATTTTATGTGTAAAAGGGCTAGAGAGTGGAATTAAGGGGCTAGGGAGTAATGTGGCTGGCCTAGCAACTTGCTAGAGAGTAATGGGGCGGCTAAGTATTAAGGAGGGAGTAGTTATGGTAGTTACTAGTGGGCATAGTCAAAGGGACTAGGCCCCTCATCCTCTCCTTTCCCTCTTCAAATTTATATGAAGGGTTGTACATCTTCTTGTGTTTTTTAGTTGTATAAATCTTCTTTAGACTGAAATGAAGTTATTATTGGTTTGCTTATAAGTTTAGAGTAGAAATTCCAAGATTTTAGAGGCTTGGTGGTTGGACAGTCAAGAGGATTGAGTGATCCTCTTGAACCCTCTATTTTGATGAGTTGAATAATTTTTCTGCACTTTTTTTATTTTCAATCTATTATGGTGTGTTCTTGAGTGTGCAACTTTTCCTAAAAAAAATAAAATCCTTTTCTTCCTCCTCTATTTCTATTTTTTGCTTTATATTTCGGCCCATAACTTGTTTCCTACGATGCACCGACACGGACACGGCGACACGGACACGATACGACACGGACACGGGACACAGCAATTTTTAAAAATATAGGACACGGGTGCGGCGTGGACACGCCATAATAATTTTTTAATATAATATATAAAAATTAAGGTGACATTATAGTAAAAATGTCAAGCAATAATAAATCAATTTCATGATAACTTGTTTAGCTTATAACATAAAGATGTTTAGTACAAAATGTCTAGTACAAACACAAAAATATAAGCAAAAAATCATTTAATACAACATGAAGGTTTAACTACTCAATAGAGGGAATGATAAAATTAGATTCATATGTTGGTTTTTGGCCTTCAATATCATCATCATTGAATATCATTGCTTCCAACTCTGGCTCATCTAGAGAAAGATTTGCAACCTCCAATAATCCCATATCATCAAGGCACTCGAACCCATCTCCAGCAACATCCCACATCTTGTTATCACCTGTCAGTACCGAGCAGTAACCTACTAGTACCGAGCAGTACCGAGCATGTACCTAGCAGTACCGAGCATGTACCTAGCAGTACCGAGCATGTACCTAGTAGTACCGAGCATGTACCTACCAGTACCGAGTAGTAACCTACCAGTACCGAGCATGTACCTACCAGTACCGAGCAGTACCAAGCATGTACCGAGCAGTACCGAGCATTTACTGAGCGGTACCGAGCATGTACCTAGCGATACCGGCATGTACATCAGGTTTTTCAACAATGAAGAGAAGAAATGGCGAAATCCACTTACAGTTCTTAGCTCTTTTGCGTGCAGAAGGTGCTCTGTTTGGCCTTGATTTCAAACTTTGCCTTGAATGATAGCAGAAATAACGCAAGAATGAAGGAATGAGAAAGACGAGCTCTGCTTGGCCGAGCAGAAATGACGAAGGAACGGGAGGCGAAGGCAACGGGCTCTGTTTGGCGTCGACTGTGTGCTCTCCCGGTCCGCCCTAGAAGATTTCTTTCGTGGATCGGAAAAATAGGGCTTCTCGTTCGCGAACAGGCTAAATAGAACGGACGATTTTATCATTTAATGCGTGTCCAATTTAAATTTTAATGTTTTAAATTCCGATACTCCAATGCCGTGTCGGACACGTGTCCATGCCGTGTCCGACGTGTGTCCGTGTCCGACACGTGTCCGACACTGCATACCCTCTTTAAGAGACATGTCGGTGCATCATAGCTTGTTTCTAGCCCCATATAACATCTTAAAAAATATTAAAACTCCACTAAAAAATTCTAAAAACTTCTAGATCCCTTCTAAAAGATATCCTTGATCATTTCCAAGTGGAGTTTTTGAATTCAACCTAATATACGAGAAAACTCATTTACATTCCCATCCTTGGTCATTTTTGGATAGAATTGACCTATACTATTTCTAATTTTACCGAACTCTCTAAATTTAAAATTGATATCTTTAACTTCAATTCAAGTCCATTTTTTTTGGATTTGAATTTCTAGAAAGGAATATCCATTGGATAGAAGTTGGAATTCCATATTTGAATAGATTGCATTACTATTGGCTTACCTCCCAAACTCCTCAAAACATTAACCTCACCTTCAAATTAAACTCTAAGTTTACCTTAACTCTTTTTAATTATCTTAGGAGAGTCTTCCATCCGCCAATTGATCACATCAGTGATCTAAAGCCCCACTATCCCACCCTGATCAATAATATTTCTGTATGAGGAGGATTTTTTAGATTTTAATTTGTTATGGTAAGGTGGCAGAGGCGGCATCAAGTTTGCACAGTACTAGCTAACTTACAAATTACTCGAGTACTTTAGAATCGAGTATGTGCTTCTATGATGACTAGAGTTTAATCCACTAATTCAAAAACAACATTGGAGCACATGATGTAGAATGCTAGCACAGAAAAAAGGAGGATACAAAGGTATGACTAAAGTACAAAATCCTCCATCACCGATGAAGGTGTTTCTCTTTCTAAATAACAGAATTCTGCTCTTTCAATTTCATTTTTCTTGCTCTATCATAGAAAACAATGAAAGGAGTTAAATTTCTATGAAAAACAAAAAGACTCCTTGGTTATGCATTTGTGTTAATTTTTTCCTTTATCTTTGTTATTTCTTATAGTCCTCCTAAATATTTGACTTCTTATTTTTTTGAATAGATGAGTGGTTCATAGAATCTATTGAACCATTATCAATAGGTTTGCTTAGTGAAGCTTAATGTTATCCTTTTGCATCTTGAAATAATCTCGTTTGTCAAACCCTTTTGCATACTCTCTTTAAAGGATTTTGCTATATTCTCTATAATATCATGTCTTTTCTTAAGTCCATCTCTAGACCTGTAGGATTCGATTATAATTTTATAGATTTTATGCATTAAGATAAGTGAAATGATTTTTTTTTTTGGAGAGTGCATTTATTACATTTAGCAAAACACCTGTTAGTCCAGGAGTCAACACGTTGTTGCAAAGTAACAAGATAGGCATGAGAGAAAGATGGCATTGAATTTAGATGGCGCTGCAAGTCAAATGGTGCGATACTAGAAGGGCCCATGAAATCTTGTAGTTTGTATCAAATATCAATGCAAAAAAGGCAGTTTCACCGGGCGATAAAATAACTCTTTTAAAGCTGGCTAGAACAGAATATTCCAACATACTAAGATCATGCGTGGCTTTTTAAACAAAATTTAGAATCAATCCATCATCTGATTTAACTATTAATTTGATATCATGAAGATAGTGTTGGAGAATGGTTTGAACAAACTTCAATGTTCTGACAATCTGACAATCATGCATGGTTACCTCCTACTTTCCATCATCCCTTCCATTAGTAAGTACTAAATTGGTAGAAAATAGTGAATTGTTTGCATTGAAAGCACCTTTCAAATAAGAGCAGGATATTGAGAGAGTCAAAATAGGTTGTCCCATGGATGATTATTTTTGAGCTTTCTCAAATTCTTTTTTACCACTAAAAACTACAAAAAGCTGAATAAAATGGTATTTCTTACAACCAATTTTCATATTTCTCTAAGATTATGGCTTCTTGGATTTGCCATCTCTCATTTGTAGACTCATTGTGAAAGAAGAATGTGATTTGTCTAAAAATATTAAAAGAGGATATAAAGAGCAGAGAATATTCAACCATCTGTTTGATAGCACACAGATTCTTAACAATAAAAAGAGCACTGTAGTGTGGGTGCTCTCTCTAGTGCTTAGGTGCATACTAGCTTTGTGGGCTTGCAGTCATCCATGCAATCCCAAGAAAATGGAGAGAGAATGTGATTCTTTCTTTACCCTCATGTGTAATGCATTATGGTTATGGATTCCAAGTATTTCTTCTGTGCAACAACCTATTATTTAAATAAATAAGTTAATTACTTGTATGCCATAAGTTTTTGTCAAACATCTGCAGTTGTTCAGGCCATTGCATTATGCAATCCCACATGTTCAAATAATTTTCTATGATCATTCATAAGCATTCTTAATTTGCAAGTCTAAAGTCTAAACCTTTTACATTTGCCTGGCCATGATCATGTTAATCTCAATTTTCTATGCTATTACAGATCATTCACATGCTGCCTAACCTTGTATGCTGATATCATCTACATGCACACTTTTTCCCCTGAAATGCTTTCCATACATATGTAAAGTTTTGCTGTATATAGTCACGTTTGTCTCTGTTCATATTTGATGCCTTACTTATGTCCAATCCATTTCATATTTTGAGTCTTAATCTTGAAGACCTTACTATTTTTATTTCAATCTCATGTTATAAACTGAGGTATGTTTGGAACTGATGCTCATAAATTTATGCACTCAGTTGTGGTCTTCAAGTTTTGGCTCTAATCCATTAATGGCTTCATTTTTTAGTTCATTTTTTCAGTACATTTTTTTACGGTACCCTACAGGCCTACATCACTTTTTAAACTACACATGATTTGCTTATTCAAAATTAAAGGTTACCCCATTTCCTGATAATGCAAACATTAGGAAGCTTTCCCACAGGCCTACATAACTTCTTGTATGAATTACATTTTCAAATGAAAAGTTCACACCATTTCCCTATAAAGCAAATGTTACGAAGCATATATAGTTATATACATTACACATTCATAGATTGCTTGATATTGATGATACCAAGTTGATTCTAATCCTTATTGGCATGCCTATTTAGGGCTCTAGCATTTAAGGTGGTGCTTGCAATCAAAAGTAACTATTTTTATAATTATTTTGGTTGTTCTTTTTGGGAATGACACCTATATAGTGAAACATAAATCTTTATTATAACACTTAAAGGTGATGTATGCAAATTTCAGTTTATTTTTATTTTTTATTGTAATTTGAATATTATAGTTTTTATTTAGTTTTTTATGCTATCCTATGATGGAAAACATCTAATGATCATGAGTAGGTAGTGCTTGTGCATGGCAAACCTTGGGTGTGCTAGCTAGTTGGGTTCTTTTGGTCTTTGGGCTGCTGAGTTGCCTCTCGGGTTGGGCCCTGGCTACTCGGGTTTGGGCTGTGTTCTTTGGAAACTACTTGGTTCTAGCTCATAAATGCTTGAGCTGATGTTTAACTCATTAATATGAAAAGGTATTCCTCTTATTTAGCTCATTATGTGGAGTTGGATCTTTGCCTTTTCCCCTTCTTTGTGTCCCCTCGATTTTTTCCTGGTGTTGTTCCCGTGGCTGGTTCCTTCTCCCTTGCTGAGTGCTGGTTCTGGTCTCTTATGCTGCCCCTTCGGTTTCTCCTCAGGCTGCTTTACCTGGTTCTCTGTGTTGTCTTTTTGGGTGCTGTTCTGGAATGAATTGTGGCTTTTTAGCTCCCCTTACTTGATTGGTTCGGTTGGAGGTTGAATGGCTGTTTGGCTGCCCCCTTTTTTTTTATAAATTGGAGATGTTTTTGACATGAGAAGGTTGCATATTTGAGTAAAGTCTCTACAAAACTTGAGGGTTTCTTCTTCCTTTGGAAAAGCTTGAGAGCTTGTTCCATTTCTCTCTTCCTCCTCTTTATTTCATCTTGGGATTCTAATCTCTTTTTCTCTCCGCAAGTTCTACCCCACTTGTATTCTTCTTCTTGAGCTACTTGAGATGTTTGTTGGCTGATTTGGTGACATGTGCTGGAGGAGCTTTGTTGGATGTTGGACCTTGTAGCTGTGGTGGACCCTTGGTTTTCAAGCTCTTAAGCACTTATCTTATTTTACCTACTTTTCGTTGTATGTGAGGAAACTGCTTGCTAGTTGTTCTGAGGATAGTATTTTTTTTTAATTTTAATTTTGTTTCGTTTGTTCGGCTTTCATTTGTTTTGGGGTTGATTTGGATGTCTGCATTCTAGATTGAATCGAGTTTTGTTCTACTTGTCTTAGTGTTCTCCTCTATTGGCTCTTTCTTTCTAGTTTGCATGAATCAAGTTTGGTATCAGAGCGAGTTAGCAAATCCTAGGGTGGTGTGAGTCTCTTTCTTAAGAAAATAAAAAAAATGGCTAATAATCAAGGGGATTGACAACAAATGATGCAACAGTTAACATATTTGCAAAATCAAATAAACAACATAGTTAATACTCTTGCAAACTTAAATGTCAAGAATCTGACACACCTTAGGTTTCACAAATTAGGGTTTGCCCTAATTTCCCCTCCAAGAGAGTGGACTTTCTCCACCAACACCAAATGAGAAAGTAATCACAAAAAGAGTAGAGAGGAACAATGAGAACCTTTGCATTAGCAAGCCAAGAGAAAACAAGATAAGTTGTCCACTTCGAGAAGGACAAGATCTCCCAAAAGAAAACCCTAGAAAAGCACAAGAGAAGACTAGAGGAAGAAAACTAGAAAGAGAATACACTTTTTCATAATGCCAAAACTAAACCCTAATAGCTCCCTTCATACCCTTTCAAAAAGACCCTCCCATCCCCAAAATACCCCCACTTAAGTGGGGGGTCCCTCCTTTGGTCCAGCCGGGTCACCGCCCCCCCTTCTTCCGCCTGTAGACCCGCACGGGTCCAGGCGGGGCCGGTTCGCCCGGCCCATCAGAATCATAATGTTCAAACTTCTGAAAGTGAGGAAGTCCTTAGGAACCAAAATATGCGACAAAGAAATTGAGATTATGGGATTAAAATTGATGTTCATAACTTCGAAGGAAAATTACAACCCGACCAATTCATTGAATGAGTAGAAAAAATGGATCAAATTTTTGAGTGGAAAGAAACATCGGATAACAGGAAGGTTAAATTTGCAAGCTTAAAACTAACTGGTTATGCACTCACATGGTGGAAAAATTTTCAAAACAATAGACTAAGGCGAGGGAAAGAAAAAATTCAAAACTGAGAAAGAATGAAAGAAAAAATGAGAGGGAAATTCCTGCCTTCAGACCACGCACGAGCTATCTTTCAAGAATTTAATAACCCGCGTCAAGGTAATCAATCTGTTGAAGAGTACACTAAAATTTTTTACAAACTTTAATCTATAAATGACTTAGATGAACCCGAAGAAAGAATTGTCACTAGGTATATCAACGGTCTAAAATGGACAATCCAAGATCAATTGAATTTGCACCACATAGTTAAACTCGATGAGGCTTATCTAATGACACTGAAAATTGAAAAGCAATATCAAAGGGGTCACAAAAAAATAACTGAAACTTATAAGCGACGACAGACTGGCGGGGTTAAAACTTGATCTTCACAAACTTCTGTAGGAACATCGAGTGTGAGAATTAAATCATTTGAAATTCAAAATATGGATAAAGGTAAAGGAATAATGGGGCCTAAACCTACTAAACAACCAAAACTAATTGTACCATGTTTTAAATGTGGGTTTTATAGTCATCTCTCTGCGGTTTTTAGAAAAAATAACCCACCAAGAAATAATTACATTGAAAATGACGAGGAAATAGAATAAGAAGAAAACGAATCTGAACTTGAAAACGAAACCGAATTGGAGAAAGTTGATGTAGAGGGTGATGAAGGTGAACAACTTTTAGTAATCCAACAAGTTTTAACTGCTAAAATGGAGAATGGGGATATGTGGCTTAGAAGAAACATTTTTAAAACTACTTGCATGGTTGAGAAAAAAATTTGCACTCTAATGATCGATAATGGGAGTTCAGGTAATTTTGTTTCACAACTAATGGTCGATAAGCTTAAATTGAAATCAAAACCACTTGCTAAACCAACAAAATCTCTTGGTTCAAGGAATAGGGTGAGGTTCCTAGAACAAAACAATGCATTGTTAACTTAACAATTGGAAGTTTTTACAAAAATCGTGGTTTGCGATGTTGTACCTCTTGAAGTCTGTCACATCTTATTTGGTCGTCCTTGACAATTTGATCACAAAACTATTCATAATGGGGGAAAAGAACACTTACACTTTGATTCAAAATAATAATTATCCTAAAAAACATGTGCCTGATCTGCCTGCCAAAAATACCAAAGTTGCAAAAATAAACACTCCTTAACTGCTTAACACAAATGAGTTGAAACAATCTGAGGTAGCTTACTTGGTGCTAGGAAAAACAACTGATTCAACTTCTCAAATTCCTAAAAAAATTCAGCATTTAATTGACGAGTTTTCTGATATAACATCTGAAGAGTTACCAAAAAGTTTGCCACCGATGAGAGACATTCAACATCACATTGATTTAATACCTGGAGCCACTTTGCCTATTCTTCCTCATTATAGAATGAGTCCAACTGAACATGAAGAACTTTTTATGCAAATTGCTAAGCTGGTGAAACAATGTAAAATCTGTCAAGCTTTCAAGGGAACTTCTCAAAATATTGGTTTGTATACTCCTCTTCCAATTTCAAATAAACCATGGGAAGTATCTCTATGGATTTTGTCTTAGGGTTGCCTGTTACTACAAGAAAATATGATTATGTCTTTGTTGTTGTGGATCGATTTAGGTACACTTTATTCCATGCAAGAAAACTTATGATGCTTCATATATTGCTGATTTATTTTTTAAAGAAATTGTTCGTCTCCATGGCATTCCTCGAACATTTACTTTTGATAGGGATACTAAATTTTTGAGTCATTTTTGAAGAACACTCTGGGAAAAATTAGGAACTACTATTCAGTTTAGTAGTGCATATCATCGACAAACTGATGGACAAAATGAAGTTGTCAATCGATGCTTAGGAAATTTATTAAGATGCCTTGCTGATGAGAAATCATCCCAATAGGATTTGATATTGCCCCAAGCTGAGTTTGCATATAATAATTATATTAATCGTTCCACTGGTAAAACTCGCTTTGAGATTATTTATGGTCAGCCTATACCTCACATTTTAGATAGAAACTATTTGCCTTCACCTAATAAGGTTAGTGCTGAAGCCACAGAAAATTTTGATCATATCAAATCTGTCCAACAGCAAGTCCTTGAAAAACTCAGAATGACTAATGTTAAATACAAATCTGTTGCTGACAAACATCATAGGGAAGTTTATTTTAAGGAGGGTGATTTGGTTATGACTTACTTTCGTCGCCAACGATTTCCTGTTGGTAAATTAAACGGGAAGAAATTTGGGCATTTTCGTATTCTAAGAAAATTGGGCACGAATGCCTATCTCTTCTATTACTGTTGGCACTTATCCTGTATTCAATGTTTCTAACCTTTTTTGTATGAAGGAAATTCTGACGATTATATAGAAGTTGAAACTTTGCCACTTTCCACATCAGTTCTAAATAGTGATGATCAGATTGAAGATGTAATTGATGTTTGGATTACTAAGACTAGACATGCCAAGCACAAAAGGTTCCTGGTTAAATGAAGCAATCGTCCATTGACAGACTATATATGGATGAATGCTATTGAGCTGAAAAATCGTCATCCAGATCTTTTTCAGAAAGTTGTTGAAACCTTCTCATCAGGAGATGAGATTCTCCCACTAGGAGGGAATTGATGCATGCAAATTTCAGTTTATTTTCGTTATTTATTATAATTTGAATATTATAATTTTTATTTAGTTTTTTATGCTATCCTATGATGGAAAACATCCAATGATCATGAGTAGGTAGTGTTTGGGCTTGGCAAACCTTGGGTGTGCTAGCTACTTGAGTTCTTTTGGTCTTTGGGCTACTGGTTGCCTCTCGGGTTGGGCCTTGGATATTCGGGTTTGGGTTGTGTTCTTTGGAAACTACTTGGTTCTAGTTCATAAATGCTTGAGCTGATGTTTACTCATTAATATGAAAAGGTATTCCTCTTGTTTAGCTCATTATGTGGAGTTTGATCTTTGCCTTTTCCCCTTCTTTGTGTCCCCTCGATTTCTTCCTGGTGCTATTTCCCATGGCTGGTTCCTCCGACCTTGCTGGGTGCTGGTTCCGATCTCCTGTGCTGCCCCTTCGGTTTCTCCCCAGGTTGCTGGTCCCATGGCTGCTTTACTCGGTTCTCTGTGTTGCCTTTTCGGGTGCTGTTCTGGAATGAATTGTGGCTTTCTAGCTCCCCTTACCTGATTGGTTCACTTGGAGGTTGAATGTCTGTTTGGTTGTCCTCTTTTCTCTTATAAATTTGAGATGTTTTTGACATGAGAAAGTTGTTGAATATTTGAGCAAATTCTCTACAAAACCTGAGGGTTTCTTCTTCTTTTGGAAAATCTTGAGAGCTTGTTCCATTTCTCTTTTCTCCCTCTCTATTTCGTCTTGGGCTTCTAATCTCTTCTTCTCTCTGCAAGTTCCACTCTACTTGTATTCTTCTTCTTGAGCTACTTGAGATGTTTGTTGACTGATTTGGTGACATTTGCTGGAGGAGCTTTGTTGGATGTTGGACCTTGTAGCTGTGGTGGACCCTTGGTTTGTGATGTAGGCTTTGTTGAGTCTTCTTTTATTTGTTAAAAAAAAAAAGAAAAAAGATAAAAACAGTGATCCAGTGGAAGAATGCTAGCTAGAAAATATTGAAGTGCCAATTCCAATGGACAGATGTGTTCTGACGGAAGGAGATTCAACTAACCCACTTCAAAATGAGTTATACAAATTACATATGAAATTGCATATAAGTACGGAAAACTATGTGAAGAAAAAGAAGCGTCTGCAAGATCAATTCAAACAAGAACGAGAAGAAATTCTGAAAAGGTATGAAACAAAGATTCAAGAGCTTGATGCGCCTCTTTTGTCTCCTCGGAATAAATTTAAAGCATCCTCATCGGGAGATGAGCTTTTTCAACCGGAGGAGAATTTGATGTAGGTAGGGGGGGCCTTGGCTGCTGGTTGCTCTCAGGTTGGCCTTGGCTGCTTTGGGTTTGAGCTGAATTTTTGGGAGCTACTTGATTCTAGCTCATTATTGTGTGAGCTGATGTTTTAGCTCATTATTTGGTGGAGTTATTGCACTTGAAAGCTCATTATTTGGAGTTGGAATCTTGCCTTCTCCTCTTCTTTGTGTCTCCCCTATTCCTTCTCTGTCTCTTCGTTTTTCCTGCCTGGTTGTTGTTCTGGCTTCCCTGTGGTGGCTGTCCCGATCCCCTTGGGCTGCTAGTTTCGGTCCCTTTTGTGCCCCTTTAGTTCCCTGCCTTGCTGCTGGCCCGATTCCTGTGCAGTCTCTTCGGTTTCCTCCCTGGTTGCTTGTCCCGTGGTTGTTTTTCCCAGTTTTCTGTGTGGCCTTTTGGGTGCTGTTCTGGACTGAAAACTAGCATGATTTAATGGGTTTAAATGAAGATATTTATGGCTGTTTGGCTGCCAGCGTTTCTCCTATAAATATGTGTTTGGGCAAATAAAAAAGAATGTGATGATGAAGTAATTTTTGGAATACCAAAGAAAAACCTGCAGGTTTTCTTGGAAAGGTTTGCGAGCTTGTTCTACTTCTTCTACTCCTCTTCTAGGAAAGCTTGCGAGCTTGTCCTCTTTCGTCTCGGTCTCTTATCTATTTCTTCTCTCCGCATGTGACCACTCCAATTGTATCCTTCTTATCAAAACAAATGAAATGCAATTTTAGGAGTTTTATGTTTGTCGAAAGTTATAAGTGTCGTTTTATATTATAAAAGTGAAGTTGTATTTTTTTTTGAGCATTTTATGTAATCTTCTATTTCCTAGGAAGCTTCTTTTGCTTTTGCTAGCAAAAATTAGGAGGTTGTCCTATTTTTTGCTTGCATTAGTTTGCAAGCCCTTAAGCACTTATCTTATTTTACCTATTTTTCGTTGCATGTGAGGAAACCGCTTGCCTGTTGTTCTGAGGATAGTGTTTTTTTAATTTTAATTTGTTTCGTTTGTTTTGGTGTTGGTTTGGATGTCTGCATTCTAGATTGAATCGAGTTTTGTTCTACTTGTCTTAGTGTTTTCCTCTATTAGCTCTTTCTTTCTAGTTTGCCTGCATCAAAAGGAAAGTGCCAACAACATAACAATCATCAAATAACATTTCAATTCAAACAATCACATTCACATCACAATCACATTTGATGCCTAAAAAAAAATAATCCTAGGATGTCAATAGGTTTGTACTTATTGTGTGTTGGCTGGTGTCTCCTTTATGCTATTTATCTCATGTGCTTTTTTATTATATAATAGGAAGATATTTAATTTAATTTCTGGAATGATTTTATTTTAAGTTATTTATAATTTTAAAAATTATTTTCATTTTAAAAATATTTAATGTTTTTAAAGGATTAAAAAAAGTCCATTGAATGATCACTATTTCTTGCTTTTATGCAAACCTATCATCATAATGTCCTAAAATCCAATGATATATGCATTTTCACCTTTTAGGATGAATGATACATCATTGAATCAAAAGAAATAAGTAATTAATGATTCTATTAATGTTTGGTTAAAAGGTGAAGAAGATTGCTTAATTGGGCTAAGTTTTCGCCTTGGACTTAGTCAAATTCATCTAATTGGGCTAGAGAAATTTCAGGATAGGACTTCTTAAAAGACGTAAAGGTTTGTTTTAATTGAAATTGACTTTATCCTATTTTTTTGGCAAAGTGATGAAATATAGAGTTTAGGTCTAGATGAGGGGTCACTTATTTAATTGGTTCAGGTAGGTGGACTTTGACTTTGAGGTCAAAGAAAAGAAATATACTTTGACCAAGCAAATGAGCTAATGACTATACAAATAGAAAAAGAGTGCTCCTAGTTGATTTGAATAAGGTAGTAAAGGCTAAGGCTTATGGGTTGAATGTCAATGACACTATCACTTACTTGATCTAGGTTAAGCAAATAAGGGGCATGTTTTGATAGATTGTAAGCGAATGAAACACAAGAGGTTCTATACTTTTGAGGTTAAGGCAAATGAAAGTTACATTATTTTTATTTCACAACAAAATTGATATATTTGGTTGGATTGTGTTTAAACAAATAAAATATGATTGAACATCTTTTTTGTTTCTAACTTAAGATTTTAAACCAAAGAGGATATCCCAATCTTTTGAGTTTTGGGGACGACTCTTTTCATATAAGTGGTTAAAACTAATGGCACATACTATGCATAGAATCCTATGCAATTAGGATGGTTTGTTGATTTTTAGGTCAAACAAATGGAAGATAATTCTAGATTTTGACTATAGAATAAACTAATGCTATTTTATAATTCTTTAGATGCCATTTTGAAAATTTCATATGGGATTTAGAAAGAGCTTTGAAGTGAAGAACCTAAATAGGAGAGACTTGGATTGGCTTTTAATTAATTTAAATCAAGATAAAACTAAGGTTTGTCTAAGGCTGCTTGTCTTTTAGATGGGCCCTAAACAAATTTTAGGCCTTTTTAATACTCATTAAAAATTGTTTTAAGAAACCTATAAATGGAGTTATCAAGAATGCTAAGTAGGATAAATCTTTTTTGAGGAAATCAAATTTGGGTTTGGCCTTCACAACTTAAGCTACTTTAAAATTTGCTTAAAGACATGGGTAGGTTCCAAATGGATTCAGGAAGATGGAATTGTGATTTTTGAGAGAGACATATATCATAGAGAGTCATAAAAGAACGGATCATATTATCTCAATGAACATAAATGGTCGTAAGGCTTTATTGCTCAAACATTGGAATTAATAGAAGTCAGAATAATCATATATGTGCTTGTCTTTTGAGCACTTTGTAGGGAGGGAGACGACATCACACAAAATGGTGAAAGATAGTTCACACTACAGACTTCAAAGAAAAATATATATAATTTGAATATACCAGAGACTTTCCCTACTCAACGTTATATATTCACTTATGCCTCATATGTATTTAGCAGGTAACCTGGCATGATATGGTAGGAACTTGCCTTTTGGGTGGCCTATGGGATGAACTTGCCTGAATGATATGGGTGACTACATGCTTGAAACTCATAGGAGGACTCACCCAATGATCAACAGGCGCTACTAGCCCATGCTTTCCTAGGAGCTTTCCCGAAGTAGGGTGGACCATGACCTCCATACCAATAACTCGGCACTTGCTATGTACCTCGTCGCCACATACATTAGTCGCTTCCTCCAAAGTAAGCATCTCCTTATCCGAACTTAACTATAGGAAAGCGCCTATTCAAGGAGTCTCTAGCTCGCGCTACTATGATTAACTGATCATTGAGCCTGTCTTGTCCATATTTACAAATTACTCACCTTCTCTCCTCATCCAGGTGATCCAAGGCTTGGCACAGGTGGCCAGCAGCTTCCAAAGCATTTAAGCACCTCCTCATCTAAATTAGCTCACAGGCTCACTCACTCTTACTCAACACTACTAAGTTCACCCAGACCATGGAGCTCGCCCATTGTACACTCGATAATATTGAATTCACCAATATATTAATCATCAAAGCTCTATAGCCCCAGCTCTCCTTAAGCCAAATAGGAGACATGTTTAGGGTTTTATTTTACATTGTATGAGTATATTGTGTAGTGTTATATATATATATATATATATACATATATATATATATATATATATATATATATATTCTTTGTATATTCTTTCCTATAGTCCTCATAACACTATAAATAAGGGGCGATGATGAATAGTTTGGACTTTTAATTGATATGGTGGATATTATGCTAGTTTTGAAATTCTTAGTTTTTTGTGCATTTAACAATTTTTCATCTATTCTCCCTACTTTCCATTCACATAGGTCCTAGCTTACCAAGTTAATTTGCTAGTAAATTTGGGCGTCATTCACGGATAAATTTGGATTCAACAAATACATATTATTGAATATAGTTTATTTTATTGTGGGTAGTTAGGTTTTTCCATTTGTGCAAGCCCCCTAGTTATTTCCATCTTAGGCTAGTATACATAGACACAGACATGACCATATGGATATGATATGGATGTGATAAACATTAATTATTGAAAATAGAAGTCACGGATATGGGTTGGACATGACATAATAGTTTTTGTCTTCAAAGTAATGCATAGAAATTAAATATGAAGAACATTAAAAAGATTAAAAGAATGACAAGCCATTGAACTTTAACATCAATTTTGTAAAGCTAAATGGTCCATAAATAGTTGTGTAGCTTATTATATTAAAAAGTATGTATAAATTGTTTAATATACTATAAACATTCAAGTTTCAAAAGTCAATTATTCACTAGAAAAAATAATAGGACTAGCTTCTTCATCATGTATTTGTCTTTGGCCTTTAATATCATCATTTATGGTTACTAAGGGCATGCCATTAATCAATTTAAGGTCAAATAGAATCAATTAAGGAGATTTTTGAATCACATGTACTTATCTAAAGCCAAGGCTAGAGTCAGAAGGATACATGGCTTCTTTAGGTGAACTTAGGGTCACTAGCAAGGCCCGATAGTCAAGATGCTTGTCCATTTATAATCTTCTAAGTGACTGTAAAGGTAAGTGATAGGGCCATTGGGAGGACTATGATCATCTAAGATTGTTTTATCTTCTCCACTTATTAATCTACTGGCAGTGGGAACTTCTAGGTCTCATGATTCTCGAATTTAGCCTTCGCTAGAAGGATAAGGAAGTTCAGGAAGGTAGCACAAGTGAAAACAATTAGGCAACGGACTGAGGTTGTGTGTGAGAGAGAGCTGTCTGAGCATGGTTTGCATGCATGAGTGTCATGAGAGATAATGATGCTACGGTAGACCTCCTCGGCTCTATCCCAAAATTAAATACCCTCCACGATTCTTACACCTTGTGGGTTCAAGATGAGGGCAAGGTGTAGGAGGAAAATCATGTTCCCTTTGCTGTTATGGATTGATGGCTTGGATCATTTTCTGTTACCTCTGATGGCTTAATTCTTCTAGAAGAAGAGTATGTGATCATAAAAAAAAATTATTGGGAACCACCTGCACGCACTATTTCTTCCATGTGTGTCTCCAGCCATCTTATCCCAATCGCTTAATTTGTAGAGGCGCTAGGAGAAAAAATAAAGCCAATATATATATAAGAAAAGAGAGAGAGAGACTTGTTTTCCCTCTTTCATTTTTGTTCATTTATTTGAACTTGGTTACCTATTAGGCTAGACTATAACAAATTAATAATGAATTTGGGGAATTCAATCTGTGCTATTTAAATAACAGGCTTGTTTGCCACAATATATGGGGCTTTTTTATGAATCATTAAATGAAATTGTTTAGATTATGCCGGTGTTTCTCTTTAAGTGTCAAGATAAACATGATTGAACGATCAATATATGCCTGGTCCTTTCTCATTCATTCCTATCAGTGCATTATGCCATGTAAGAAGTAAACTCTAATTCGTGAAAAGTCTTTCTTATAGAGCTTTTAACAATTTTGTCTTTGTTTTGTGCATTTTGGCTGTCAAGTCTTTCAACACTGATTTTATTTATAATCTTATGGGTATACTTTCTACCTTTAGCCTATTCGCCTAAATCAATTTTCAACTATTTTATGCTTGATTGATTGGGTAACAAACCAATAGGGAAGTAAAATGTGCTGATTTGAACAAGGGCTTGGTTGAAGATAATGGTTTAAGTCATTAAATTAACTTTTGTGTAATGCAAAGTTATGATTGTGTGCATCAAACCCTTTCAATTGGGGTGAGCTTCGATACTGGCTATTTGCCCTTTTTGTTTTACCTCCATTATGTGGGTAAAATATATTAAAATTATCCATGCATAAAACTGAAAGCAAGAAATTTAAAACGAGGTTCTCTGATAGCTATAGATACCCTTGAAAAAGGTGCTCCATGGAAAACTCTCAACTTCTTTGTCTATCTTGGTCAAAGTTCAATGATTTAGTCTACAAGAACAAATGTCTTATATTGCACATAATATGCTGGCGGAAATAGTTTGTATAAGATTGCTGTTTTTTCAACTTCTGCTGATAATGATGACACTTTCAAAACTATAGTTCCCAGTTTTGAAAATTTAGAAATGATGGCGCATTCAGCACTGATCCTGCTGTTAATGATGACACTTACTATAGTACTCAGTCTTGGAAATTAAGAAATGGGTACATGGGATAACTTCATTTGTATGCATGATTAATGAATAAAGCTACTGTTGTTACAGTCAAATTAGTTACAATTGTACTAATTTTCTTGTTTAAAATGTGCTAGAAGCATGGCATGTATGCGGATCCTAAATTATCGGAGTTTTACCTTTAACTTGTGGTTTATTTCCTGAGATATTAAGGGAAAGTTGTGCTTGCTCACGTTGTATATTTTTATTGGGCTTTGTTTTCTTTGTATATCACTCTTAGCGCCTTTCTTTTGTTCAGTTGCACCTGCATCCCCTGATGTTAAGGACATGACATGCTTGTTTCTCTCTATGATTATTTATTTTCCGGGTCCAACTACGTTTACATTATTTTTGAAAGAAAATCTTTTATCATTGATTATTATAACTTGTTTCTTTTACTAGGTTGTGGCAGTTGCTGTTGCTGTTACAGCAATAAGGTCACTGGATTTAACTGGTCCTATGAAGTTCTTTCGAACTTTGCCTGCAATTCTTCTTCCGGGCTTGTCTTATGTTGTCTACTCATTGCTTGAATGCTTAACAAGGATGTGTAATTATCCTAAACTCCGCTTTCAATCTTTTAATTATTAAGAAAATATTGTTCTTAGTCAAAGTTTAAGCTTACCTTGCTTTTTGTGTTCATGTAAATCACGCTGTACGTTTGTGAATGAATATGTTATTTTGCTAAAGCTTTGTTATATGGATGAAGTTAGACGTGTGAATGTTGTAGCAGTACTAGTGTCCGTGTTAGTGTTTAAAAAAGTGTTTTACGTACACTTGTTTGAAAATCACATGGAATAATTTAGGAAGCCAGTCATTGAAGTGTGCATATATCAGTCTCGTGAAGTATCCATGCTGCTAGAAAATCTAAAAACATTATTGCATGATATCTTGGTCTCTCTCTTTCGTGGTAAAGATGTCAGGCATTTTGATTGAGTTTGTTAAGAGGTTCAAGATAGCGCTTTCCTTCTGCAGTAGAATTTCTATTTCATAGTGATCACTGTGGTAGGAATTTTGTGGTCTTAGCTCCTTTATTCTTGTATTTAACTTTAGCCACAATGGTGATTAAGTTTAGTCGGAAGAGTTTTACCATGTTATCTCCTTTTATTATTATTATTTTTTTCTTTTTCATTTTAATATTTTCACCATTAGCCTTATCCCAACTCTTTGATCTTGATTATGAATCCATATTTTTCATGCATTAATCTTTTTCTTACAATTTTATCTTTGTAACCTTTGACCTACCTATTTTCATTCATAATCCTTTCACATAATTTATCTATATTTTTATTGATTCGCTTCCTATTTTTTGTTGTACATACCCAATTAACCCAAGTCTATTTTATACTATTTATCTTCAAATAGTAGGTGATGTTCATATTATATATTTTTATAATAATTTCCTAATTAATCATTTATAGTTTTAGCACAAATACATATTAATTCTTATTTATTTCACACCATATGCTACAATGATTTTTTACTGCCATCTAAATATTTCCTTCATTGTTTAAACTTGTCAGTTAGTTTGTGTAGAAATTTTACAAATTAGAATGACATCATCTTCAAATAACATATCATGGTAGGTCACTTTGAATATTCTTTCCTTGGTGTATTTAGAAAACAAATTTTCCACTTCTCAATTATTTTTAATACTAGTTAATATTGTGTCATACACATCTTTAATAATTTTAACTCATCTTTAACACATTACATATCTTTAATATTTTTGACATACTTTTAATATATTATCGACCATAGTGCCTACCAAACCAATTTTCATAGTGCCCAATCACATGCCTTCTTAGATTAATAAAGCTCATATGAATATCCTTTCTATGCTCTAAAGATACTTTTACATTTGTTGCTTTAGCTAAAAAATAAATCACTTTTTTAATCACTAATCTCATTATTTTTAAGCCTATGCTCTCCCACAGTTTTATTATATGAATCATAAGTTTGCTTCCCTTTTAATTACTACTTTGAATTTTTTTTTTATTTTTGTTATATTCTTATTACTTCAATCATTTAGTATCTTTCTTTAGCTTTAATGAAAATATTTTTTTAACAAACTATTTCGATATCTCTAATGACTCTCCAATATTTGATATCATATTTAGACCTAATAGCTTTAACTTTATGCATTTTCTTCACCACTAACCCAATTTCACATTTTCATTGATCTATATTTCATGTTTCTATTAATTATACTTTTCTATAAGATTTCTTCCATTATTTGGTTGGATGTATTTAGCATATTTGTCAATGACGAATGGTGCTCCATGGCACAAAGTTCCTCGTGGAGCCATGGCGCATAGCTCATGGTGTGGCGTGCACCATTTTAAATATAACGCACAATGTAAAATAATATATATATATATATTTTTTGATATTTTATTATTTTGATATTTAATTAATTAATCATTAATTATGATATTAATATTTAAATTTTAAAAAGTTTTACTTTAATTTGTAATTTGAAAATTTTAACTTGTTAACAAAATAGTGTGCGCCATTTGATCCTTGTGCCATTGATCATATGGTACAAATAGCATTCACTATTTTGATGTGCCGTACCAAGCAAATATCGCCGTATGTGCACCTTGCCGCATCGCATGCCATGACACGTACCATTTTGTGCCATTGAAATGTATGGTATTTAGAATGCATGTATTTTATAAATGATTGAAAAAAGAATGCAAAGGAAAAGGAAATACAATACAAAAGGAATGCAACATTCTGGAAATATTTGTAGTTGTTTGGATTATGGTTTAGAAAGTCGAGGGCCATTATTTGAGGCACACGATCGGCTCCTCGAGTCTTAAGCCTCATCAGTTATGGTGAGGCTTGCAGCTTTTTCGTACGAAGCATTTAGAGGCGCCGCCTCAAATGCATAGGGTTTTTTAAATATATGACCTAATACTTCCTACCATCCCCATCCACACACATGCTAGGAGGATCGAGTAGGTCTCGGGATAGAGAGGTTGTGCAAGAGCTCTTTGTAGCGTCTCGACGTCAAGTTCATCCTCAACACACGAGTAGCAGTGCAACACCTCAATGTCGTGCCTGTCTCTACCATGCGAGCTGGATATAGGAATCAAGTCTGTTTCCAAAATGCAAGCTCCCAAGATTTCTTCATTGTTGCTTCGGCTTTACTTGCTTTTAGAGTTTTGAAAGTGTTGCTCATGGAAGCTTCTTCTCTACTTAAACAACAATATTCTTGTCAGATCAAAAGTCACGACGCGAGCTCATAGTGAAGGTAGTGATCTTTCTTTCCTTTTGCGCACTTATTTTACGAAATTTTGTTAAAGCAAAATAGAGAAGGAATGGGATTTAAATTCATGAAGAATTTAAATTTTTTTTTCTAGTGTTTGGCAAGATTTAGGCTAAATTGTGCTTAAATCTACCGTAGAAGGAACAAGATTAAAGTTTCTATAGAATTTAAAGTTTCATTTTTGCTGTTTGGTAGGATTTGTGCTAAATCATGTTTAAATCTTTGCTCAAATCTACCAAAGAAGGAACATGATGTATATTTGATGAGGACATCAGAGATCTACTGCTATGATCGTGCCTATTTATTTTGATCTATTTTATGTATTTGATTTGTTATTGTTCTTTTTTCCTTTTTATCCTCACTTGAGGGCTTTGTCTTATGTATGCTATAGGGGCAATAGTGTCTTTGTTATTTCCCTTAATGTATTTGGCTATTTAAAGTTTCCCTCTTCTCCTTAGAGGGTTAATGAATGAATGATAAAAAAAAATTCCTGCACATGTGTTCTTTGAGTTGTGAGAGTTCTAGGAGAGAGCTTTGGAGAGATCCCTTGGGAGGGAAGTTGGATCACCCACCAACCTTAGAGATGGCCGGGTTCGTGGTTCTTTGTTTTATCTCTCTTTCTTCCTTTGTTACCAAGCCGCTGACCGTGAAGCCCATCCCATCCCACAAGCCGCCGGCCACCATACAACCTCCACTCGCCATCGGGTAAACTCAATTCCATCCCTACCATCATCTGACGAACCACAACCTCCTCACCACCCCACCGAAATTTCCCTCTCAAATCCATCAAGCCGCCGGCCTCATCCCCCTCCTCCCTCCGAAATTCAAATTTCTATTTGAATACTTTCCATAAATACTTACTCTTGATTTGGGAAGGTCTAATTTCAAAATTCAAACAATTTGAATTTAAAATTTTCTTTCCTAATTTAAGAAAATTTATTTTAGGAAAGTTTCTAAATTTAAACCAATTTGAATTTCAAATTCATTTGGACTCAATTAAAACCTTTTCTAATTCCTAAACCCAAAACAAGAAACCTTTAATCCCTCCCCTTAATTCCCTCCAAGGCCATTAATCTCGCCGGCCCCCTTAGGGATTGGATTAGGAATTCTTTCCTAAAATCCAATTCTCCACTTTAGAAACATTTTCAAATCTCATGCTCCCTCCTTGGCCGAAATTTTCAAAAGCCCACCACTCTTAAATACTTTCCAAATCCTAACATTAGAGTTTGGAAACAAATCCCTCATCCCCACCTCTTCTCTTGGCCGAAATCTCCAAGGCCCACCTCAATTTCTGTCCACAAAATTCAGCCCCCCTCAAGTTGGAAATATTTCCAAAACTTGGCCAATACCCACCCGCCTCTTCTCTAGCAGCTTTGCTAGATCTACCTTTTCCAAATTCCTCCCAAACTCCACCCGTTATGTGTTTCCTGTTCTCCAAGCCTGCTGCCAGAATTTCCTTCACCCGTACTTGGTTTTCCCAGAATTCACCCCCAGTAAAAGCAGCTGTCCCTGCTGTTATAATTTCTGTTCTGCATCATTGTAAGTCTAAAGTTGCTGTTTAAAAGCTTCCAGCAGCCCATAACAGCTGCCCAAGGTTTATACAAGCATTAGAGGTTGCTGCCCAGAATTTTCCAAGTGTCAAAGTTGCTGTCCAGCATCCGTAGATACCTCATATTGCTGTTTCGCTGGGTTTTGAAATCAGATTGTTGTCCAAAGACAACGAGAAGAATCAAGGTTGTTGTCTACTTCCTCTCAAGCACGTAAACTCCACACCGGAGCTTCATTTGTCTTGTTTACTTGGGTGATCTTTCCTCCCACTCTTTTATCTTTTAGTCGCTCTCAATTGTAGTTCTAATTGATTCATCAAAAGTTGTGCTAATTCTTCCTGCTAAAGCCTAACATTTATTAGGAGTGGTGTGATAGATCTCTCTTAGCATTATTCTTATTGTTAGATTAGGGATTTCTTGTTGAAACCCATTTCGTTTGCAACATCTAGAGCAATTGATTATTATGTGGTTTTAACTTTTCGCAAGTAACTTGATCTAAGCTTGTGTTTACTGTTCTTTGGTTTTATTTCATTGTTTGAATCATCTTAAAACTTTAATTAATTAGCTCTTACTCAATAAGCGTGCAAAATCCTTATCAAAATCAAATTTTCATATTTGTCCTGCATCAATATTTCTGCGGGATTTAAAGATGTTCTTATTGCTATTTGGCAGGATTTAAGACAAATCATGCTTATATCCTCTTCAATTTCACCGAAGGAACAAGATTAAAGTTTTTGTAGTATTTATAGTTGTCATTTTGCAATTTGGTAGGATTTAGGCTAAATCATGCTTAAATCCTGCTCAAAGCAATTGAAGAAGGAATGTGATTTATATTTCTACAGTTTAAAGTTGTCATTTTTGTTGTTTGGCAAGATTTAGGCTAAATCATGCTTAAATCCTGCTCAAATCCATCGAAGAAGGAACATGTTTAGTTTCTACAGGATTTATAGTTGTCATTTTAGCTATTTGATAAAATTTTGGCTAAATCATGCTTAAATGTCTCCAATCTACTGAAGAAGGTACAAGATTATCTTATCAAAAGTGATTATACATATATTTTCTTAAGATCTTTTTTTTTTTATATAATGGTCTTATTATTAATTATTTATTTATTTATTAGAATGTTTGGTGGCTCAAGAAAAGAATGATATGGCTTTAGAATGTGGCACTTAAGTTGAAGTGCCAAGTGAAGGTGCAAAGAAGGGTCATATTTACGTGAAATATAATTTTTGTGAGAATCAGATCACTGGAGGTGTTGAGAGGCTTAAGGATCACTTGGCTTGCACACATATCAATATTGGACATTGTGCGAATGTGCTTAATGAAGTGAAAAAATGCACTGATTAATTGAAGAAGTATGTTACTGTCAAATAAGTGACATAAATAAATATATATGAGATGCTTAGAAATAGCTCGTGTTTTGATTCCTAACGTGATAAACCAAAAAGTATAAGTCACTTTGTTTCTTCTAATACAGACCCTCAAAGACCTATAGATAGATTTGATTCAAACCTTGATGATGAGAATATTAATTCTCAACTGCTACAAAGGAACTTAGGAGTAGAGTATGGAACATTGTTAGGTGTTTTTATAAAAATAAAATTCTATAATGTTAGATGGAGAATAAAATTCTATAATATTTTTGAAAGAATATTAATAAAAATGTTTTTGTTAATAAGATTCTAGATCTTAAGATTTTGTCTATGTATGAGAAAGCTAACATTATGTGAGAAAAAATTAACTAGTGATATTAAGAATGTTGCAAAGGATGTGTTGTAGCATCAAAGGGAAAAGCTTCAAATAGTAAAAATAGTTGGTGGTGGAATTAAAATGTGCAAGAAAGAATAAAAAAATAAGAAGTTTTGTTATAAAAATTAGTTTAGATGTAAAAATTTTGATTATTGAGAAAGATATAAAGAGGTCCATAAGGAGTCTAAGAAAGAAATAATTGATGCAAAATTTTTAGCTTTTAATGATTTATATAATAGATTTGATACTAAAGAGGGCGAATGATATATGTATAAGTTAGCCAAATAAAGAGATAGGAGTAGTAAGGATTTAGTTCAAGTGGAGTCATTAAGGTTGAAGATCAAAAAGTGCTTTTATTATAAGAGGACTAGGATGCACGGACACGGACACGACGACACGGACACGACACGACACGGACACGGGACACGGCATTTTTTAAAAATATAGGACACGGGTGCGGCGTGGACACGACATAATAATTTTAAATATAATATTAAGGTAATATTATATTAAAAATGACAAGCAATATTAAATCAAAGTCATGATAACTTGTTTAGCTCATAACATAAAGATGTTTAGTACAAAATGTCTAGTACAACCACAAAAATATAACCAAAAAACCATTTAGTACAACATGAAAGTTCAACTACTCAATAGAGGGAATGATAGAATTAGATTCAGATGTTGGTCTTTGGCCTTCAATATCATCATCATTGAATATCATTGCTTCCAACTCTGGTTCATCTAAAGAAAGATTTGCAACCTCCAATAATCCCATTTCATCAAGGCACTCGAACCCATCTCCAGCAACATCCCACATCTTGTTATCACCTGTCATATAAAGTGGGGTTTTCCTTGATAGAAGACGAAGATTTATATGCACATAAACTAAATCTTCAGCTCGTTGTGGAGTTATTTTATTCCTTTTCATTGATTGAATAAATGAGTATGTGCTCCAATTTCTCTCACAACATGAAGAGGATGATACTTGACCAAGAAGTTTTATTGCTATTGTTTGAAGAAGAGGTGCCGACGCTCCATGAATTAACCACCACATTTTTGGATCCATCCTCCATCTATCAACCAAAGATTCTTGATCACCGAAATCCTCTAAATATCCAAAGAACTTAGCAAGTTCTATATTAATTTTTCTTCTCTCCTCATTTGAAAAATATCGTTTCAAGCATATCTTTCTCATATTTGAAACCTCTAAATCTTTTTGTGGTGAAACACGTTGAGGGTCTTCTAGAAGCCATTCTTTACTTGAATACCTTCAAATAATATAAAGCATATAAAATTACATGTTCATTAACAAAGAAATTTAAATTAATTTAAAAGATGAATATGAATGTACTTTGGATTTAATGAATGAGCCAAACAATGCAAAGATGTGTTGCTTTTGCTCCACCTATCCTCAAGAATGGTATTAACAACACTCCAAAAATTTGAGTCTTCTTCATGTGACTTTCTTTCATGTCTGTAAATAATTTCTCGAACTTTTGCTAACATAGAATCTCACATTTCATAAATCAAATGTAGACATGATTTATCTGTGTCAGCCTCTCTCAACATATCATAGATTGGATCAGTGAAATCCAAAATGTATTCTACATTATCCCACCACAAATCATCTAAGATCTTCTCTTTAACATACCTTGCCTTCCCAACATCATCTTCTCGATAGCAAGACCACTTCTCACTAATCACCATAGATTGAAGAGCATTTTTAATTTGCTTGAATCTTCTCAACATGATTATTACAGAGGCAAAACGAGTTTCGGCAACAGCTAACATTCTCAAGTGGGAGAAGTCATTAAACATTGAAAGTCACATTGAATTTATCAAAATAAAATTTCTGATCAGTTCTTTATCAAGAAAGGAACATATATAAATGATCAGAAATCCACATTTATATGGGAAAACTTAGTCACTTGGAGTAGTGAGAAATAGGTGGTAGTTGCCTAAAGTAGTGCAAGAGAAGATTTCAAGGTTATGGTTCAAGAGATTTGTGAAGGTATTTGACTAAAAAAACTTTTAGAAGACATTAAATTTTCATATTAAATAATCAATAATGATGATGTGTGACAACCAAGCTATAATCAGCATTGTTAAAAATCCTATCTCCTTGATTGGGCTACACAAAGAAGATTGATAGATAAATCATGAAAGAAGAAAATAAATTGAAGTGATTTACACCACTACATATGTCAAACGAATGATATCCTCATTAAGGCCATTAATCATAAACAATTCAACAACCTTAATTTCAAAATCAATTTGCTTTCAGATCGGAACTTCTTTTACAACAAATCTGTTATTTTCCATATCAAGTCATGGCATATCTAGGATTCACAATCATGCATCTTACTCCTAGCATACGGAACAGATGCTAATCAAACCAAAATTAACAAAATTGTAATGAATCTCACATACCTTCTTCTCCTTCCAAATGAAGAAGACAATGCCCAAATGTAAAACCAGCTGGTTTCCCCTCTTCAATGGAATTGTAGAAAAAATTAAGTTTCCTGTAACAGGAATCAGGTCAGAGGAGTCGCATTTAGGGGTTCTTTGGCAACAGGATTTGAGCAGGTCAGCAGGATTTACGGGATTTGGCCGAAGAAGCGCGCGAAAGGGTGAATGTTACCTTCGCAGCGTGCGAGCTCCCCGGCGTTGCTTCCGATCAAAATGTTGTAACTTCCTCGTCGAACTTACAGATCCGGAATCTGCTCGGGACGGCGACTCCTCTCTCGCTCGGGACGGCGACTCCTCTCTCTCGCTCGAATGAATGAAACGCACGGGATTAGGGCTGTGCGTGCCCTTATGAGTTTTTTTTTATTTAAAATATGAAATAACCGGACACGCGTGTCCGGCTCAAGTTTTATTTTTTTAAGTCCGGACACACCCAGAACGTGTCGGACACGTGTCCGTGCCGTGTCGGACGCGTGTCCGTGTCCGACACGTGTTCGACACTGCATTGCCTCTTAAAACGGAGTGTCGGTGCATCATAGGAAGAGGATATTCAATAAAGGTGGATGAGATGTTTTGCTAAGTTTTTCAATGAAGATTATGAGAATATGATTGATTTCAGTGACCTTAACATCTTAAATGAAAATAAAGATCTTAGTTTTTGTAGACGTATATTAGAGAGACTTTAAAGAAAATGAAGTGTGGAAAGCTTTTGGATCTGATGATATTCTAATAGAGGTGTGAAAATACTTGGGAAATGGAGGAATTACTTGGCTTTCTAAAAATTTTAATATTATTTTGAAGGCTAAAAAGATGTTAGATGAGTGGAGAATGAGTGTGTTGATTCTAATTTTTAAGAATAAAGGTGATGCACAAGATTGTTATAGAGCATAAGTTGCGACGTGATACTAATATTTCTCAAATTCAACTTGGATTCATATCGGCTAGGTCTTCTATGGAAGCTATACATTTTTTGTGAGGTTTGATGGGAAAATATAGAGAGAATAAGGAGGATCTTCATATTATATTTATTGATTTTGAGAAAGCTTATGATAAAGTTCCAAGAGAAGCGTTATGGAGAGTTCTAAAAAGAAAGGGGTTAATAATGCTTATATCAAGTCATTAAGGATATGTATGTAGGAGCTGTTGTATTCAAACAAAAGGTGGTTTGACATGGTATTTTCCTATTTCTATTGGATTACATCAAGGATCATCTTTAAGCCCATATCTTTTTGTTATAGTCTTGGATGTTCTCTATGATACACAAACACGGACACGACACGACACGGACACGGGACATGTCAATTATTGAAAATATAGGACACGAACACGGGTTGTACACGGTATTATAGTTTTTTATATTTTAAAAATAGTATATAAAAATTGAATAAATATAATTTTAAAAATAATTTAGAAATAATAAGTTATTTAACTAAAATTTAAGCTTAAAATGATTAATATTAGGATGTCATGAGTCGGACGTTGATGTCGTTTATCAGTTATCGAGAGAGGAGATGACGATGCTGTCGAGACTCGGGCAATGATGTTATGCAATAAATATTGATCGTCAATGTTAAAGGGCGTTTATCGTCAATGTTGAGAGAGTGTTGGTCGTCGATGTTGAGAAGGCGTTGGACAAAGATGAGATGTCAATTTGTCGATGTAGAAATTGCTAGCATCGAGCATCAATATAAAGACATCGTCAGACTTTGATATGGTGATCGTTTTGAAATGTTGATGTTGTAACGATGTCAGACGTCGATGTTCAGATGATATCGAGCATTATTGTGAAATCAAAGCGGTAACCCACCAAAGATAAATGAAAATGAAAATATTGATGAATGGGGTATCAAGTGCAGATGATTGATTTGATGTTGTGGATAAGAAATAAGAAACATATTTTTTATATTTTAAATAAGTAAAAATTTTAAATACAATAAATTATATTTAAAAAATTCATAAAATATTTAGGATACGTGTGTCAGACACATGTGTCCAATTTGTATTTAATATTTTTTTAATTGGACACGTTTTTGGCGTGTCCGACATGTGTCGGAAGAGTGTCGGACGCGTGTCGTGTCTGATATGCGTCGGACACTGCACGCCTCTTTGAGGAGAAGTGTCGGTGCATCATAGGATGTTCTCCTTAGTCATTAGCAATAAGTTGTACCATGATGTATGCTTTTTGCTGATGATATTCTTCTTGTTGATAGTACTAGAGAGAGAGTTGAAGGAAAACTAGAATTATGGAGGTCAACCTAAAGGTTTTTGTTTGAGTAGATCTAAAAATAAATATCTAGTGTAATTTTAGTAGTAATAAATCTAATGGGGGATTGTGACTTTGGGTGATCAAGTCATTAATAAGAGTAATCATTTTAGATATCTTGGATCTATTGTTCAGAGTGATGGTGAAATAAATGGGGATGTTATTAGTAGAATTAAGTTGGATGGTTGAAGTGGAGGAATGCAACAAGCTTGTTGTGTGATAGAAAAGTCTCCCTCAAACTTCTAGGAAAATTCTATAAGATGGTGGTGAGACTTGCAATGCTTTATAGTGCAAAATGTTGGCAATTAAAAGATAAGCATAATATTAAGTTGTGTTGATAAGCATAATATTAAGTTGTGTTGCGGAGATGAGAATGCTCATGTGAATGACTTTACTCTTAGAGACAGAATTCGAAATGCGTATATACGTAAACAGGTTGGTGTAGCTCCTACAAAAAATAAAATTAGAGAGAGTCACCTTAGATGGTTTGGTCACATAAAATAGTGGCCTTCTGATGATTCAGTTAGAAAAGTAGATGCATTGGATTTGAATTATATTAAGAAAGGTAGTGGTAGACCTAAAAAGACTTGATTAGCAAATATTAAAAATGACATTTCTTTATTAGATTTAAATGAGAATTTGACTCTTAACATGACACAGTGGAGAAAAAGGATTCTTATAGTTGCCCCCACATTATGGGATAAAGGGTTGATATTGTTGTTGTTGTTGTTAGATGAGGGTAGGACAATGATACAGATGGTTGATGAAGTGAAGAATTAGAGTGTATGAGTTGAGGGCCTGAATGTTAGATGATGAGGTTAAGACAACGATAATGATGGTTGATGAAGGAAAGAAGACATGAGTGACCATAATATCAGATGGATAGTAAGATATTTGATAGTGGAATATCATCAACTTCTTTGTTAATGTTCTCTATGCTATTGTATTTCTAAAATTTGTTGATATTTCAACAATTATGAATGATGCAGAACTATTATTTCAAATGATAGATGATTTTGTTGAGAAAGTAGGAAATATATTGATTGTTCAAGTTGTTAAAGATAATGCAAGTGCTTATAAAATTGCATGAAGATTATTAATTGAGAAGATAAGGCATTTTTATTGGACTACATGTGTTGCTCACTGTATTGATTTAATGTTTTAAAGGTTGGGATAGTTGCCTCAACACAAATCTATTTTGTTAAAGGCAAAAAATATTAACAAATTTAGTGTCAATCACTATTAGGCATTTAGTTTAATGAGAAAGTTTATTGATAGAGAAATTATTTGGCCTATGACCAGTAGATTTATAACTTCATATTTGATTTTGCAAAGATTGAAGAAGTTAAGGTAATCTTAAATGTTATGTTTGACTGTAAAGATTGAGAGAAAAGTTCTTGGGTAAAAAAATAGAAAGGGAAATAAGTGAAAAAGATTGTTATGAAAGGTTATTCTTTCTAGCGTAATATAAATTATACTTTGAAGATTACATTATTTTTTGTTAAGGTATTAAGAATTAAGAATACCTCAGGAACGAGATTTATTTATGAAGCTATGAATAAAACTATAAAGGACATAAGAAATGATTTGCAAGAACAATAATGTGCTTCTAAAAAAATTTAAAAATTATAGATGGATAGTTGAATCATTAGTTATACCAACACTTTCTTGATGCTGTATATTAATTAAACTATCAATTTCATTATCATGACTTCTATGTAGATAAAGATATAAAAAGTAGTTTATATGCATGCATGGATTGGCTTGTTCGTGAAGATGACTACCATAAAATAATTGATCAACTTATTGGTTTTCATTTAAAGAATGAAATATTTGATTTAGAGTGCTCAAGCTTATTAAAAGACAGTCTCCCAATACATGTGCATTTATTTATAATTTTAAATTTGAATGTTTATGTTTAAGCTTTCTGTTTGAATATATGTTAATAATTTATTTATTTTTTTCAGTATATAATGTTGGTAGGCTTAATTTTGAGATGATGTTTTGAATTTAAAACAATTGCAGTTAAAGTTATTGGCTTAACCTGTTTAGCTTCTGTATTTGAGTATAATTGAAGCACATTCAACCATGTTTATAAAAAAAGGAATCGATTGTCCATATGATATATAAACAAGTTGATTTATATTATATCTAATAGAAAAAAAAGAATGATAGACACCTTAAATTATGAAAACATAATCAGAACATCTTCAATTAAGCTCATACAAAAAGAAGGAATCGATTGGCTATAAGACACAAACAAGTTGGCTTATATTATATTTAGTAAAAAACTGAAGATTTGATATCTTAAATTATAGAATCAAAGAACTATTGATGATGAATTATATTTCTTAGTTGTTGATGACTTACAATCTGTTGATGAATGGGTAACACCTAGAAGTAATGAAGGTATTGAAATTGAAGATGAACTTATAATGATGATGAGAGTGGAAAAATCAATGCTGAAATTAAAAGGTATATTGAATTGAGAGCAGCTTCTACTTCACGAGTTAGTAAAAAAAAAGTAGGGTTTGATCTAAAGGTAATTTTAAATATAATGAATTATTTTATGTATTATTAATTTATTCTTTTATTTTAGATTATATCTAACTCAATATTAATTGGTATAGGGGATAGGAAAAAATATTATAGTAGAAGATTTTGATGATGACTTTGACACAAACTATGAGGATTCCTTAAAAAATAACAAAGAGAGGATGCTGCTGCCTTGGGTCTTAATACTTGGGGCTTATTTAAGTTTTAAGTTAGTGTTTAGTTTAAATCTTATTTCAAAATTGTGTTATCATAATACTTGCTTTCTAATAAGTCATTATGTTGATGATTTATTTCATTTTTTATCATATTTATGAGTTATTTTTAAATTTTCAATTATTATATATATATTTTTTTATTTTGAGGCTTACACATTGGCTTACTAAAGCAAAACGTCTCAATTCTAGATTTAACTTTTTAGATCTTGGTTTGGATGAGTGTAAAATAATTGTAGGTGATTATTGTTATTTTTGGACTGAAGTAATATGATTGCCTAACTACGGCAGTCGTCAGTGGTTCGTGGTGGTGGTGGAAGATGGTGGGCGTTAGTCGATAGGCGGTTGTGGTCAATGGACTGAAATGGCAGGGGTGGGACGTAGGCAATGACAACAGAGTCAACTTGTTTTGTAAATTGGAATATGGTTGAAAATGGGGGAGTTTAGAATACTCTAAAAAATGAACTATGTAGTGAAAAATGAACTCACCAAAACTTATTTTTTTAATTTCTTTTTCATCTAACTAAATACTAAAATTTTGAAATGTCTGTATTTGAAATTCTTTGCACTCTTTTTTCTGTAAACTAATCATCCCCCAGTTAAAAGTAAAGTAATATTTTAATTTCAATGTGTTATTTGGCTCAATGCAAGTCAAATATAGTGAAACAAAATTGTTTTTGTTTGCATTCATTTTCAAATAAAATGATGAGAAACTCTCTTTCTTGTAATGGGTAGGTCCAGGGTGGGTATCCGTGATTGGAGTGATGAAGGCGTGGTCATTGATGATGACAACAATGTGCATTCAACAATATTGAACTTTGGAGACTCATAGGAAAGTTTTTCTTGATGAAAGCATTGATATCCAATCAACCATCTTGTTATTCTCATCCTCCCCATCATTTTCTATCAGCTCCAGTAACCTAAAATGCGAAATTGAAACCTGAACTAAAATATGATAAAGCTGTATCCTTCAAACAAAAAAATATGATTTTGAAATGAATACTTTTTATTCTACATGATGGCTAGAACAATGGTGGTGAAGGAGTTGCAACAAATGGAAGAGGTCATGAAAACAGGGGAAGGATCAGCAAACATGGAATAGGTTCTCATTGTTGAGTGCCATTTGTTGAAGGAGGATCCACTCAACTTATAGGTAAGGAGGAGCCATGGTGGCAACCTACGGGAAAAGCTGCGTGCCCAACCCAACAGAATGAGATTGAAAATGGTGAAACGAGGCTTACCTTTAATCATTAGAGAATGTGTGCTATGGAAGCAATCATTGATTCAGGCGTGTCTAATGATGCAGCAATTGTTGATGAAGAGCTTGAATCATGTCTAAACCTTTGACTCGCTGTGGTCATAGAGTGAGGTGAGGAAGCTAAACAAAGTTCTTGAGGACTTGGTCTGAGAGGGCTGTAGCTCGAGGTTGCAAGTCATAATGTATTTGAAATTTTCTTGGTTTAGGCAAATTTTGAATTCACCAAAAAATAGGCATTTGGGGATTTTGAATTCCTCAGAAATGCTGTGCATCAATTTTATTTATACAAACACAAGAAAATTAAAACTATTGTAGTGTATTCCTTTTACTTTGCATCCTTCATACTATGTAACCAAACAACCCTTTAATAATTTCTGAAGAAAGCATTTCATCTTTTTTGTTGGACATCATCTTTAAATTAGATCATATTTTATTTTCTTCTCATACATCAATTTTCTTTTGTATTTTTAGCCTTTATTCAAAAAAGAAAAAAGAAAAAAAAGAAGAAGCTTGAACTCTGCAATTGAGTATACTGATGAATGCTAGGAGTAAGAACCTACAATAATTTGGACGATTTCTTAAAATTCATGCTGTCTTTCTAGTTCTTTCTTTCTTTTATCCTTGATAGGCGTGTTGAAGACGAATGGTATTATATGTAGGCTTTTAGCTAAAGTTTTGATATTTTCTAGTGATAGTGCTATCATGTTATCCTCGTGTAATTATGTTGATAAAAAAGGTCCTAAATATGAAAATCGTGTTTTCAACTTATACGTCTAATATGTGATGTATTTTTAAGCATTTTTAATTTGTCATAGTACTAGATTTGATACCGTCTGATCGGCAAAGCACTTCGTTTTTTTATTTTTTTTAATATTATCACTTCCTGTAGTGGATCGCAAGGATCAAAATACCCTAGAAAGGCTTCGTGCTGAAAGGAAAGCAAAAATTGATGAGCTCAAGGAAAGGACAAACTATTACACCACTCAGCAACTTATCCAGGTAGATAGATGGTCCGAAGTTGCTATATTTTTCATTTCTGACTTGGTCAAATTTTTTAGTATGCAGATAATTTCATTTTTTATTAGACTTTGATAGAAAATATTAGAAATGATATTTCTTTATTAAATTTAGATGAAAATTTGATTCTTACCGGAACACAATGGAGAAAAAAGATTCATGTTGTTGTTGTTGTAGATAAATTTCATTTTTTGTCCTTTCTGAAAGCTGTCTCCTATTATCCTATTAACTTGAAGATTCTAAATTTCAGCGGTATGACCTAGATCCGGCTGCACAGATTGCTGCGGCAACTGTTCTGGCATCTAGGCTAGGAGCAGAGTCTGGTTTGAACGTCCATATTGGGGATGATCCCACCAAAACAACCAGCACTACCAAAAGCAGTGGTATTGAGCAGGTGCAATCTGGTGTTTCCAGGCAAAGGAAACACTCTTCAGCCAAAAAGGGCACAACTCAGCTCCCTGAAAGTTCCAATGATGTTGCTGCTCCTGGTCAGATGGTTGTCGAACATTATAAAGGTTCAGGCACTACTGATGGAGGGTGGGTAGGCCGGATAGCTGCATTGCTTGTAGGCGAGGATCCATCAAATTGCTATGCTCTCATATGTGGTAACTGTCATAAACATAATGGTAAGTTATTTTATTCCAAGCACTCATTTATTCATGCTAATGAGTGGTTCATCTGCATGAACTGTACTACAGCCATGGAAATACTGGCATAATTCTCAGAAAATGTGGATGTTTAAGGCTTCGTTTGGGACGGCTTTCTTTCCGCTTCTTGAAACAACTTTTTAGCACAAAAATTAAAATTTTTATACTAAAAAATTATTTTAAGAAGCAGAAAGAAAGCCGTCCAAATGAAGCTTAAGTGTATGCAGAAAAAAAAAAAAAATTACTAAATAGCTTCCTGCTATCTGACGGTTTGTGTACAATCTGCAGGATTGTCTAGGAAAGAGGATTTTCCACATGTAACTTACTATTGTCCTCACTGCCATGCTTTGAACACATCAAAGCAAATAGGCGATCAGGAATTGCTGGTCAGTGGTAGCCATTCAAGCTTAGTAACGAGTGCTGGAGCCAAGAACTATGTGGCTGAAAGCATTCAAGAATTGCCTGAATCTGCTGCTGATTGATTTCAAAGAGCTATCTGCAATGCTACTGAAATTCCCGAGGCTTTGGAGCTTCTAAGATCGTTTACCCTTGTGAGATCTTAGATACACAGCTTGAAAGGGAGGAATGTAGTTATTTAGGTGAGGGCGTTTTAAAGATGAGCTGTTGTAAATTTTGTTATTATTATTATTTTTTTAAGTGGGAAAAGCAGAAGATTTAGCATTGTGGTCTTGGAGGTTTCAACTTCTGTAGTTGCCTCTAACGAAATGAGATTAGTTTTTTGTTTGCTTGAGTGACGATCAAACTTCTGTTATAAAGGTTTGGGATCGGATATTTAATCAGCATTTGAAATCATTTGACAAGTTCTTAATTATAAGTTTATGATTGTTTTTATTGCAATAGATAACATGTTGAGGGTGGTTATGTATTCGAAGGGATTGCTTGAACCGGCATTGAAGTGCTGGAAGTTAGACGGTGGACACCGTGTGCTTGCATGAATGAAATTTTCTTTATAAATGAAAAAATTCAGGGTACATTTGGGATGGCTGTAGCTATTAATAAAATAGATTGTGAAGTTATTATAGAATGTTGCTGTATAAAAATCATTATATTTTATTTTAGTATAACTATCGAGCTGTTGTGTTGTGTTGTAGTGTATGTGAATAAATTACAATAATATTCTTATATATATTGAGATGAAATAAAATTCTTTAAATATCAAAATTTTGTAACATATGTATGACAATAAACTAGTAATTAATTAAATATTTTTAGCTCACCAAATATTCCAGAAATAACATTATTGTCGACTCGAGGCCTGCCCTCCCGAAAGCATAAATTCAATCTTGAGACTCATCCAGTTCTGTTGAATCAGTTATGTTCGGCGCCAACGATGCAGACGGCAAAAAGCTCATGATCTCCTCTGCAACAAATTAAAAAGGAATCATATGATTCATTCAAAAGTCACAAAATATTTGTTGGCAGATGTTCTTTCAAAATCATAATAAAAACAAGTAAACAACATCAATACTTCATGAACCCTCCTCTCCTCCACAAAATACTATTCCTCCACCAAAACACTGCCACCATCTCCCATACACAACCCCCTTCAATGTATGCTTCAAACTATTTCTCTTGGAGTAAAGGAAGACTCTCATTTGATCATAGCTGCTCAAGCTATTTCTCTTGCTTCTTTTGTTGATAAAGGAGCCCTAAAATTGGGCTACTGGGGTGCTAATCAGCCTAATAAGCTGTTGATTAAGAGTTGGCACCCTCCACCACCCGGTTGGCTTAAAGTTAATGTGGATGCTTCTTTGATCCTTTCATATGAGGCTACTGTAGGTGGAGTATTTAGAGATTTTAAAGGAAGATTTCTTTTGGCTTTTGGTTTCAAGGAATTGCATTGGGATGTTGCTCGGTTAGAATTATTGACTATTCAGGTGTTAAAGGTAATTTTAAAAGGTTGGATGTTAGAATATGACAATGCAAATATCATTAATTTTCTTCATAAGCTTAATAAAGATCCTTCCAAGATGGTGATTACAGATGGAATGGAAGAGATTGACTTCCTCAAAGAATTCAAGAATATGTTTTTTAATAGACTGAGTAGATATTGCAATAAGTTAGCTAATATGTGTGCTAACATTGCTCATAGTAGTAATTTTGTTTGGAATAATTGTAATTGGGATTCTATTCCTCCTCCTTTTATTAGCTTGCTAGAGGAGGAAAATGATCCTTTTATTAGTTTGTAATCTCTTTTCCTATTAGTAATATTGCTCTGCATTATTCAAAAAAAAAAAAAAAAAAAAAAAAAAAAAAAAACTTCTCATGTTGATGTTGTCAACATTCATGCCAATTTCTCTTCGCAATATCTTTTACAAAGTTATTGCAAAAATTTTGGTTTCAAGACTCAAAACTGTCATGACCTACATCATTCATACCACTAAAGTGAAATTACTAGATTGGCAAGACGGGGGGGGGGGGGGGGGGGGGGGGGGGAAAAAATTACTTTGGGGGGTAAGTTGCAAAAATTTGTTACAATAATTAAAAACCTAAGCAAGAGTTCTAATATTTTTTGTGTTTTTAAATTTTTAACAAGAAAAATTTAAATAATGCGGAAGCAATTAATTGAAATCAAATTGCAACAATAATTTTTTTTTCTCTCACAATTATCACCAAGCAAATATAATGAAAATAAAGTGCAAACAAAAATAAAACGCGATAAGGAAAAATCACATCAGAATTTTATAGTGGTTCGGTCAAACCATGACCTACATCCACTCCCCGGAGTCCTCTACTCCGGGAATTTCACTACAAACTATAGTTCACCTTTTGCCCCCTCGGCAAGGCAGAGAAGCCCTCACAAGACTCACTTTCACCAACCCGGCGTGGCGGAGTGCCAAGCGCTTTTGTTACCCTCCTGGCGATGGTAGTGTACCTTCTTATTTTTCTCCCTCCTGGAGAAGGCAGAGTACCTTCGAGGTCACGGATGTAGAAGAGTCTCCCACTCAGAGAGCCTCCCACAAGTTCTTCTTAGGCCACAGGAGGAGCAAGATGCAACAAGAACAGAGGACCCGTGTGATCTCCCTCACAAAGCTCACCCTCTCCTTCCTCTCTCAAACCCCAAAAACTTCTCAAGAGCTCTCTCCAAAAGATTCTCTCTCTAATCACGTTTCCCTCTTTTGTCTCTCTCAAAAACATTACTATTTTGATACTTAAAACGGGCTCCAAAATCCCTGAAATTTTCAAAGTAGTCGTTACCATCGTACAGTACGATTTCACATCGTACAATACGATTTGTATAACAGGCTTTGTCCTGGTATGAAGGTTTACGAACAATTCAAAAACTTCTAAATATAGTCGTACGGTACGATTCACAATCGTACGATACTATCATCAACTCTTATGTTCGTATAGGATGATAGTCGGGCCGATCAAAACTCATCTCTATACATCATAGGGTACGACCTACTTCTTAAAGTATGAATAGTCAGAATCAAGGCATCGTACAGGACGAAGTCCAGGACGATCAAAACTCGGCTCTGTACATCATATGGTACGATATACATCGTACAACATAATTAGGCAAAAATAAGAGATCGTCTAGGACGAAGTCCGGGATGATCAAAACTCGTCTCTGTTCATTGTATAGTACGAACATGTTAGTACAGTACGAGTACTAATCAGTGATTAAACCTTGATTTACTCCGCTAATCACGGGTTAATTTAAGTAAGTATTCAAAATAAATTGTACAGTACGAATTACTTCGTACAGTATGAACGGCTAATAGAACTTACTTAAACTAATATGGCGGCTAGGGTTTTGGATTTATTACATATCGTACCGTACGATATGGTTCGTATAGTATGATCTATTTACAGAAAATCATTTTACAACATCAAATCATACAGTACGATATAAAGTCGTACAGTACGATCAACAGAGAAAAATCTTCATCATTTTTTTTCCTTTTAAAATCCCTCTCCCCCTATTTGTGTGCATGGTTGCTCAGACATACATACAGTTTGTGGTCAGACTTAAGAAAAGAGAAAAAAATAGAAAATTATATTGTTTCAGACTCACACTCTTACTCTACCCAGTCTTGAGTCTTCTTGTTGTCCTGAGTAAATCGTGATCTTCTTGAAATGTTAGTACTAAAAAATAATAGCAGAAATGAAAGGATATTCAATGAATAGAAGTTAAGACGACATTATTTGTTATCATCAAAAGCTCAAACTAGGGGTCATGGATTGCAACAATCTCCCCCTTTTTGATGATGTCAAATAATGTTTGTTATAGGGAAGCTTGAATGGCATTTTTTTGTGGTTTTTTTAATAAAGAATAATACGAAATAGACAAGAAAAGAAAAGAAATGTATTTCATAATCATAAGCAAACTACAACAAACTTCTTCCCCTTTTGACATCACCAAAAAGAGGAGCAACCAACACAAAAAAGAAAGTACAACACAGATACATTTCAAAAAGGAGGATCCTTAACACTTGGAGGTGGAGGTGGGTGTGGTTGGAAATGTTGAAGGATTGTGTCAAACCGGTGATCAATCGAAACGAATCGTTCCCCAAACCACTACATGTCGTCATTGTATTGTTGATGTTATTATTGTATGTGTGTGTCAAGATGAGTCTGCAGTTGATCGAAGCGTTCGACCAAATCATCGTGAGGGTAGGCTAGCGCAGGAGCTCGGGATGCTGCTTGCCATCGTGGTCGAGCAGGAGCTGCTGCTGGGGCAGTGTATCCTTCTTCTTCATCAAAGTCGGGTTCATCCGGCTTTGGCCCCTGATGAAACAAGATACGGAAGGAAGCATCCGTTAGAAACAAGAATGTTATCGGGTTCACCGGGAAAGGTTAATTGATATTTATTTTGAAGAATGTACCTGATAATGTAGCCAAGGGCTATGTTTTGTTTTATACGAGTTGTAGGGAGGCAAATTATGATCATATTTCGAATGTAGTCGATTATCAAGTCTGTCTCATCAAATTTGGTGTTTGACATGATAAGATAGGTAGTCACAGATAAATTAGGGGTCATGCAAATTCTATCGCCAGCTTTGGGTACTATAGAAGTTCTAAGTAGATGTTGAATTATTCTGGCATTTCGATTGAGGGTTTGGATGAGGGGAAAGTGTTGATAGAAGGCTTTAATTCTAAGGACACGATTGACATCAGTCCAGTCAAATTCATTTGTGAGAAAGGAACGAACTCTAGGCCCTTTAGTGGATAGCCTAATATATTGGGTGATGTCAGCTTTGGTAATTTATACATTTTATCGACAAACAAAGGAGTGGAAGGTCAGGCTGTCGACGGTGTAGGTAAGGTTAGCTAGAAATTCTAATAGGAGTTCGGAGTTGTAGGGAAAGCCAATGTAAGAAGGAACTGAAAAGTGGTGGAAGCGAAGAGGTTCAGTACCTCAAAATTTAGAGCAGCCTAATTGAGCATTTTAGACGATGTAATCATGCAGGCTTTGTACTTGTGGTACGCATCCTCATTTTCAGCACTCAAGAAATGAGCACTGTGACAGCGAGAGGAAGAGGAGCTTCCCACACCGAGACGACCGCGCTTGCTAGAGCTCGACATTATGTAAAGGCTGAGTGAAGGTGAGGAGGTGAATGTGAGTGAAGTGATCTGCAATTGGGGCTGATTTGTAGACTTTTTCCTAAATATTACAGTACGATCTGGTATCGTATAGTACAATGTGTAATAATTTCTCTGACAAGTCGAATTGTCAAAAGGCGGTCAAATCATACAGTACGATGGGTATCGTACAGTACGATCAGAAGGATTTCGATCGTCCCGAGGGTCGTCGGTACGACCTTTGACAAAAAGTTTCGTACAGTATGAACAAGTGTATTGTACAACACAAACTACAATTATATTATACCAGTTAACTTTATGTCGTTCTCATCCATTTTTGCTGAGGTGGATCGTGCAGTACGAAGTGGAGGTATCGTACAGTACTATCACCAATAATGTCGTACCAAACTGCATAAAGTAGTCCCAATCCATTCGCTGACATGGATTGTACAATACGAAGTGAAAATATCATACCATACGATAATCAATAATGTCGTACCGAACAAATGGAATGAATTGTCACCTCTATCGTATAATACGATAGATATCATACAGAACAATGAACAAAGACGAAAGCTTTAGCCAGTGCTGTGATTTGTATAGGCAGATATATCACACAGTACGATATAGGATCGTATAGTACGATAAGAAATTTGTAAAATGTCCAGGTTTGTGTGGTGAGTGTGTGATGATCAGGAACAGTCTTAGAAGAGTTTTTTTTTGATGTTTTTTTATTTTATTTTATGCATTATTGTCTATGACACCTAGTTTAGTCCTCAAGGTGCTAAAGGTGTCGAATGGTAGTGGTTTTGTAAAAATGTATACCAATTGATCTTTTGTAGTGATGTGATGCACTTCTATATCTCATTTAGCAAAATTATTTCTTATGAAGTGGTGTCTAATGTTTATATGTTTTGTTCGAGAGTGTTGAATTGGATTTTTGGAGATGCATATTACGCTTGTGTTATTGCACATGATTGAGATGGTTCCTACAGGTAATCCAAGATCAAAAATTTGTTGCTTTAATCGTAGTACTTGTGCAACACAACTTCCTATTGCAATATACTCGGCCTCGGCTGTGGAAAGGGCTACTGAATTTTGCTTCCTACTGGACCAAGAAACTAAAGATTGTCCTATGAATTGGCAGGTACCAGAGGTGCTTTTTCTATCTGTCCAACATGCTACAAAATTAGAATTTAAGTAGCCTAAGATTTTGAAGGAAGTGTTGTGCCTAGGATACCAAATTCTTAAATTCGGGGTACCTAGTAGATATCTAAGAATTATCTTGACCGCAGTTAGGTGAGACTCTTTAGGATCAGCTTAAAAACTAGCACAAAGGCACACACTAAATATTATATCCGGTCTACTAACAGTCAGGTAAAGGAGAGATCCGATCATTCCTCTATATTTTTTCTGGTCTACTAATTTTCTATTCATATCTTTATCTAATTAAATTGTTGAGCTCATTGGAGTGTTCATGGGCTTAGCATTATCCATTTTATATTTTTATAAAACATTCTTAATGTATTTTGTTTGGCTAAGGAATGTTTCATTATTCATTTATTTCACACTAAATCCAAGAAAATAATTAAGTTCTCCCATCATGCTCATTTTAAACTTGTTACTCATTATTTTTGAGAATTCATCACACAAATTTTTATCTGAAGATCCAAATAAGATGTCATCCACATAAATTTAAAAAATAAGAATTTCATCTTTAATTTTTTATAAAAAGACTGTAGTGTCCACACTACCCTTTACAAATCCTCTATTCAGTAAGAATGAGCTAAGTCTTTCATACCATGCTCTAGGTGCTTACTTTAATCCATAAAGTGCCTTTTTTAATTTGAATACATGGTTTGAAAATTATGAACTTTCAAATTCGGGGGGTTGCTCAACATAGACATCTTCCTTAATTACCCCGTTCAAAAAAGCTCTCTTTACATCCATTTGATATAGTTTAAAGTTCTTGAAGCAAGCAAAGGCTAAGAGTACTCTTATGGCTTGTAGTCTAGCAACAGGGGCAAAAAGTTTCTTCAAAGTCTATTCCCTCAATTTGGTTGTACCCCTTAGCTACTAGTCTGGCTTTATTTCTTATTATAGTTCCTGAATCATTCACCTTATTTTTAAAGACCCATTTTTTTCCAACAACACTCTGTTCTTTAGGTCTCTTGACTAACTCCCAAACATCATTCTTGGTGAATTGGTTCAACTCTTATTTCATTGCTAGAATCCAAAATTCATCTCCTAAGGCTTGATCTATACTTGTAGGTTCTATCATAGAAATGAAAGCTGAATGACTAACCTCTTTCCTAAGTCCATGCCTAGTTCTTTCACCTTCTGAAGGGTCTCCTAAAATTAGCTCTTTAGGATGACTAGAAGAATATCTATATTCTCTAGGCAAATCTTCCTGTGGTTCTACCCTTTCTCCTAAGGTCATAGTCTTTACTCCTTGAATTGCCTCTATTTCATCATCTTCAATTTTAGATACAGAGGGTTTGTCTGATTCATCAAATACTATATGGGTGGACTCTTCTACTACTAGGGTTCTCTTATTAAAGATTATGCAGGCCTTACCTACAGATGAATTGAAAGTTCCTTAGGGATGTTAGGCCTTATGAACTGGCCCAAAGCTAATTAAGAGAGAGAGGTGAATTAGTAAAAAATATCTTTCAATCAAAACACAAATCAAAACCAATATCACCACAATAAAAACCAAAGTGCGGAAATTAAAGTACGGAAGTAATAAAGAAAGAATACACCGGATTTATAGTGGTTCGGTCAAACCTTGACCTACGTCCACTCCTTGGAGGCTCCCTCCAAGTATTGCACTAAACTAAGTGTCTCTCCTTAGCCCCCACAGCTAGGCGGAGAAGCCCTTACAAAATCACTTCCACCTTCCCCGGTGTGGCGGAGTCGCCGGGTCCTTTGACACCAAAGAGATCTTCTTCTTTGGTGAACTTCCCTCGAGACAAACCTTGAATCTAACGGTATTCAGGTGCGAGCTTGCCGGAGCAACCGTGTAGAACCCCCTCCACACTCCCTTGAGTCCCCCCTCACAGGATCTTCTCCCTCTCTCAAACTCTACCCTTTCCTCACTCCCTTTCAAGCTCTCTCTTTAAGTTTCCCCCAAGAGAATCAAGCTGCAATGGCTTCCAGAGACACTTACCAAGTGTCATGTCATAGCTTAAATAGAAGATCTCAAAACGAGCTAATTAATGCAAGTTGCCGACTTTATCGTCCTGTACGGTTAGTACAATTCAGCCGGGACGATTTGAGATGATTAGAAGAAGTTTGTTCATATCGTCCAGGACAATTTGATTGTGCAATCAAGTTATAATTGCTTTCCTTAAATTCGAGAGAAATTTTGGAAAATTTACAATGGATAGTCCTGGACAATATTTTATAGTCCTGGACGATCCACCTGGACGATGTCCAAAAATAAGTAATTCCTAAATAGATCTAGCGACGGATTCTTTCTATTTTGAGCCTATCATCCTGGCTGATATAAAATCATCCATGATGATGTGTTTTGCATAATGACGGCTGCTTTAATGAGGATGCACTAATTAGGGTTTCTGCTTTTGAACAGATCGTTCAGGCCGATATAAATATCATCCTGGACGATGTTACAAAAAATAGTAAACTCTAGGGAACAGTCAGAAAATCTTCCAAGTTACAAAGCGTCAGGAGCCACACCAAATACAATAGACTCAAGAAAGGAAAAAGTGTACAAACTGACTCAGACCTAGTCTACCCAATCTTGAGCTAGTTCCAAATTGAAGTCCGATTGTGTGAACCTGAAATGTTAGTAGATAAGGTAGTCGTAGAGAAAAAGAATGTTTGCTATCATCAAAATCATAAGTCATAGATCCGCAACAATCTCCTCCTTTTTAATGATGGCAAACATTTCAATTTGAATTTGCAAAAAAGAACATTTTCTCCTAATCTCCCCCTCACTAGAAAAATACTTTAAAAAATAGGGGAGATAAAAATATTTTTATTGTTTTAAATTTTTTGAAAATAAAAAAAAGGATACAAATTCAACAGTACGTTCTTCTCCTTTAACATTATCAAAAAGAGAGGAGGCACAAACAAAAAATAAAATGAACAAAAGATAAAAATGTTACTTGATCTAGTGAAAAAACAAATATTCTTAAAATGAGA